>NC_057427.1:7308679-7627179 GCF_019457755.1 Venturia canescens | reverse complement strand
ACAACTGGGAGAGCACGAAGAGCTTAGAATAAACAGCTGAGGCACTTTCATTAAATTTTGAACGTCTCAAAGTTCGAACGAAAAACCGCATGTTTCAAGAAATTTCTTCGTCGTTCGTCCCCCTGAAATAAATAGTCGATATTTTATTCACTGAATTATTCCTTCGGTCGAGCTCAGAGTCACCGTTTCAACTGTCAATTCGTGAATTTATTCCAGCAACTCTTCCGCTATAAAAAATGCTTTCCAAGTTTATTTCTCCGTCGATAAAATTTATGCTCACTCTGCTCGGCGGGAGTGTAAGCAAGATCTGATATCCAGTAGTGCTCGTCGGCCGGATAAACTTTTCAGTGAATATTAAAATACGTGCTCGAGCGTTTGTAAGACAACCGGGCTTCCTGAGTGATCCTGTGCAAAGAGAGTGGCAGTCTCGAAGGAGGAACGGTTGGAAACGGTCTAAGCGAGGGGCTCCGTTGCGTCGTTTGGTTTAGGCTCGCACGTTCTCGCAGCGGCGTCGTATCCCGCGAGACTGCGATAAGACCTCGCTTACACACTCGGATGGGAAGCGGCTCACATGCACGCATGTAAATGTCTCCTCTCAGCGGCAACTAATAAATAGTGTATGTATCGAGTGTATTTACCTGTACGAAGTGTGGAGTCTCGGGATGTGTTCTAGTCGCGTTGAAACTTGATACCGAAATTCCGTGCCGGAAGTCGAGTCAACTTGAGGGTCGAGGGGGCATAGAGAACGGCGGGCAAAGGAGGTTTACACGTGTCTCTGGCAGGCGCGCGATTTCCGAACGGATGACCTTATTAACACTGCGGAAATTGGCATCGGTAGCTCCCTCCCCCGTCCCTTAAAACTATGTTTCAATACAAAGTTCGCCCGTCGGGGGTGGGGCGGGGAGTTTGCGATCGCTTGCCGGGCGTCATCGAACTTTGTGGATCGCGTGTGCGCGCCCAAGCTGCTGCGTCCTCGTATTATATATTCATTGGGCATAATTTCTGGTGCGGTATACGAGAAGCCGAAACATTTCTCTCAGAGCGATGTTGGGACAGATGCGAAATTTGGTTGATCGGCTGGCTGCTGCACCTCGCGTTACCAGCGGAACGTGCCGGGAGAGACGACGCTCGTATGAAGAGAAGCTCCGTGTGTTGTGGCAACTGGGCAAAAGTTTTTGGAGCATTGGACACGCCGGTGCGGCGATAGGTGTGAGTAAGAGTCGCAAACGAGAGACCATGATCGAGAGCTTTCCAAAAGGTCTCGAGTTCGCTCGGCACACACATATTTAACGTGTCTCTAGCGTCGCCCCTGCCTCTGTATCCGTGTATTCGCACGGCTCGAGAAGTTTCACAGCGTTTGGAAAACAAGATTACAGTTTGCTCGCCCGGCCAATGGCCCATAGGGGAAAAGGTGACTTGCGGAAGCACCGACCAAAATCCGCGATCCACACCTGAACACCGCGGGGAACCAGAAGGCCCCGCACACTACTCCGGCTTATACGGTTTATCGAAGAAAAGGGACGAGGGACGAGCCGCTGCTGCGAGAGTACAGGGATGGATGGAACTCGAGGCTCGGAGCGAACCGAACCGAGCCCCGGTCCCAGGTGCTCGTCTAAGCCGCTCTCGCGGTTATAACTTCCTCTGCTCTCGACCTCCACACAGATATTCCATGCGCATATCGCTAGTGGGATGAATATAATGCACGTGGATCGAGAGCTTTTGAACGCTCGCGAGTATCGATGTTTTCCCAAATACGAACAAGCCCGTCTCGTTACCGAGCTTTGGCCCCGTGGGATCACGAGCGCTTCGTATTTTCAGACCTCTTTTTTGAAAATGTGAAAAAAGTCGGAATTCCGGGTGCGACACGGGCACGTGTGCAAATTCTGGTAGGCGTTTTAGCCCGCGCTTCGACGCTGTCGCTATTCCAACATTGTGACGAGAGAACAAGAATTCTTACGGGAACGAAACTTTGGCCAGCAAGCGAAAGGGATAAAGTTGCGGAACTCCGGCGACCAGCAAAGGGCCGTTGAAACGACGACGGAGGATGAAAAGAGAAGAGAAAATACGGATCCAATAAATACGTTTATTACATACAGACATTACTTCGGAGCGGAAGCTGGGAGAAACGAGAGCGAAGCCATCAGACATGTTCACCTCTCTCTTTCCCTCTTTTCGATTCTTTCAAAGTGACGAAAGCCCAGAGCACTTCGAGCATAGTTCTCTCACTTTTTTCTATCCCTTTTCTACTGTCGTTCTTCGCTCCCTATTTCGCTCAACAAACGAGACTACTGGATAAAAAAGGAGGGAGCGGAGGCCGCGAGGGGGACGGAGAACCGGAGGACGGCAATGGCGCTTATTGGTCCGGTGTATGTCCAACGAGGAGAGGCTCGCTCTTGTACGAGAGCCGTTACAGGCTGACAGCGGGGATGAGGACTCGACTCTAACTTTCTTTTTTCTTATTCATTTTTTTTGCGTACTTTCCAATAGTTCGTCCACCTGCTTTACACGTTCAAAGAAAAGTTGGGGGGGCGCGGAGCGCAGTCGGAAAGCTCCGGAAACCGATTCTTCCAAATTATCGGAGAAGTGACGGAGAATCGCGTAAATTCAGCGCTCCTCGCAGACCGTACGAAAGCCAGTGGGAACGAGAAGGAGAGAAAGAGAAAATAAGTTGCGGTTCCCCGTCGATAAAGGGGCTTGGAATAAACGAGTTAAAGTTTGCAAAATTTTCCGAAGAAAAGAATACTTCTCCACGTTCCTCGCCTCGCGCGCGCGCGGCCCTCGCGCACTTTTTTCTTCGATTCGACCACCGACACGCTGTGCGACTCATATTTTATGGAAATAAAACTTTTCACGGGTCAGAGACTCACTAAATCGAGGCTTACACGAAGAGAATTGTCAAGTTGCACCGTATTCTCGAACCGCTATTGTTTTCATCTCCGGTTGCACCGTGCAGTGTCAACATTTTATTTATTACGAATTGTCGACTTTTCAGGCTTATAAAACAAGTTTAGACGCTTTTTTTTAAATCGTCTCAACCTCCGTGAAATACGAATTCGTTCCTCGTCCCCATGACACTCGTTCGAACGTCATATTTCCAGTTCCCGGAGTCAGATTGACAAAAAAGTGACGTAGTACGTTCGCACGCCCTTTCTTTTCGACGAAGAATCACGGGGAGAGACTTTTATATGAACATCTGGGATAAATACATAGAAATACTTGAATTTTGATGCCAAGAGCAATTATCTCAAATGTTACTATGCAGGACAAGCAAAATTTAGGTCTGTGACATTCTTGCATCGAACGATGTATAAAAACAGTAATTTTTCGTATAAAAGTCTCTCCGTGAAGGAGACAGCGCGTTTGCAATTGATTTCTCGGGCTCTCTGTTGCATTTGTGCAAAATAGCACGTCACTGCACAGACGCAGGGGCTTTCCATGCACCTTTTAGAGAAGTTTTCTCGAGGAAGGGGTGATCACTTTTCGATCCGTACTACGTGAAGTGAATTTTGCACAATATCAGTGAACCTCGACGATCCTCCGTTCTCTGTCCCCGCATCTTTCTCTCTTGCTCTCGCACTTACACTGAGAATTCCACGGAGAATGGGTGAAATTCGATTGCTGCGAGCAGGGTGTGTCGAAGCGTATTCGAATAGACATACTCGTGAGAAAAATATCGATACGATAAATCCCCCTTCGACGGTGTCCGGCACTGACGTGTGCATGGATCCCAACGAATAATTACTCGCTCCAATAAGAATGGAAAAGAAATAAATAACCGAGGACACTCACTGGCATCGCTGTGCCCCCGTGAATATATATGTAAAGACGAGATGAAATTTGCGCATTTAGAAAACGTCTCACGTACTTCGAACATAAGATGATCAGAATTTCCCATAGAGGAAATCAAGCTCATTATTCATTTGTCAGCTCGAACCGTTCTTGGCTCCGAACCCATGCACCGAAGCCTCTGTTTCATCCAGAGTTTCGATGTAAAAGAATTAAACGAGAGGATCGATACAAATATTTTGGAGAATATAATAATTCGTTTATAAACTCAATTTAAATTGAGTTCCACTGAACAACAGACGACGAAATCCCTCAGAATCTCAATTGAGCATCCTGCATATTGCGTTATCAACGACGATTCGCGAGTGCGAGTGACAAATTATTTTAAGAAATGCATCCTTAATGTTCTGGATTTTGAGGTAAAGTCAAAATTTCGAAGGCAACGAGATTTCAAAGTAGAATTTTCGACCATCGTTTTTAAGTGGAAAATCAGTAGAAACGTAACTCCGAACTAGAGACACTTTGAACGTCCGACGAGCAAAGTTTCAGTACAGAAAGTAAAAACAGCGCGTTCGGTGTGGTTGGTTCGAAAAAAGAGAAAAGGCTTTTGCCTCTGGTATCAGGGCTATGAGGGAAATTCGGGTTAACATTTACCTTACAAAAGTTTCCATGTATGACAAAATACTCGAGGAATGACGGAGGTAAATATTGGTCGAGGGAAGTTGTCGGGTGCTCGCGGCGCACCAGGTCGCGCACTCGTTTGTGAATAAAGGTAAGACAAATAGTCTGAACTCACTCTCATCGCTGATGTATATGGGGGTCCATGTGAGTTGAGAGTGCGCACGAGGGAGAGCCGCTATGAGGAATCCGCTAATCCACAATCTGCAAAACGCCATGGCGAACGTCCACCTGCGAGACTGTGCTCGCTTCGCGCTCGCTCCTTTCGAGCTTCTCGAGCTCCACATGTCTCTCGATTCCACCCGGTTACACTTTGGCCGCTCTCACCAATTCCTCAGAATCATTCTGCTGAGAATTTTCGAGGCCGCGTTAATTCTCGTCCCCTGAAATTTTTCTGCGCGAGTTCTCTCTTCAATCGCCTTCCGGAAGTTGAGGCTGTGCGAGGGTGTCGCAGACATCGGCCTTTATTCGTTCCTTGAAGAGAAAAATTAGTTTTTTTTAGTGAGAGGTCGAGGCAAGAACGAGGGAGGTTCGAGCTTCGACTTTGCGTTTTCCTTAAATAAACGAATAATCCCCGATCCTCTTGTGAAAATGCGCGGGAAGCCGCCTTTTTACTTGCTCATTCAACTTGAACTTGGATCCCAGAGAAAATGAATGTCACGCGTGCGTGTGTAACGAACTGACCGCATTTTTATAATTAAAACGAATCACCAAATGAGACTGTCAAAGAGTGAAATATTTTTCAGCCAATTAGCAAGGGATTGTGATACCGAATGAAATTTTAAGGGGCCCCTTTCCATCCGCTGGGATTCAAGGCCTTCGGATTACCTTCGTTCGTGTACGCTCGATTGAGTGCTCTCTCTCCTCTCCCTCGCAGCCGGCAGGTCAGGGGGCTTGCGCATTCGACGACATCATTGCCAACGACCTCATCGGGTCTCGATGGAGTTCTCAGCTTTTCTCAGCAGCCCGGGTCAGAATATCTTCATTCATAAGAAAACTGGAATAAATAAAATGGAGAAAAAATCAGCATTAAAAACCGTTTCAAAGTACAGAGAAAGAGTGAAAAACGAGGAATTCGACATCGAATTTTTCACATTACGTTAGTCGAAACTTTTCGGTTTCCGTAAAACCGAGAAAATTGGAAGCTTCGTACGCGGGTCTGCCAGGCCACACGTGGATGTTCGATGGTTAAATAAGTAAAAAAGGATCCCACTGGTGTTGTTTAGCATGAAGGAAAAGAGTTTAGGAGCAATTTAAAGCCAATTTAAAATCCATTGGTGAGAGGAGAAGGTGCTATGTGCATGTATAAAGAGAGAAAGGAAAGGACGAAGCACAACGCTGGGAGGTTGAGAGGGTGTCAAGGGCGTAGAGCGAGCGTCGGTTGAGACGCCGGGGGCGTTAATTATACGATGCAATTATCGCTAGTTTCGTCCCATAAAACAACCCGGGGATGAGCGGTTCAGTATATAAATATAGCTGATTACACAAGAGACTGAGGGAATATCGAAAGTTCGTTCTCCATCCGTTTACGCCTGGCGCGGTGAGCGAATGGAGCGAATGCGCGCCGGGAGTTAGAGACCACGCGGGGCTAGATCGTGGCAAAGCTCCTGGTAGGTCGCGCCTTTTGATACGCGTAGGAGCTAAATTACACGCGAAAAGAGATCGTATAATGGAATCGACGACGAAATCTCTCGCGCAACGTGCCCTCTGAGCTTTTTTTTCTTGCTACTCCGAATAATGAATTTTCAGAGGTTTCATAAAGCAACGAGACTTCGATAGTTTCGGTTCCTCCAAAAACTCGGACGAAAACAGCCCGAGCGTGTTCACCGTTCAAAAGGTATTTTCCTACTCATCCTCCGGCTGTTTAGGAAGCGAAACAAAACAAGCGGATTCCGTGTCTCTCTAATCTGCCAGCGAGAGGGGAAGGCGCGGCCTCGAGAAAACCGAGACCTCGTCAGATGCAGGCTCGCTTAATAGCCCGACGTCTATATGCGTATATCTGTGCGCCTACGCGGTCCATAGTTTCCGGGAGCCTGAGCTACTATATCATGCCCAGAAACAGACACTCCGTTTTAGGTAGTGAGGAATCGGAGCAAGAGTATGCTAAAGGCGGATGTAAATGCATGGTTAAGTTTACCAAACAAGGCAGAGTAACTGTTTCAAGATAATTAGTTCATTCTGTCGAGCTGTACATCTCCCACTACTTACGATCCTCGCAACAGCTTCCGTTTCTCCTCGTGTCTGAACGAGTCCGTGTGTGTGTGTGTGTGTGTGTGTGAGTGTGTGGCGCATCCATTAGCTTGCCTCCAAATCGGATAACAGCCTTTTGCACATCGCAATAGACTCGGGCCGCATACAGAGGGGAAGAAAATGTCCGCTCTATAGCTCGCTCGCCCCCGAGCGTTCTTACTTTTGAAAAGTCCGACAACGGACACGCACTCCGCTATTGCTTCGTGGACAGCAAACAAAGTATTAGCTTCAAAGAAAACTGCTAGGAATTCCCTCCACGAAGCAATCGTGTAAAAATACCTTCCATTGTATCCCTCGACATGGAAAATCCGTAAAAAGTCGAGCTCGTGTACTCGTGTTTGAATTCGTAGAATTCAAACTGAAATTACGCTCGCTGGAGCTGCAGTCAAAATATTTTCATGTTTTGGCTAAGGACTCGCTTAAACAGGATACGAAATTTCGTGTTTATCGGTTTTCGAATAAACATGAATATTCAACGTTACACGCTTTTTTTATTGAAACGATTCACTCGTCAATTGGGATTTTTGCGCTCATCGAAATTACGCGCGTCAACGATCGATCAACGCTTTACTGCGTGCATTCTTCATCAGGTAGGCGCGCAGTGCAATTTCGTTTCGGGAAATCATTCTTTTTCGATTAATAAAAGCGCTTTGAAAGCTTTGATATTACTATTTTCCGCGCGTTTTCGAGGATAAAAGCTTTTATTGTGTGCTCAAAATGAGTTTTTGAAGCGTGCTTCCGATGCGATATTCTTTATTAAGGATCCATATTCGTGAAATATTCTCGCCTATTATGGAATTTCACAGTAACAAGTTCCTCCGGGCTTTTTGCTCCAGCAACTAAAACCCTTTATTTTTATCATCGCGGCTGAAAATATCGAGTAAATCGGTGCCTCGTGTCGTGCTTGGCTGAGCAGAAGGAAGGAATGAAAATTCGCAGTATCTGCGATCACGAGCTCGTGAAATAGCCATCGAAATAGCTATCGATCGATGGCAAAATCAACAGAGTTGCGGGGGAGAATAATCGAAGTACTTAAAATCACGGAGAACTGAAAATTCTGAATTCCACGTCGTCAAAATAAAAAATGGATTGGCCTCCGAACTAGAAACCTCGTGACTTTTTCTCAACGAATTTATCCTCACTCAAAAGCATTGACGCAGAGCTTAGCTCTCATCGGGTTTTCAAGCTTTTGATCCAAAGGTCCCCTCACGAAGAGAAACAAAAGGCAGAGAGCGAGAGAGAGATTGATTGATTGAATGTATATTTGCCCTGGACAATGTCCTTAGGGCTAAAAATCAAAGAAAAGTTATATACATGCGTAACAATATGGTAAAGATAAAGTCTAACAGAAAGTAAACTATGAAATATACAGTGAAGTATATAAAATATAGTATAAAACATAACATTGATAACAAAAAAATGGAGAACTATGGTAGCTTCGATTTTAGTTAATCATAGTAAAACATTTTTATTAGAGTCTATTTGGGTCTTCCAATTCAAAGAGGTATGAAAAGAGGCGTGCTTTCAAAATGCTAAGAGACGGAGATGCTCGGATATTGTGTGGCAGTGAATGCCAAAAATAGATTGAAGTCAAAACAAAAGAGTTTCTAAAGGTTGCCGTCCGGTGCAATGGGATATGAAAGATGTCAGGTGAATGACGTCTCACCGCTCCCTGAGAGAGATTTGCTGGTTGGTAAAGATCTGATAAATAAGAAGGTGCTTGCTTATTAATAATACGAAACATGAGAATGCCAATGAAATACAATCTCCTTGATTTGACAGTTAACCATCCCAATTGTCTCCTAAAAGGCGTTATATGTTCATCTCTTTTAAGATTAAAAATGAAGCGAATGCCGCTATTAAGTAACACATCTAATTTTTTGTTTAATTTTTGCGAAAGATCATTATATACCGTGCAACAATAGTCGATGGGGGGAAACAAGAGAGCTGTGATTAGCATAATTTTGTTCTGAGGTGATAGAATTCTTCTGTGATATCGTAATCGGTACAGCACCTGGTTTACTTTACTGGAGATACCGTTGACGTGTTTATTCCAGGACAAATTCGCAGACATAGTAATGCCCAGATTACGCACATCACTGACATACGGAAGAGAGACACCATTTACTTCAATAGACGGCAGTACGTTGTAGTTTAGTCGACCTATGAACTTACTGCTGCCAAATATAATCACCTTGGATTTAGTGAGATTTAATTTTAGGCCATTGTCAGTCGCATATTTGGAAATTGCTCGAACATCATTAGCAACAAGGTCCAGTTCATCAACGATATTAGCTGGAAAACAGCTACGATAAATTTGTGTGTCATCGGCAAACGTTAAGTGTTTGCAATGAGTGAGAATAGTGCCAATATCATTGATAAACAGGGAGAAGAGCATGGGTCCTAAAACAGAGCCTTGAGGCACTCCAGATGTTGTCTGAGCCCAGTTCGAGCAATTACCAGCATCGTCGATACACGCCTGAGTTCTGCCATTTAGATAGGAATGAAAAAATCGTATAACCTCATCAGGAAATCCAAAGTTCCGAAGTTTGATCAGCAGTTTGTCATGTGGTACCGTGTCAAACGCTTTACTGAAATCAAATAGGATGAGTATGGTTATTTTCCTGTTATCTACTGCTTCCCTAATGTCATGACTCAGTCGTAAGAGTGCTGTCTGAGTGCTGTACCCAGTACGATATGCAGATTGCGCAGGATCCAGTAAATCATGCTTAGTAACAAACGAGAAAATTTGGTCAAAAATTGCACGTTCAAACAATTTAGAAATCTCACAGAGATTTGCTATAGGTCTCGTATCAGCTGGCGAGGATGGAGGATTCGACTTAATGAGCGGCCGTATATATGCCCTTTTCCAAGTAGGTGGAAAAAAGCAGAGGCGGAGACAATTGTTAAAGATGGTGGCAAGCACAGGTAAAATACTTGATAAACCCTTTCTCAAGGCAAACGGCGAGACAAGATCCGGACCAGTTGACAGAGACCAAGTCATTTTTGACATAATTTGTTTATGTAGTACATTAACCGTGATCCCGACAAATTGAAAAACAGGCCTATTTGCATTTACAGGAATAAGAGAATTTAGAAGGGAGTTGATATTGTAAGGTGAAGCAATACTAGATACTTGAGCGTAATATGTGTTCAGTATTTCTGGCGAGAAATAAGTAAACGGAGAACATGTGTTTGACCTGACTAAGCCCAGATGCGAGAGTTCTCGCCACAATGCTGATGGGTTATTAGAAGAGGATAATCTTTGATAGTAATACTCATTTTTGATTTGCTTGATATATACAGATAGTTCATTTCTGACTTGTTTGTAAATCGCCATAGCTAGTACATTTCCGGAGCGTTTTGCTCGTTTGTACAGTGTGTTTTTTAGTTTAATACGAGCTTTAAGTTCATTTGTCAACCATGGTGCAATTTTTCTGCTAGAGGTGAAGGTACATAGTGGTGCATGAGCATCCATAGATTTAATTATTTGGCTATTTAAACATAGAACAAATTTTTCAAGATCTATAGTGGATGTACAAGCCATGGAAGAAGAAAGGTTGTTTGCAATAACAAATTCATTCAATGTAGCAGCATATTCAGAATCGTTAAAATGTCGTACTGTGCGTCGAGTGATGACTCGCTTAGTGATAATATCAGAAGGGAAGTCATACGTAATTTTTATGAGATCATGGCCTGCTATAAAAGGTGCTGGAGATTTGGTAAAAGTGCGGATTTTGATGAGATTATCAACTATGAAAACATCAAGGCAAGAGTCGGAGTTATTAGTATGGTGTGTCGCTTGTGAGTCAACAATATGTAGCGCTTGACTATGAACCAGTTCTCGTAAATAGGTTGCTTCAAAATTGTCACTCAGCAAATTACAGTTTAAGTCGCCACAGATAATTATGTTTTCATAAAAAGGAGAAAAGCGCTGAAATTCTTCGACGAAGATATTGAATAGCAGTCCTTTAGGTCTTCTATACATCGAGATAAAAAGAAGGGTAGTATCGGAGGACGTACGAATATCGAGTATTAAATATTCTGGAGCATTCGAAAATTGTGAAGGTGATCGTGCTAAGATTTTTGCTTTAAGTGATTCGTGAACAAAACAAGCCACGCCACCACCCAGTTTCCCCTCTCTATCATTACGTATTAGAGTATAATTGTCTAGCTTAATTAGCTCATCAGGAATGCGCAAATGCAACCATGATTCTGATATTGAAATAATGTGTGAGAAATTAAATGAGAAGTGGGCTTTGATTAGATCTAAGTGACTCAGTAAAGAATTAGCATTTAAATGAGTTATAATTAGTGACTTAGAGTTTTGTTTGGAATCTTCATTTCCTGTCGGAGATGTTGGTGGTGATCGTGATGATCGTGATGATGAAGGCTCAGCATGAAGTCAGATGATCTTGTCCAATTCGTTTTCGCTGTTGATCGTGATGATGTCCGAGGCATCTGACTTGCGGGCATATACGCCGCGAGAGGTGCCCCAAGAATGTTTCCAGCCTCTAGCTTTGGTGACAGAGCGAACTTTTTCCAGCAGATGAAGAATATTTGGTGGCAAGAATTCTTTGATCGTGATGAATCCATTTGTGTTTAGAGAGAAAACTTCTCTCACCGACAGCACCTTTTTTTCACGCTTTTTGATCATAATATGATCACGAACTGCAGGTGATTTTAAGCAGACGAGAAAAGGTGCCGAGTGAGATTGAGATTGAGTCGTTTGTCTCTCACCAATAGGAACCGCAGATTTTTTTGAGAGACTGCGCACACTAGCAATATCAGGAATAAATTCCGGCACTCCTAGGGCGGTTAAAACCTTTTCAACCATTTTTTTCGGTGAATCATCAAGGGTGGTTGGTAGATTTCGGACAATAAGGCCGGGAGAGTGCATCTGTGAATTCAAGTTTGCAACTTCGTTTGAGATTTGTGTAACCGTCGATTTCAATTTCAAGTTTTCAGCAACGATATTGTTCGTCCGATCATCCAATGTTGTGACGTTGGTTTGCAAACTCGAGATCGAATTTGACATGATGGTTTGCGAGGCAGCCAGATTTGAGACTTCAGAGCGAAGTTGGGAAATGTCTTGAACAACGGTGTTTAGGGTTCCTGAAAGCGATTCAAATCGGTTTGCCATGAGGTTTTGAAATGACACCAAATTTGAGTTTATTTGACTCATGTTACTCTGGAGTGTTCTAAGAACTTCATCCAGCGTTTCATTTGAAGTAGATTGGAGATCGAGAACATTTGTGCACGGTTGAGTAGAGGGTGTCGATAGACAACACGGTCCACATTTGAAACTGTTAAGCGATTCATTGCTTTGGAGATCGACTTCAAATTCCGCAGAGGCGCAATTTATATGAAAAGTACGTTTGCAAGTCCCCGTACATACAATGATTTCATTTTTTGCTTGTTTGCCACATATTGGGCAACTTTTTCTGGTCATGGTGCCAATTTTTTAGTGAAAGGGAGGTACAACGATTTACACGGACTTGTATTGTACACGTGCGCGGCGAATGTGTCGATACGATAGACTCAAGAATAATCGAGTTTATCGATAGAAGGTAAAGTAGATCGGACAGGGTTTCGTCCGTGATGGTGGCAACCTTCAAAGCACAGTAGAACGCGCGACGGTAGCCGTACTAGGAACTTTGATCGATGACGTGGATCGATATCGATGATGTGATGTGATAATGAGAAATGATACTGACAGATGTAGGTTATGTATTACGAGAAATTATGAAAAGATGCACTACACACTGAAAGTTATGAATAAATAATGGTAGCTGCTGGCACATCACATACATTAATAAGAATTAACAGTTTCACTTGTATCGTAAATGTTGAGAAGTTAGTGAGTGTAATTTTCACTTCAAGTATCACTGGTAATCGTTGTAACAGTCACAGACTTCAACGGGTTTTCCACTGGTGTGATGGAAGACGACAATGATTGAAAAGTATAAATTATTCACAACAAACAATATGTATCACAGAAATTAATATTTCAGATTGTTAACGACCACTAGCACTTTACAGGTAAACTTTATCTAACTTAAAATATGACGAATAATACATGAAAATATAACTTTAAGATTGACAGAAAATTTTTCACACTTTCTCAGCTCAGAGAGAGAGAGAGAGAGAGACGCCCAGACCACAGGGTTCGATCGCTTCGTTTGGCACCCGAGTTGCTCGTCCGGTGTGCACGGTGCAGGTAAACCTAAAGCCACTAATAGTTTCTCATGGACGCGAGCAGGCAGTGCATCGAAGTACAGTACATCGAGTCGTAGTAGCAGCAGCGTAAAATAATTAATGGTACGGTTGATGGGTGTCGGGTGTCGGGGACAATTATACTCGCGACTCCGGTGACGAGGAATAACACACGCGCGGATCGCGTACATCTCGTTGCCAACACAAGTAACTATAGATTCGAACAAATATCCCCTTGATTGTACATGATTTTTCATCGGGTCTGGTACTTTGTACGAACGCGCGATCGCACCGATACCGCAACGAATTAATTTCCGATAGAGCCTCAAGGGATTCCTGTCGAGCCTGAATACATATTGAGTTTACTAGAAAACCGGTTGAAATTCGAAAACCAGAAAATAAATACCGAAACGGGTTTCGCGTCGAGCTTACAGTTTCGAACGGAACGAGCTCGCTCGGCGCTACACACGGGGCATTGTCCAAACATGGAAAAAGCTTCCGCTCTGTGTAAAACGAGAAAACAAAATAGTCATAACAGTAAATTCATTATTATACAACAATGTTTGCGTTCACGTAGTATACCAATTGATCAAATATTGTACAAATCGGATATTCTCGCGACAATATTTGCCTGTGGAACACGCTCGGGTTAATGAATTTATTCGGTAATGCAGAGAAGACGAGAAGAAGCGCGCCCGGTGATAAATAGTCGTGGTGAACGAGCGATCACAGAAAAAGTGTGTATAAAAAGTCGATAAAGTTATTGAGGGCTCAACGCAATAAATATGGAAATAAATTGCTATCTGCTCGGCTTTCATTAGCATTCGATAATGTCCGAGATTATGCGGAGAAAAATCTCGTTCGAGATTATTAAAAACGTAATAAAGTTTCGTGTCGATGATAAAAGTATATCAATTAAAATATTCATTATATATTCGAGCGCGCTCGTTCATTCGCGTTTTTAACGTACGTTTTTTCATCCCTTTATTCTCGTCGGAGCGCAACGCTGTACGGCGATTGAGTAATTACATTTCTTTATTCCTCTTCGTCGTTTTTTTCTTCACCCTCGCGACATCGGGAGCGAAGAAATAAAATTTCTTCAATTTCTCATCTTGTCCCGGTAGCTTTTGTAGGACTTGAAGTCGCACAGGCGTCTGCTGCGACGACGGCTTTTGAGACAGCTTCGGTGTGCGAACTAAAGGTGTGCCAACCGAGTATATACACACGCAAAGTTATATATTGGGACGTGTAATTATCGCTGGGCGTTCGTGTAATCAGTCAGAGCAAACGCGCCAAGCTTTCCCATGAAAGCGTCTCGTCAGTACGAAATGGGGCTTTTCGTGCGAATCTACAGGGTGTGCCCTGGCGAAAATCGCTCACGCCAATGAGCTCCGCGATTCAACGTCAAAATCATGCAGTGTCAAAAGTACCGATTCCTGTGAGGTTTCTTCGGACTGTTTCGCTGAAAAATAAGAGCCAAAGTCTCGAGTTGTGCTGGCTTGGGCGAGATGAAATCATGACCTGGCAAATGGGGCTTCTATTCGAGGCTTTTGCGAGGCCACTGCATTACGATTTAGAAGCTCGTTTGTAGGGGACCCCTCTCTATGTAAAATACCCAATAGAGTCACCATGCGAATCCCGAGAAGCATATTCACTTTCTAATTGATTTCATTGTCGTTGTTGCTCGAATAGTCGCCGCTATTCTCAATGTCGACGCCCCGAGAGTTCGTGTAAGCTCTGAAATCCAGAGTTAGTTACCGAGGCGGCGCTTGGCATCCTCGTCGAGACGGGAGGTCCTCGCAGTACGTGCACAATTGCAGGCTCATATTCATATTTGTTTTTTCCACGACTCTTTTTCATTCACCATATTGAAACGTGGCCCCTCAGAATCCATGGAAGCATCGTCGAAGATATAATCAGTAGGAAACGTCGGCACAATTTTTCTTGCTCCATCCCTAGGTGCTGCTTCCCCGATTTGCAATTGACGGGGAAAAAGAGCATTCGCAGGGCTGAAGCCTTTTTCATTCTTTCCGCGTTCCCGCGCGTCATTCACTCGCGGATCTTTTTCCCTCGCTGCCCCCTCTCAAGAGATATATTTCACTCTGGACACAGCCACAGAGAGCTCGTTCGAGCTTGGTCAAAAGCCTCGGCCAACGGATTGCACACAGGGGAAATTATATTCACTCTCTCGTCCCCCTCTTCTCATCCTTTTTTTATGTGCCCATACTTATACATACTCGCGGGCATGGAACTTTTTATTCACAAGATTTGCGTGCTTAATTTTTTATCCCAGCGCGTTAATGAGACGCTGAAGAAGCGTCACGCGCTTTCACGGTGCAAATCTTCTTCGCAAAATAACCACGCAGCACGACTGCATACATACGAATGACAGAACAGCGAGGGACGAAATTATAAAGGCGAATATATGCGTGAGCCTGCGAGAGGGAGAAAAACAACGAGCGAGGCACTGCTTCCAGCAACGGACGAGGAAAAAGTAACCGATGAAAGATAATCCAAAAAATAATGCTCCGCAATGTGTACAGGTTTTTTGAAAGCTTTCCCCTTCTCGTTATTACATGCACGAGATAACAATTGGAATGAAATATCTCATGGCTCGGTGCGCGTTTTGAGACGCTGAACGAGACTTCCGGTCGAGTCTCTCCCGAAGACTATCATAAGATATATATTCTTAAATTGAACGCCTCATGTAATATACATAGGGACGGATATGAGGCCGCGCAGGGTAGAAAGAGCGATCGTGCGCCCCGGATCGCGTAGGGGCGAGCACCTTTGCACAAAACTTTATTTCCGTACACAAGACTAGGATGCGAGAGAAAACGCATTGAAGAAAAACTTGCGGAAGAGAAAGAAGAGAATCGTCGAGGGTGCAGGGAAAACGAGGGAAGGAGAGGGAGCCAGGGAAAGGCGGAAGAAATGGCTCGGAGAACGCAGAGGCGAGTTTTCTGGATTTTTACTGGCTGTAAACCTTTTACGCCGGTAAACCAAGCAAAACGAGAAGGAGCTGCTGGTTTTCCGACTACGAATGTACGTATACGTAAAAGAGATCTTTTGCCTCACCCCCTTTCCTTCCCGAAGCGCGGTCTAACACACCAGAGACAGTAATACGTGTAGTAACACTAGTACGGCCACATTTTACTCTTCCACCCCTGCCCTTCCGCCTCCTCCCCAATCTCACTTTCGTCCGTTTCCAGAACGAGTTACAGCGGAGTAGACATTCGTACATGAACAAACAGCCAGAAACTCTTTTTCGCCACTAAATTCCATCTCTTCGTACAAATCTTGGTGCGTTTATATCCTCCGACAAAATTCCATCCAGTGTGCCTTAAACGTTGGGGGGAAAAGAACAAAAATTGTGGCAACTTCGTCATTACTGCGCGCCGCTTCGACAGCACGTTCGAATCCCCAAATTTCAATGTCTCAACTCCTCTGGATAGTAACTAAGGAACGTATTACATGAGAAAAAGTTTTCGGTTATTCCGATCTCTCCCATCACTCGATTTCTTTCTTTCTTTCTTTCTTTCTTTCTTTTCGTCCTCCGCACTTTCACGTCCAACATCGGAGCTTCTATAACGAAAAGGGTTATGTACCCTGAGACTCACTTTCGAGCATGAACATATTTGAGCAGTCGAACTTTGCATCACTGGCGAGATGAGAAGGATTCAAGCAAGGAGATGACCCCACGTTTTTCTTGCGTAAAAGGATTTTATATATGCTCTCAATGTGAGTCTTTACAGTCGGAAATATTCACGTCAAGGGAAATTTCGTTACATAAAGAATTCTCAAGATTGAACTGTTTCCAAATCTATGTGAAAAATATCTGCCTTGACTATATTTACCGTTTGAAAAAAACATTTGAGACACCATGGGATTGTGGATCGGAGTCGTTTTTCTCGAGGAAACAACACTTTTTTAATGGATCATCCAGAGGCATGAGAGAAAGTGAGTGGATAAAATGACGAGAACATTTTTCGAAGGATTCGTCAGCACGTATTTACAAAATTGAAAAATCGAAAGTGCTTTTTCAAGACATTTGCAAAGCACAGCCTAATCCGAGGAGCCGTAAAGCTCTGCGCTGAGTATGACGGGAAACGATGTGAGGCAATGAAGATCAGTTGGTTAGGAGGTAAGCTGGAATATCGTTGAAATTGAGTGGAAGAAATCAGTTGTTTCCGGGGGGAGAATCAACAGCGAGGGAGCACAAAGTGCGAGCAAAACTCGTTTTTTTAAAAATGTTTTTTCTTTATTTTTTTGTTCGTCGTCACTTTGCCACGACCATTGGATTCGAGCCTCTTCGACTCGGCTACCGCGCACAAACGGTATACACAGCCGCAATACAAGGGCAGCATCTCTCTCAAATGCTCTCGGAGCAAACGCTACCCTTCGCTGTTGCTCGTGGCTGTAACAACCAGAACCTTTCGCTCCCTTCTCCTTCCCTTAATTACCGCGTCCTCGACTTTGCTCTACCTTTAGGGTGCTCGCTTCTTCACCCCCTGGTGAACTAACTGGTCGACTGGCTGACTCGTAATTGCGTAATGCAATTACCCCTCGCCTCACCAACTACCGTGTCAATCTCTTTTTCCTCCCTTTTTCTCTCGATTCGCGCGCACCCCCTCACCGAATAAAACACATTTTATATATAGAGCCTCGGGCCCTTGGGCGATGTCGGGAACATCGATCGACGAGCTAACATCAAGGATCGTAACAAATTATAGGAATGGTGAGGACATTCATCTTCGTTAAAAAATCTACTAAAGTAGCTCGGCCGTTCCATGACTAGTCAAGTTTGCAACTACTTTATGTTGATTAAATTCAAGTCTAAATTATTAATAAAATTAATAAACGCTTGCGTTGAGAATATTTTTATCACGAGAACGTAATAAAATGCTTTAAGAATATCATAAAAGATAAAATTTATACTTCAACTTGACTGGTTAATGATCGAGTCGGTACCGGTGACACTTTAAATACACATAACCTAGGCAGCATTTTTATTGTGCGGAAGAAAGTTTATGTTGGTGCAATCAGTATAATTTTTTGAATTTACCCACTCGAAAGAAAATCGGCTCCTCGACTCACAGGCTCGAAATTTCGACTTTCATTCTGTAGAACTTTGTTCGTTGCCTGAGCATTCTGAGTCGATGTGAAAATTCACATTTTAAAGGGCGAACGATCTAACCGGAGTCGATTAATCCCGGAAGTCGATTCTGAGTGCTCACTACTTCCAAAGCTTTGGCTCGAGTGTTTTAACGAAATATGACGAACAGCAGGACTCTGACTTTCGAAAAATTTGTTCACCTGTTTCATATCGCATACCCAAGCAAACTGATCAAAGTTCTTCCAATTTTCTTATTCCATATTCGCCATCGTTGCAGTCGTCAAGCGCAACGACGATAGTCAATGAATTTCGATAAATAAATCAGTTTGTACGAACACTAAAAAATCCTCTCGCAGTTATTATTTTCTGAAATTTTACTAACACAAATATCGTGTTTTATTTTCACGACGATGGAGCTCGCAAACATAAATTCTTTTTACGTCCGTAACACTGGGGAATGCACTTGGAATGATATTTCGATTTGAACCGTGTGCACGGTGTGCTGGTTTCTCTTGCGAGGATAATATGTGTTGCGGTATCACGTATACGGCGGATTCCCGATATCCAGGCAGCGGGCGCGGTGGCTGCGCCGTTCGTCGTCGGGAAAAACGTACTGAAAAATAGAAAAAGTAAAAGCACTGTATTTTCGCGTTGATTCGTCATGTTTCATTCCTTTGTGGGAGCACAGAGAAAAGAGGAGCGAGTAAGCTCTTGCGGTAGTGATTGATTCGAGCTCGGTTTATCCGACGTCAGAGCTCTGAAAGGCGGTTCTTGAAATTTGACAAAAATCACGATGATGTACGGCGATAGCAGCCCCGGAGAGCGCTCGAGCATAAATCTTTATTATAATCTTTGATAACGTCGTCGTTGCCGAGAGCTCAGGCGAGCGCGAATGTGAGAGGAATTCATATAAATTCAATAACGAACAATGGCGGAAAGCCCGGGAGAGAGCGAAATGAAAAGAAAGGACAAATATCGACAATGAGCCCGGTGGTTTGCGCGCTCCCTCGTAGTTGGTATTCGAGAATGTTATTTTTCGTGCACGATCCGCAGTGTCCACGAATAAATTACGATACTCGTCGGAAACGCACGCGGGCACAAGAACGGAAAAAAAAATTGAAATAAAAAAACGTATATTGGATCATTGGATTATTCTTTATCCGGCCTGCTTTTCTACATAATAATCCCCTTTGCCGGGGACCTCGCCGCTCTACGGTAATACTACCAAAGGACCCGTAAAAGCAATTTAGAGATTACGTATCTTCAAACACGAAAGAGAGATAGCCAAGGGGAGAAGGATGGAAACCGGTTTCTCTTTTCTCTTTATACCTCTTTATTACAGTCGTTATCCGATTTCCCTTGAAAAGGTCGTTGACTCGTGGAAGTTGGTACTCTCTCGCGCGCTCTTGCTCTCCATCACTCACTTTTTCTTCCTCCCTTTCTTTCACTCCGTTCGTGAATATTGTGCGGAGCAAAAGGAATGATAAAGCCTCTCGGAGAAAGTAGAGCGAGAGTATAATAGTCAGACGTTGCTGCTTCTTTAGCGCTGCCGTGTATAATCCGAGGTACGCGCAGTGTCTCGTGAAACAGCCGTAAAACTCGACTCGAGTCTCTCTCTCTCTCACTCAGCAAGAGATCAGCAAGAACGTTAAATGCACGGCTACATCGATCGAACGAAAATATATCGCAATTTCAAAGAGCCATTGAGAAAATCGTCTTCTATTTATCGCCTCGCGTTTTGTACATTCCATGAAAAAGCCTGCTGGCAAGATAAAGGGCATTGATAGACGCGGCATTTGCTAATTGCTACTTTAGTAATTAGACGCGATATAAAAAGTCGATTTTTAAGGTTTCCCTCGTAGGATGTACGACTCCGTTGTTCTTCAGCTACTCAAACCTCATTGAAACTCCTACTCACGAAAGGCTCGAACGATGTGATTGCGAGGGTTTTCGAGACGCGGTTACCGTCGCAAGAACTCGTTCCACCAGATCGATTATTCTTCTGAAATAACGGAATGGGGAAGCCTCGTATTTTCGAGAGTCGTAATGCTGCGGTGCACTGTACAAGCCGCGTATAATCCGAGGAGGTATTTTCAGGATTGTTGCCCTCTCGCATGCGCGCGCCAGTAGAGTACATAATAATGAGCATATATCTTAATTTTCAGTGGCTCCGGTATTAGGAAGGAGGAAGGAACGTTTGTCACCGCGTTGCACGGCTAAGGCCAACTCTCTGCGCCGTAATGCTGACGCACAAGTATAACAGTGTGTGTGTGTGTGGAGAATTTAAGAAAAGTACAAATGTGGCATGCGGTAGTGTGCACTTGCGAGAGCTAAAGGGAGCACGAAGAGAGAGGACACCTCGTGAATTCCGTATGCGACAAAAGGGGCCGCGAAATGCTTACTGGCCCGGTTGTTTCGTCCTTTTTCGCTATTTCTCTCACCCCCCTGCCTAGTCGGGCTCCCTCCTTTTCCTACACGTTCTGGCAACTCGGCCAGCGCTCGTTCCCTGGCCTCTTGAATACGCGCGCTTCTATGCTCCGAATTCATGTGCACCGAGGAGATTATAACTGTCGACCCGTGTTACCGGATCTCTTTAGAGTGAACAACCACGACGAAGCTTCGCCTCTCTCCGTCCCTGCAACCTTCTAATTTCTATGCATCTGTGCATGTGACGAAACAGAAAGGTAAAGAGTGCGAGTTAGAGGGAGAGAAATGCGCGGACTTGCACCTCTGCAATGCGAGATACGTCCGAGAGGCAGACGGTATTTCGCGCCTCTCAATTACTCGACCCTTCTGCATTTTCGCCGAAAGTGCTGCGCGAACGTAAATTCAACGCTCGGAAACTTTTGAAACGTCGGAGAGGAATCGCGTTACAAAAACTACCACGAAAATTATGGGAGCGAGAGCACAACATGAGATTTTTTCAAAAGCCTTCCCCCTGCTATTTTATTTCGAATGATGAAATTAAGATTCAATTTGTTAGTCTCGCTGCGATACATTTTTCTCGACTTCCCACTCAATTATGCTGCGCGAACTATGATTCAGTTTCCCAGCATTCATTATTCATATTCCCGTTGAAACGAATAACAAGCGAAACATCCTCGTTGGCCCCTCACGAAAAGTTACGTGCGTCGACGAAGCTTTGACGAACGTTTCATCACTTTATATTTCTCTCTGCTTCACAAAAGATTAATAACTTTAGTTTTGTTGAGAATCGTTAAATTTACTCGATATTTCTCGCACTCCATTCGTCCCTGGGAAGAGTCGCGAAGCTCGTTAGTTCTCTGCCCCGGACAATATCCGCCCGGGAATTCTAGCAATTGCCACAGTGTTCGAATCGCGTCCATCTTAATTAACGTAAAGCATAATGGATTTCATTCATTTGACAAACGTAAACTCGGCTTTTTTGCATTACAATATGCCAACACGCACCCGAAAGTAACCTTAATGCGGTCGTAATAACGTTCGAGTTATTTACGTAGTTGGATCTACACGTATGTATAGAACCTTGGTAGGTATCCCGTGAGGCAACGTGTACGATAAATCATTGTTCAACATGCACCATTCCAAGCGTATAGAGGCATTTTGTGTATAGGAGCAGCAGCAGCAGCAGCAGCAGTAGGCGATACGAGCTAGCTCCCGTTCTTGTTTCCTCATTCGCTAGCTCGAAAGTATAAACATGTATGTTTATATGTATAAAGGACACACGAGGTAGAAAAGCAACATTTACCACTCTTCGCATAGGAAGCATCAAGCTGCAGGCGTGCAGAGAATCCACGGAGACTCCGGGCACGATCTCGACGCAAAATTTTGCTAGTATATAAAGTAGCACAAAGGGCATATTTTCCTTGGAGACCTTCAATACTCCCAATAGAATATGTATGCGTCGAAACGAAAGCACGAAGTAGTTCGCAGTCACTGTGTCATTTATTATCATTATAAATTGCCGTCTTGGGATGGAAGCGATGAAAAATCTTCGGTACGAGAATACACCGAGAGTTTCAAGACAGTCTTAAGCAGGCAGAAGATCTTTTGTTCTTTCGCTTTTCTACTGTGAGACAACCATCCCTAGGTAGTCTCTGAACGTGGATTCGATTTGCACTATATATACACTTCGGTTGGTTCGATGGGCTCGAATGGATGGAGTCAACATTTTGAGATCGTTCAACCATCTTGAGAATTATCTACACGGAGAAAACGCATTCGTTTGGTATAGTGAGGAATACGTGAGATTTTTCAAGAATTTTCAAAGTATTTAGGCACCGATTACAAGCAGCATAGTATTTTTAGAATTTTCCAATTTTTCATCCCTTCAACTCTAAACAGCTTTATGTGGATAGCAAAATGTGATGCACGTGCGAGAAATATATTTCGTTTTGTTTTCGAGTGTTATTCGTCGTGTCAGACTAGCACTTACTGATAAGTAGAAATGTATTGTAAATCACAAATTTTCACTGTCAGCATGGTAAATTCTGTGATAAATACACGAATATATACTTTGATAATACACGAGCATACTTTACAACATAAACATTTCAAGTGACTGAAAACATTTTTTACTATGCTTCTAGAGAAAAGGACTATTGAGTCTTGAATAAAAAGTATGAGTATTGGTCTTTTTACTATGGTGGATAGAACAGTTCTTATTACTATGCTCTTCGAATTAATACTGCAATCCAGTTATATACTGTCCCCCAGATTCTTAGTACTTTCCTCTAGAATTTTCGGCCTCGTTTTCTCCGTGTATTCAGTAAAATGGCCCGAAATGAGTGAAAGAAAAGAGAAAATGAGAAGGAGAATTTCGGTTATTTTTTGTTCGTTTTTTCGAAAAATATCGCTCCAACCGGTTAGCTAATTTATTTATAATTCGTCGTTCAGGACGCAGCTGAGTGCGGTTTTCGATATTTGAGTAATTCGAGGCACTTTCTCGTGCCCCTGCGGAATGAGTGATGAAAAATTGGATGAAAATGGACCATAAAATCGGGGAGCGGTAGGTGTTTTTGTTTTATTACTCATAACTTTCAATATTGAATTTTCCAAATGATTAATTCCAAAAATAGTGGGATAGATTGAGCGGTGTGGTCCGAAAATAGGCGACTTTTTCCGCGCGAGCGTTGCACATGGTAAATTTTAGCGATAGAGCTTCCTGACCGAAATAATGCGTTTAATGAAGTAGAGGATGATGATTCGGAGGGCGGCGATGTGTAAAGAACAGCTTGTACGAGAATCGACGCGAAAACTCGGGGTGGTTTGTCGAGGCCTGGTAAACTGACCAGCGGGTATACACAAACGGCTATTCCGGTTGTGCGAATGAATTTACGAAGGGTACCACGCGAACCGTGCAGTTTGGCATGTAACGAACGCTGCGCTTTCATTCACCCCCGCTAGCAATCTGTTATAATCAGCTAGTGGACTCGCAATAACATACATTTATAGAGGAATCTCGTGGTGCAGCTCGAAAATGGGAGCGGAAGAAGTGAAAGGCGAAAAATAATTGAAGGCAGAATCAGCGTTAGACATTAAAAGTTGTCAAAGCGGCAACGCCTTTGCGTGGGGAGACATACTCGGGTTCGTAATGTCTCCGAAGATGCTGCATGAATAAAACTCCGGAATAAATATGACTGTAGAACGAAGAGTCGATGTGCATTAAAATAAGCACATTCTCGAATATACAAAGCTTCCTCGAACGCTGGCCCTGCTCGCAATAATAATTCACGCTCGTGTATTCCTTCTTACACGTATTCTCTCTTTATTCCACCCTTACTTTGAGATTCTTCAGAATTTCTATCATCCTTTCTCCCCTTCGCGCCTGGCCACGTCCTCCGCTGGTCTGCCGAAATCCTCCATTCTTCGTGGCCATCCATCATTATTTTTCTCAGAATTCTTCTCCCTTTGGTTCTTTATTTTCTGTGACTAGAGCGCGCTCTCATCCTCTCATCGTGCGCTTCTCGAGACGAGACGCGTTTGAAGTCCGCAACCGAAAGTCTCTTTGAGGGATTCGTGAAAATGACGAACGCATGACGACGCAGCCTCCGAAATGGGAGCTCGTTATTGAAACAAAGATATAGAATCCTCCCACCGGGTTTATGCGAGCAAAATACTCGCACAGGGCCCCCCTCGGGATTGCTCTCATAAAGGGGATGTTTTTGTTGGGATAGTAGGATTGAATAATTTATAGCTGTTCGGAATAACAATGTGTATGTCGTGTGTATACGAGACACGTGCACCGATCCTTTTGTACATGGAAACTCGAATATTCTCCGCTCCTCTGAGGTTCGTCTGAATTTTGTCGTATGGTAAATGTCGTATGGTAAATAATCTATTGATTAGCATAGATTTGCTTGGTTGTGCTGCATTAATGGGGGTACTCTCGGGCGAACAAGGACTTTATAGTCAAAGTAAGACGCAGATAAATATAGAGCATCATCAAGAAATAGAGACAGGGAGAGAGAGTTGCTCGTCTTCGGCGCGGTACCTTAAGGGGGTGGGAAGCCTCAACGAGCAAACGTGTTCTTCTCTGCTCTCCCAGTCTCGGTTCCATATTCTGCTTGTTCTTCCTTGCGCCTGCAGAAAGAGAGAGAGAGAGAGAGAGAGAGAGGAGCCCGAGCGACTCGGCGCTATGTCTATGTACAACAGTTTTCTCCCTTTGGCTGATTCCAAGAGTATTCCAACGTTCAACCCTCCAATCCTCACAAGCTTTCTTCTTCATACTGGTAGTTATACATACGTATACGCGGGTGTGTTTCTTCGTTCCCTGCTCTCCCCGGCCCGCAGCGCGCTGCACTTCGTCAGACCTCGTACTCCTCGCTCTCGCAGGTGAGGGTTGAAATTCCATTTGCACAAGGAGTTTGAGCTCGTTTACATGTCGAATCGCGGCTCCGGGTATTACGGAGCGTGGAATTTCGGAGCAGCGAATTCAATAGAACGGACGTTTTCATGCACGTACAAACTCTAGACTTCACAGTGTTTTAGAGCGTTGCCCGAACTTGACCGTTTCGAGGCGCCCCAATTTCGAGAAGAGCGTCGTTCTCCCCCGCCGACAACCCCCTTTCTATTCTTCTACCTTCAATATCACGGGATCGAATTCAACACGGTTTTTTCTAATTTACTCTTATTTTTCCTTGCATTTTTTCATCAGAATGATATATTTCAATCGCTGCGAACTTCGGCGACCGCGCATATACGCAATTGCTCGTACCCTCTTCACCAAAGACTCGGAAATATTGTATAAAAAAATGGATTTCCGGTTTGTCGTTACTTTTCATTGCGCGAAGCAGTATTCATCTGATAAACTGCAATTTAATGATTAACGTGAATTGAAAATTGGCGATTCTTCGCAGCGAAAGTTCATGGGCGTTGCGGAATGAAATTTTGTAACGGCATTTTCTTGAATTTCTTGGATTTTGTTTCCCTGCTCGACTTTCCGCAGTTTGGTACTCCTCGTTCGCTCTACACGAACATGTTACAAGGGCGATCGCGTTCGCGTCAGGAGAAGACCAATTTATCGGTATTCTCGATAATTCGGTACTCGCATTTCCGAGGAGATTTGGCCGAGATCGATGAATGACGCGCAGGGAGGGAACAACGAAATAGAAACATTTTTCACGCAAACGTACCAAAAGTATGGAGCTGATTATCGAGACTCTTTAGATTGGAACTCCGATGAAATACTGAACTTATCCGCATCGAGAACTCGAAAGAAATTCCAGAGTTAAATGTAGCTTGAGGAATTCCTCACAATAAGCATCGCCCGAGCTTCCAGCAGTCGAGAAGAGTTCGTTCCAACGTGCAAAAAGTTCGATTGATTCGCAACGATTTTCCCAGAGATCGACGGATAATTAACAAGCTTGTTGAGCCTCTGAAGCGAACAGAAGGCGCATGGGAATAAAAGTGAATTGTAATTCAACAAGGCGTGTGCGATGAACGAAACTCGTCAACACTTGAAACGGCTATTGATAAATTGAGTAAAGGGCTTTTTCGATCTAGAAAGCGGTTTGATGAAGCGCGCTTTTAATGCTGATTCGTTCGATCCCCGGCGTGTGGGTGCACATGTTTGCGGAGTACTTTAGGACAGAAATGATAATTGCGCAAAAGCTGTACTAACGCTTCGTTAAACATGAATTATCCTCTAATGAAATTAAGCCTAACGAGCTCAAATTGTATAATGAGTGCGAATGGATTTTATTATTCATTTTGCAGCCCCGTGCAAAGGACGAGAAGGAGAAGAAGGGGCAAGAGGGATCGGGAGAACACACGCGCACACACGCACACACGCAGACGATGGAAGCGCGTCGATGAGAGTGGAAAATTTGTTAAATCGACAACGAACCGGAACGTCGAAACACGTCGAACGTGTATACGCACAGAGGGGTACTTTCTGCGAATTTATTGTGTCGCTCTCGAGTACCACAATCTGTTTTCGCTTCCGCGAGTCTATGTATATCGAAAAGCAGCAAAAGCGCTTATCGCGCGCAGCGAGGTATATTTCCGAAGAGGCGAGCGCGCATATGCACCCCCTCGCTCGTGACTTCGTAATTTGTTAATAGAAGCGCTTGATAACGCGAGTTCGTGAGGTGATTCCCGAATTTCGGACGCATCGCGTGGAACGACGGCGAGCCCGCGTCCACGGAGCCGGCTTGTATCTCTTCGCTTTTTCACTCTATTCGTACTCGTCCCTCCTCTCTCTTTATCACTGCCTGACGCACCCGCGCGTTCATGGAGCCCGGCATGAACGTGAGACACTACGAAACTAGATTTTCAGACACGTCGATCATGGACGAAGAGAAAATGGGTTTACGGCCCTCGCGTGTTGGCGGGCTAGCAATAATTGTGTTTGCAGAACGTGCAAGTACACATCGAAAGAGCTATTTTCTTGAATTTATCATCATCCTCATATTTGTGGACTGATTTGTGAAATAATTGCGATGGCGAGTTGAGAATACGCTGGGGAAGAAAGACGAGATGGAAGAACATGCGCAGGAATTTTGTGGCTTTTCTGGATTTTCGGAATTCCATCACTTTTGATGAGTTACCGAAAGTTTCAAAATTCCCTGGAACATTGTCGTACGGAGTTATTCATTGGATAATGGAAGGACAATTTATACGCGTGATTTTCAGTTTGATTGGTCGCTGTTAGCGGAAGCCTCGAAAGAAAAAATCCTCGAGTTATACGGGGCCGTGCGGGAAGCCTTTTGTTTCCGACTTCGAGCTATCTCGCATAGTGTATTTTGAGCAAGGTAAAAGGCAAGAGAAAGAGGGAGAAAGGAAAGAACGGGAGCTCGGGAAAAATCCATTGCGGAACGCGAGGGGAAAATGCTCAGGAAAAGTCAATACGTTAAAAAGACGAGACTGCAGGATTTTTGATGGTACGAAATTCGTGAAAGAAATCACATTCCCATGAAGCCTTTCTTCGATCGATCTAAAAGGAATAAAATAAAAGAAGAAAAAACTCGTTTCCCACCCCGCATCAGAGGACTCTAGTAAAACTTTCCAAGCATATTAAACATTTTTTTCTCATATTTTATCGTGAAAAACGGTCGGCCAGGAAATGAGGAATGAATCGTCTCCCCGACTGCATAATTTCCCCCCGACACAGTCGCCCTCAACCTCGCGCGGAGTCTCCGCTCGTGTTCGCAGCTGCGGAATCGCATCCACGATTCAATAATTGAGGTCAAGTCATCTCGGACTCGAAGCCGTCAATTTGGAATTACAGATTCATAGGAATCTGCGAGTAACTGGTCCGTGCATGCTCGCGATCGACGTAGGATCATTTTAGTTCATCTGCGACGCTTCATATACTACACACTTCTGTGAACAGCCGAGGGAATTGAAGTACCGGCGATCCCAGCGCCCGGAGACATCACGTATGTAGATATCACGGAAAGACCGAGAGAGAGAGAGAGAGAAGGAGAAAGGGCAACGGAGGGGAGAGATACAGAGCAGAGAACAGTGTGGCAACCTAAATCATAAGCCCGATACGGAAGCAAGTCTCGAGTGCCACCGGGTGCGTTATATATTATTCCGCGTGCGTGTACTATTTGAAGGTAAATAATGGCCCGAAGCTAGCAGAGAATTCAGCTCTCGCAGTGTATGGAGGATTGCATGCGGATGCATGCGAGACTCCGATGCTTCTCTACCATTGGTATGGACACGTATGTATGCTTATACACATTCCTATATGTACGTATATAATAACGTGTGCTCTATATAAGTAGCGCATATATGAGTAACGGCTACTGTTTAATAATCCCTTGCTCTATTTCAGATAAGGCAGCCCTCAGCCTCGGTAACGCCTACGGCAACGGATCCTCAAATTGATACGTGCAAATTGATATTTCACTTTGGTGCATTATTTCGCTATCGAAAATTAAATTAAACTCGGCCCATTATCATTATGGAAGTGTTGTAAATAAACAATATTTAATTCCGGCTGAATTAATGACTTTGGAAACTCCGTTGGGTGCGTACGAGTTAAGGCTGTTGCTCAATGTTTTTAGAGGGTGGGGGCAAGAGACGAATATGCTCATGCATCGAGTGACGTCAGCAATGCCAGATTATAGATATTCATTCGGATGAACGAGGCGAAAATTTTCAAGTGTGCGAATGATAATATTAATTATTATTCAGAAATACCTTTGTTTTAATCGCTTAAGGTTGATAGAGGATTTATTCGTAGTCGTAGTTGCAAGTACGTTGCCGCATTTCTACGCCGCGGTCTCAGTTAACACGATATGGTCGTGATTAGTCACATATTTTCGGTGATTTCTTGTCATTTGAGTCGGTAAACTATCTGTTCTTTTCAATAAAGTCATACATATAACCCTGATCCGAAGTGTCATTTTTCAAATGAATTTCTTCGTTAATAAAAGAGTGATGTAAGCGAAAAAGTGTGAAGGTATCGACTTCGTGCCATTCAGCCGATGCAACGAATGACATTTATACTCAACTCCGACATTTAATTTCTCGAAACTTAGTTCGGTAATCTCAGCTTTCCTTGAAACAGTACATTCAGGGGATATTCATGAAGAAATGTTGAAAGATTTTTATAGACCACCTCAAAAATTTTAAGCAACAACCTTAACAGTGTTGATCGACTTGGACGATATTTATTGCATTCCTGGACACTGTAAGTCAAGTCGCCATTGGCGCGGTGGGGGGATTCGAAGAGACATAAAATGTGGGCAAGAATGATAAACGTCACTCGTGCGAAAGCTCACTCTCGGAAGCTCGAAGGGTGCGGAAGAATTGTGGTTGGGTGGAGATAAAGTTTTTGAGCTCGCAAGAGAATAAAATAGCTGGATCGTACGGAAGAGAAATTAAATTTTCTGTACGTTGGGGGTGTATAATGAGAGTTTGATATACATAGGCCGCTCGAGTCAGAATTGTACGAAGTGGGTGCCGAGTTGGCCTCCCGTTGCGCCAAGCAGCACGGACTATTCTAACGCCGGACGGGACTAAGTGGTTGCGAACGCTTAATTAATGTCAAGTTATTCTGCGAGAAGAAACCCCGCCTGGGCTGCCGCGCGAGAAACGTGCGACGCGCGCGAGGATCGCTGGAACTCGTATAAGAGAATAAAGGCCACCGCGATTTTTCCTCTCTCTTAATTTTACCTCAATTAACACTGCTTTAATATGTCGAAACACCGTTAAAGAAACGTCCCCCCTCGTCCCGGTCTTTTCTTGTAATCGGCTTTGTTAATGGGATTATCCTGCCGCTCTTTTCAGTCGACGACTTCCGATAATAATAAGTTTCATTTATGCCCGCGATCATCATTATCACCTTGTTATTACGGACCTTTAAAACCCCAAAGTAATGAACACGATCGTTGCGTTAAAACCAGTTCTACGGTCGCACAGCTCGCCTTGTATTTGTTGTTATTCCACGTTTTTTGTCTGACTATAAAACGAGAGAATCGGAAAACGGGATCAATCGACAGCGACCACGATTCTTTTCGGACTCCGATCCCAGTGACAGGATTCTCTGATCAGAACAACTTTGCAGTTACTTGAAACCGCACATGAAAGAATCGAAATTTTCGGTAAAATATTTGAGAACGAATGTTATGGATCATCACAATGAGGATTTTGCCTTTGGCCAAAATGACTTGATAGTCGATGAATAAATGGATTGACCACGGTGGAGACTGGCGAAGGTCACAATCGATAATGAAGCCTTAAAAGTAGAATGGGTTCGATGCCCGAGGTACCGGAGTGGTCAGAAGGCCCTGAGACATCCTCAAAGGGCAGATGGAAGTTGAAAATCGGTATTTCATTACAGTCAATGATACAGAGGACCCGATAAATCCGCCAATTGATCAAATATTTGTCGACGCAGGAGCAGCATTGAAGGGAACGAGAGAGTGTGGAGTTACGATCCGAAATTAAATTTGAACATGCGTGGATGTTGCAGAGGCGGGAGTAAAGGGTAAAGAGAGGATGCCTCTCGACCCTGTGTGAGTATTATTAAACTGTCAAAGCCCCACAAAGGACGTCCTCGGCGTCATTGTTCATTTTGGTTTCGATCCTCGTTGCGTCCGGGGCGACTAGCCGTCCCCATTGCTAACGGCTTTTCCGAGCAGCCACTATATTCCTCCTCCGCACCACGAATTGATGCACGAAAAGCCGTTGACGCGGGAGAGCCCGCAGAGAAAATAGCATTGAGATGAGATACAGCTCGGATCTTCCAAAGCAAAATACATCTCTAGGGTCGTGTCACGCAGAGGGGAATGGAAGGGCCGGAAGCGAAGGGCCAAGCTCGGAAAGTCGTCAAGAAACGATGTACAAAAGAACTTCCTTACTCGTCAAATACGATTTTTTATATTGAATAATTCCAATGCAGAACGGAGTTCAGTTTGCATGAGAAAATTTCAACCCGGCAACGGATAATCATATTTGTAAGCTAATAAACTCAAAATGAGATTCCAAATATAAAAACAATAAAAAAAACTCCATAGCGAGGGATCCACCGGTCGATGCTTCGCTCCGCGACTATGTTGGAACTGAAGCAGCTGCGGGCAAAACTTGACGGTTGCCCTCGCACAGCAGTCCACGAACTGGTTCGCATCAATGGCTGAATTTTTTTGGTTTTTTGGGGCTCAACTCAAATTCAGTGAAAGATTCCCCGCTGAGGAGTCACGCGAGAAGTAGTAAGTCGATGAATTATAATGATAAAAAAAATGGAATGAAAAACTAGAAAAATGATTTTCATTAACCTGCAAATACGTAGTTTTGTGTCGTCAGCTTGTTTCTGCAGAGTCGACAAGACTTTGTGGAGCACCGGTCGGATAATCAAGTCCAGAGGGGTGGAAAAAACATGGCCAATACTCGGGAGGATCTCCATTAGTGCGGATTTTCGATCTTCCGTTTATTTTTCTCCATAGTATTGATTGGTAATTGGTCCCTGTGGGTCGAGGGAGCGAGAAAGACAGCGCGGATCTTGGCTACCGGGGCGTAAAACGTCGATGCGTGTGCTTTTTCCCCAGCCTCGTATCGACAGAGAGAAAGAGAGAGAGAGTGCGAGAGCCAGAGAAGGCCGATGAGTGTCGCGCGAAAGCTTTCCTTTTGTTCGAAAACGAGTCCCCCCGCTTCTATCCCGCCCTCGAGCAGTCCTCGAGCGTATCAAACAGCCCAGCAGCGAGAGTTTCGATAGAGCCATCACCCGCGTTCATCGTTTCGCTAAAATGCTTTTCGGGAACGTGCACACCGCCACGAGGTTGAGTGCTCGTCGCGCTGGCTGAATCGCGGAATCTCCAAAACTATATAAACTCACGGCGGTTTATACGTGTACGCGTATACACACGCGACGCATTTCAGGCTCGATAGTCCGAATGCTTTTCAACCCTTCCGATTATTAACATATATCGAGTGGATATAGCCAGCACCGCCCAATCGCACGCATCGAGAGATAATTTTGCAGCTAATTTGCCTTCTATGGGCGCATCATTAACCTCGCTCTCCTCACTCTCAATACATTGAAACCGCCCGTGTACGTATATTTACGCATTAAATATGGGGCGTGGGTGAGGCTTCCCGTATTAACGCAACGATAGCAGAGTCGCGTGAGCCCCGTATTTTCCTTTCGGTAGGGGAGACCGGGGCTAGTTGGCCAACGGGGCAAGTCAACTAAAATAAACAATAAAGTCCAAACCACGTAATGTAAATATATACGCACGGTTGATATTGTGCTCATTATAACCTCTTTCTCGTTCATGTCTCTCAACGCGTCGGAGCGACACGTCGATTAGGAACAGCGAAGAATTTTCCGAAATCCAGGCACAAAGCAAGTTTTCATGTCAATCTTTTCTGCTGCCTCAAATTTACTTCCAATTATTACAATAATCCTCTAACACGAAAGTTCGTGCATTCACCTGTAATTGCGAATAGAATTTTTTCTCAATTATCGCTGTAATTTGCTGGTAGACGTTTTAGTGCTAAAAAAAACAGTATGAGGTAGGTAGGCCAACAGTGGGGTGGGGTTGGTTGACACGTGTTGACGTACGTGAGTGCTTTACATAAACCCACGCAAGGTGTGCCAGTAAAAACATATAATATGTCCGTAGAAACTGCAATTCTGATTGTGAGGATGAGGATCAAATATTGCTTTTTCTCGGCCTTGCGGACAAAAGTTATATTTAGATTCATCTATGCCGCCATTTTGTGTTCATTGTTCGAATCAAATAAATAATATTGATGACTATATCCGTATTTATTAATTTCACTAATACGTAGTTGATCATCAGGGAAAAATAGTTCCATAGTCAACTTGCTCGAATGCTTGTGTCAAACTTGTCCCGACCGTGGGGTCGGTCGTCACAAAAACGATTCGTCAAAAAAGCGATTCAATAACCCATTTCATTTAATATGAAAAAATCGAAATTTTTATCTGAGATAGAGGAAGGTTCCTTCTATTCGAAACAACCATTTGGTCTTTGAAATCGTCTTTAGTTCCTTGTTTGCAAGCAATAGTTTGAAAGGCCCCGGTCTCCGCTACATTTTCCCGATTCTTTTTCTCTACGAAGGCCGCGATGCACAATAATTTTCTAATTTATTGAGAAACAAAGTTTGTTGGGGAAAAAAACTTAATTATGTGGAGCGAGTTTCATGTATTTTCCATCAATTTCTATCTACAGTGGTAACGTCATTTAACTTTGAATAATTCAAGATACTTTGCTACTCGACGTATAAGGGCCAAGTTTCCATCAACGCAATGAAAGTCAATTTGTACCTGAGCTTGTCCCATTGACTTGAAACGATTATACAATCTCGAATATAACTAGATTCAGGGAATTAACAACTTTGGCTTTCGGAGCATACCATAAAAGCGTTTCGAGCTCATTTTGAGATCGAAGCTGTAAGCTCTCAACGCATTCAACGTACGTTTTAATCAGCAACGACTAGTTTTCAAGCAACCCACAAGAATAATGAAAAAAAGTTCTTACTCGAACGTTGGATTTGCACATCAGTTTTTGATGAATGTACGCAGAGATCGATTACCGCGAATCTCATTTTTACATTATTTTATAAACTCGTCGTATCGCATCGAGAGTTGTATTTCATTGCAAAAGACCGGGATGGGGGAACGAATTGCAACTCGCTCATTATTTCCACCAGTGTATTCATGAAACTCATCAATTTATGTGCGGTAATTTGAAGCTGGTTGTGTGAATAGCACTACTTTTTGTGGTGCCAAGATGCGTGAAATCGTGTCGTATACGTATCTGTGAACTCGTACACTTAACTTCCGTGAACACCGATCTACTATCTCGTGAAGAATGATCGTAAAATCTTTCAGTTATCGAGTCGCTTGTTCGTCATGGTCGTTCATAGGAATTGATGAGTGAGTTTCGATGGTCGGTTGAGTCTTTTTAGTTACAAATTCAAAACTGACGTGGTGCAATTGAAATTTGGTCTCAATTCTAAGTATTTTAGAAAATAGTTGAAAAAACGTGTTTTGTTGTCGCCAAAAAGTGCAACGCGCTAAAAAAACGTCTCGTTCGAAAATGCCTCGATGAATTTTCCAAGCTTTCAATAAACCAAAACTTTCCTTGTTCGTGGTAATTTCGGAAGGAAAAGAATGTCGTTGGGATGCTGTTCCACGTCCCATTCGCCTTAATTTCGTATCCACAATGCCGCGAGACTTTTTTTCAGTCTCTAAAGGGGTGAATAAACAGATGAACTCAAAGAGCGCTCCGCACAAAAAACTATTTTCATGGATTACGAATTTAATTTCACGGATATAATTTATCGTCATTAGCAAGTGGCTATTTCATTGAGCAGCGGAGCGTGAATGCAGCGGAGGAAAGAAAAAGCTTCGTGAAACGTGTTGGTGTGCTCATCACAGCGAATTGAAACAGCGGTTCGGTGAACACGACTTTGGGAAATGGAAAATTAGCTACAGAATTAATTATATATTTCACAATAAAGTTCATCCCTCGACCAATTTGAAGAATTCGCTCGATAAACATTGGCAACGTCCTCAAATACATTTGACCGGAAGCTCCATATCGCGTTGTAAAACATTTATCGATCAAATTTATCTCGTGTAACAAAAGAGTCGAGGAGTTGTACTGACGGAAATCGAGGCTTTTCGTCAACACGCCTACAAAAGTCAGAAGCCATAGACCTGCAAAAAACTCACCTTTGCAAGCACGACGGAATACGAGCTCGTTTTTCAACAGTTTCACTCCGGTGTTCTTAATCACACACGCGTAGCCAAGAGGGAAGACTCAATCCGAGCGAACTGCGATTCGTAAATGCAAGCGCAACACTGCCTAATTAAGACACAGAAAAATGGCAAAAAAGTTCTTTTCACACGAGGCTCGTAATCGCTGAAGACAAAATGGTTAAATCCATCATAGGGCCACTGAGACTCAATTCGAAACTTCGTAGAAGGCGGAAAACTTGGTGAACAATTAAAATTCAAAGTTGACAAAAAGCATAGATCCAGAGACTTCACAAGCGACGTTGCGAGTGTGAAAATAATGATGAAACAACACGATATCAGACCGGCTCGGATGGTGCAAGACTGTTTATTATTCTCGATAGTGCGATCGTGTCGGTATTTCTCATAATCACTGTAACAGACGCACGGGTTATGAGGAGGAAACGACGCCTCGAAATCCACTGAGCTGAGTAAGAAATTATTTGGAGTTTTGTTTTAAAATGATTTTTCATTTGCGAGCGCACCGCGTTACACCCTCATCGCGTAACGAAATAAAAAGCAAGGGCGGCGTGCGCCAGCCGGAACACGGACGACGAGAGACTCGCGACGCGGCTCCTACTGACTCGGCACATTCTCCAAATCCTCGTACAAGATTCAACCCCTCGCGAGACGAAAGCTCCCCCGCTGAGCGCGGTTATCCGCGCAAGCGCTCGATATACCATCAAGAACGACGCTTTTTACACCCCCCGCGCCCCCGCAACCACCCCCTTTATAAGCGACACACGAGCAGCACCAGCACTTACCGACAGCACATGCGATTCTCGCGAGGACTGGCGTGTGCTCTCATCGGAGCACGAATCTGCTGCAAACGACGCGGCACACACCGCACTGTATTTTTCCATTCTCCCTTGCTTTATTATCGAATAGTCGCTGATATCTTTAATAAAGACGCGATCAACGCGCTCGATCATTATCGTTCCGCAACGGATTCTCGGTTGCTCTTTTACGACTCCGTGTCCACGAATTTCCGAACTAGTTTATCTGGGAAAAACAATTTTTTATATAAAAATTTCAATCGTACGCTCGGTTTGAACAAATATTTTTCGTTTGTTCTGCGAAATATTTTCCTCATTAAAAAGCGCATCTGGCGTTGCAGTTTAAAATGTTTGCCAAACATACACCGAAAGACTGTGAGTCACAAGAGCATTTTCATCCCGCGGTTCATCCTCCTCTTTCAGTAAACATTTACAAAAAAAAATATATTGTTACTATAAAAAATTGAATTTATCTACAAACGTTTTTACCGAGGGTGCTCGCCATTAATTTGGCTGGGAGGCCTCGCCAAAGTACCTCGATTTTGAGCAACTCGTAAAAAGGTTGCCCCGAAATTTATTGTACTTCAAAATCAGCGAAAAAACACACTGAAAAGTGCACTTTATTGTTCATACTTTTCAGGCTTCTGGCGAAACACGATACATTTCCCATACACTTTTTCCAACTTCAACTCCAACGGAAATGACGAGAATGACAGTCGTCACGAAAACAAGATTTCCCAAGCTCATTTCGTTCCTTCGGTTCCTGCTGTCAATTTAACATTCGTTCTCATTGTCTGCCGAGTAATACGAAATTCACATGGTATAACGTCGCTTTAGTTTTATTAGTTGAATCAAGTTGGTAGAAGCTCGCACACGCTTCATAAAGTTTTTCGATCAATGGAGTGGCGCGTGAATTAAGCGCGTGAAGGTCTGAGGACGAAGGCCACTTGAGAATAAAGTAGTAACGCGGCGGTCTCGTCCGGAATGGACCGCGGGGAAAACCGTAGGCATGTGTCGCGGTATACATGTATTATTCCATTTTGCAAAGGACCAAAAGACCTCGCGGAGAGACGGCGGGAGGGGAAGAGAAATGGAGGAATAGCGAAAGAGCTTATTACGCGTGCATGTACGTTTGAATGCGCTAACTGTACATTAGAGTTGCGTGTTTCGAGGTACGGTGAAGCGGAGGATGGAGTTTGAATATTACGTATGAAGCTGACCCCTGAAATATCAAATGAGCAGCAGCGTGCATGCACACTTTCTCGATTCATCTGCCGCGCCTCAAGGGACACGGACCAGCAGCGAATATCTCTCGTCGGGAAATGTGGGTCGCAAAAGTTTCGATGGCTTTTTCCCTCTTCTATCAAGAGCTTTTGTCACACCACACACGCTAATGAAGCACAATAATACTGTTCAGACCTATTCATTTCATTACTGGACACTCCCGGGCAAATACAATTTAGTCATCGTCCGGAAACATGAATATTCTGCTGTTACAACCTCGCGCGATCCGAGGGATTCGCGGAACTGTCAAGTTTTGGGCTTCGTGGCGAACGCGAAGCTCGTCACATTTGAGGAGATATCAATACATCGTTGGCAACGCTGAACGTCCATAATTTGATGAAATTTTCGAGTCACGCGACGAGTGCTCGCAGGATTTCGTTTCATATTTTTGAAATGATTTTAAGCACCCGCGATACAGTGGAACTGCGGCAATGAAATGCGCCGTTTATGTTTCCATCGCGGTGATCAAAATTAGCGAGATTCCAAGTCCTCGCATATGTCAAGCGAGTTATTGAGGCTGGGAAATTGTTCGAACGGTATAAATAACGAGTTGGATGGGCACTACAATGATTAGGTTTCAGCTTTCGAAAACTGCGTTAATTTGACACGCGTATAATTAAGTAATTATACGAGGGACGTTTGTTCGGTTACACTTGTTTGTAACAGATTCCCCTCGATGCCTAGTCATCGAACGTTTTGTTCGTGAAAGTATCAAAAAAGGGTACCAAAAGGAGTTGGTCTCGGCGGTTCCCTCTTGAATTCGGAATCGAGATAAATATCGCGAGAGTGTTGGAGGAAAGATCGAAGGTACTGGGTAGTTCACCGAGATCCCAAAGTTTTCGGACTCAAACGAGTTGAGCACTCTAGCAGACGGCATCAGCAGTGTGTATAATCGATTTAATTAACCTCGATTCTCGGGGATTTTCCAGGAGGAACGAGTGCTGCATATATAACGCTGCATGAACTTTCGACCCAGCGGCGCAGCTTGCGCCGCCGGAGAGTTATTCGTAGAATTTCAATGTCCTGTGATGTTCAATTAACCTGCTCGGAGTATATTTATTGAGCAGCAGAATCTAAACTCACTTGATCAATATACGAATTGCAAATCGTTGGTATTTCATCATGAAAGTTTTATTGTTAAGGGGTCTTGACGGGCAAAATTAGACGGCCAAAAAAAAGACTATTTTCACGAATTTTTTTGAACGATATAAATTATAAAGTAGGCAAAAAAATTTTGTTTGCTTTTACTTTACTCAGTTTTCGTACAGAAAAGTGGGGAAGAAGACAGGTCCAAAAAAAGATGGGTGTGCGCTGTTGATAAAATCTCTTGAATGGATGATCGGAGAAAATAAATGGTTTTAGATTCAATAGGCTGTAGCGCATATCATACGATTTTAGATTTTTTCAAAAATGACAAAACGGCCGCCATTTTTCGTAAAACATTTCCAAAAGAAAAAATAGTTCTGCTCAAAATTTCAAAATTCGTATGATACGCGCTGTAGCTACAGTCATAAAGAACACGTGGCAAAATATTGGTAAGGATCGGTCGATGGTTTCGGAGATTTGATCGACGAGCCGTCCAAAAACGTAATTTTGAGAAAAACGCGTTTAACGTCGCTCAAAAGTCCACTTGGGCTGCTCAGATCTTTACGAAATTGAAGTATGATGCTTTTGAATATGTATACTTTCGAAAAATGCAATAAAGAAAATCGATTTTTTGAAAATTATAATAAGTTGTTTAGATCCCTCAAGATAACAGCAAAAGCGAGGGTGTGGATGAAAACTTGAGCCATTACGGTGCGGCTTTACTTTGATTTATTCCATCAAGACGATTTTGATGCTTCGAGGAAAGAAAATAATCACATTTTCACGCTCGAGTGGTAGCGTAGTGATGAATAGCCGAGAAAACACAGCGGCACAAAGCTGAAACAGAGAGACGCGAATGAGCGGGGCGATAAAAAAAACGGGCGTCGACATATTCTGCAGGTGGACAAACGCCGAAGAGCGCTTTCCGCTCCGCAGCGAAGGGTCTCGAGACCGCGCGCAGCTTCGCAGCTCCAGTCCGGAGCGAAAATGAGCACGAGGGTGTGACACTGGTAAATGGCTGAACGAACGAGTGGAAAACTATCATAAATCATTGGGGACACGAGGGGGAGAGAGAGAGAGAGAGAGATGTTGTGCGCGCAAAGCTCTGGAAATATGACACTTTCGGCTAACGACTATGTTCGTCATCGCTCATTTCTCTTTCTCCGCGGCGGGGGTTTTTTACTTCTTCGCAATTAAAAAGTATCGAGCAATTGCCCCATTTGTGTGGTACACACTTTTTTCTTTCCGTATGTCCGCACGCCTGCTTTCTCCCCGTTCATTTTTCATCGGCTAACAAAAGTGTCGAGTCTAAGATGCCGTTTTTATTATCAAGCGAGCTTCTTTGATTTTCAATTCGATTGGACATCCATTCAACTTTAAAATTCAGCGTTATTGCGTGGCTCTTCATTTCGTTGTCATTTATTTCTACTATTATCATTTCTGCGAAACGCGTTGACCGTGCGATGCAAAGGAACGTGGTGTAATTCCGTTAGTCAGAGGGGGATCGTCCACGTTCCGCACACTACTGCGACGGAGTTTACAAGCTTCTTCTTCCATGGACTCCGCCGTTCCGGAGTTGGAAAATTGGAAAACTTGTTATACCCTCGTCCTCGTTGTCCTTTTTTTTTATTCCCCATATATTTATATTGCGATATAAAGCGAAATAAGATATATCTATGGGAGAAACTCAACGTCGAAATTTCATTCCAGAAGTCTTTTGATTCGTACGCATTTTTTGTCATCGTTTTTCGAGCGAGAAAAACGCACGGTCCCGTATAATAATATCATTTTTCAATTTCATCAAGTTTTCAACTTTGAAAATGCCGTAACTCGGATAAATTGGAAATAAATTTGATATTTCTTGGAGTCCCTCGCGGAGGACCTTTCTCTTGAGGCACGAACGCCGGGGCCGATTTCTCGATAAATCGATCCATTTTACCCATGGATTTTTATGGTTTTCCATTTGACTCTCTTGACGAGTCGTTAACAAAAAACGAATCTAAAAAACTGTTTTTCAAAGATTTCTCGCGATTTCTCGAATTCTAAAATGTTCGGGAGTATTTTCATTATCTTCGCTGACAAATTCTTTGTGAATCTTCCATCCTCCGCCCTCTGCCGACTCTTGCACGTTCAATTGTCTGCTCTTCCGTCTCTCTTTCTCTCCCGCTTCTCCGTACGGTTGTTCATGTTATCGATAGCTTTTCTGGGCCACTCGATCACCCTCGAGCTCTTCCTTTCTCCTCTTTTCTCCCCTTTTCCTCTCCGCATTCTCTGTCCTTCTCCGCTCTCTATTTCACTGCCTTTTCTTTCCGGTATATATAAATTTTCTCGTCCTTTCATTCATCCATGATTCACGCGTGGCGAGATGTTCCGAAAGAGCCGGAGGCTCGAGTGCGCCGTCTTCGATCCTGGGCGAATAAACGTATCGCACAAAATATTTTCCCTTCGAGCGAAGAACGCGGAAAAAATAGCAGCACGAAGTCGCCCCTTTAAATATTCACTCAATTTTGCAACTCGCGAGGGCTGATACATCGGATAATTATGGACCGAGAATACCGATCGCTGCATGCTCCGGGAGCGGAGTGCGCGGAAACCATCTGGATCGATACTTCCGATGGGATTTATTAAATTTCGAACACGTACTCCCGTTTTTTCCTGCACGAAAGTTGAGCAATAAATTTATGCGGCTGTTTCCACTCGAACTACTGGATTTTCCTCAAGATCCAGCATGCATTTCGGCGCATGTAGGAACCGCGCGAGCAGCCAATTGCCTGGATATGGGAAAAGGGAAAAATTCTCCGTTTGTTTTGCAATATTTTCTCGTTTCATCGCGCTCCTTCTTCCCGTGCGGAATCCCGAATTTTATCCTTATTCCCCATCCAAGTTACTAACTCCCGGCTATCACGGGGATAACGAGAAAACTCTTCTTCCATCGCGCTCTCCCAGGCACGGTGTGCGCAGCAATACTCGAATTTATTGGGAGCGATTTTTCAGTATTTATCATCGATTAACGCGAGAGGAAAAATAGCGTTGTTTTCCTTTTAGCGCACGAAGCTTTCAAAAGGATTGACAGCATTTGACTCGTCGCCGGATGGGCTTGTGTCGGGGGGTGCTGCTTAATATATTTACTGAACGCATACATTACGCGCTCGCGCGCGGAGACGCTTCATTTGCCGAGGGTTTCCAAAGGAAAGCTAGCGCGCGACGATCAAGCACGCAGCAGCGACGTCGAAATCTCTCGCCCTCGTTTCCGTTCCGTACGCAAAATCCCAAACAAACGCGCGAGCGGTATATCCATAGATGGTGTTCAGTGTGAACGTTGAAAGAGAAAAGTCGCGCGAGCGAAAACACGAAAGCCAACGAGGGGAGTTGGCGGGCAGGAGGCGGGGTGGGGGTGGGGTGAACTTCACCTCTCGCGGACTAAGGATTTTCGCGAACGAAGGAATAGAAAGCGAGGGTGGAGCAAAGATGCGGAGCGGGAGGAGGCTGAGTTATTCAAGGGAAGCTTTATACCGTGGAAAATCACTGGCGCGGGCGCGAGTCTTTGACGCGTAAAGACAGGGAAACGAGGCAGCGAAAGAGAGAAAAATCTGAGAGGCCTTGCCGGCAGACATCCACGGATTGCGCACTTTTGAATTTCGACGAGATCCAATCACGATTCCCGCTCTGCCACTGCGTTTCCAATTTGTGGTGGATCGCAGTCCCGTAGTTTTTTCTTCCAAAAATAATGCGCGAGGGCGGGGCGAAGCCGTTTTCAAAGGTAGAAAACCGCAGCCTCGAATATATTCGAGCCCGCACTTGGAATGCGGAAAACAAGTTGACGCAAAGTGCACCAATCGGCTCATGCAGCGTTTGACCGCGATCATTCAATTTTCACGGGGACCCTCGCATACGCAATGTTTGCTCGGAGAGGAAAATATTACTCAACCGAATTTGAAATTACGTTCCAGTGGCCACGCTCCGTAACTTTCATTTGATGCGACAAAATCCGTGTGTTTGTTGAATAATTAGCATGACAAAAAAGCTTGTCCAACGCTCCGAATCGTGCGAATTCCGTTCACACGCACCTAGCGGGCTTTACACCGTAGGCTGCAATGTATGCTTTGAGCGCGATTCGGAACACGGCCTATGGCGACGTAACAATAGACGCCTCGGCCTTTACTACCTCCATATACTCGCATCAGTTTCAGCATATTTTAAGCTGTCCCCGACCGCTCGTAACCTCGTCACTGAATCTTCGGGTAAATATTTTTTGTTGGTTTCTCTTGAACTAAAAAATTAACGCATTTTTCATTCCCTATTTTTTCGTTGTTTTTCGTTCCGACGATCGTTTGATTCATTATTTCAAGTTGAAAACTACTTTTTCTATATTTTCGAGGCGAACTAACGGATAGCGGGATGGAAGACCGTAGAAAACGGGGGGTCCAACGAATTGATTTCTTCGGTCGAACGATCTGCGGTTTTCACCAGATCATCGTCGACCAAACCTCTCTAAATCGTCAACGTTTTGGCCAGTCCGACACATTCCATTCTAAACAAGCAATTTTAATGGATTATATAGCCGCGCCCCCATTCGATCAACTTCCCTGTGGTTGGGGCCGTTTTTTCTGTTCAATCTTTAGTAATCCATTCGACCACGATAAATTGTTCGTCCCTCGTACTGGGATTGTCTGAAAGCAAAAGCGAGTGACGATATCGTTGGTCGATTGCTGGGCCACGTATTCGTCAACTGTTTTTTCCTCCTTTCGGGGACTGCAGCATTAATTCGAAGAGCAGTAATAAGAATCGTTCTACCCACCATAGTAAAAAGACCAATACCCATACCTTTTATTCAAAAGACTCAAAAGTCTTTTTCTCTATAAGCATAGTAAAAATCTTCTCAGCTATGGAAGCTAAAAAATTTTCGAAAATTTATTATTACATTATAATCATATCCAATTATGAATAATGAAATATGAAGAATTTTCGGACAATATACTCGCATGTATGTTCGAACGTATACAGATTAAATTGGACATGATTATGTATAAAATCATATAAGACCCAACCATGTATCATTATACATGAATATACATGACTCAATTGAGTCAAAATTTTATAATATATAACCGTATATGTGCATATATAAATAAATATATCAGTATATATCAATATAACTATATATGATCAGGCCTGGCCAATTTTTGGATATGATCGTATTATATCGAATTATATACATATTTATATAATTTTTTTTTATGCAGTCACTTCAAATGTTTTGATAAAATGTAACACCTATTCAGGGTATATTCGTGTCTTTATCATCAAGAGACGCGGTAGAGGCTCGACGCCAAGTATTAAAAAAAAAAACGAGAGTGTAAAAGAAAAGTCAGCGCGAGCCCTGCCGCACTCTTATGTACGGGAATATGTCGATTTATGACGTCATAACGTTTTTCAAACCGTTCTCACGGAAAAGCCATTGTAGTTAAAAATCTGAAAATTAGTGATGATTTTTTTTCGATTTTAGAATTTACTATGCTGAAAGTCAAAGTTTGTGATTTACAATACATTTCCACTGTACAGTAAGTGCTAGTCTGACACGATGAATAACACTCGAAAACAAAACGAAATATAGTTCTCGCACGTGCATCACTCTTTTTGCTATCCACATAAAGCTGTTTAGAATTGAAGGGACGAAGAATAGCAAAATTCAAAAAATACTATGCTCTTTGTAATCGGTGGCTAAGTACTTTGAAAATTATTAAAAAATAATATGATCCTCACTACACAAAACGAATCCGTTTTCTCCGCTTACTAAAGCAATCGTAAATATTACTCTGCAAAGAGAACGATTAATCATCCATCATTCCTCTCGGATTTACACATCAGCCGCGATCGCAAGAAATAAAGTTGTAAGATGCGAAGAAGAAAACAAAAGCCCGACGACGCGTGTATCCTCGTCGTTTAAATTGATAGGACACACGTGTATTTTGGCTCGAGTGGGATCGAACTTTTATATCATTTCAATTGATTCGCGGTAGCATTGTTTTCGAGTCAAGAGCTCTCTCGTTTTTCGTCTTTTTTTTCTCTCACGTTGCATGTACCATCTTCTCACGCCGCGGCAATTCTTCTTGCTGCTTGCTGTTCTCGCTACTCGCGCATACACACGTGCTCGTTCGTTGCTCATGCTCCGGGTATACGTCACGTGGAACGACCTCCATAACGCTAGAGTTTCTCTTGGCTTGCGCACCCCACGACTCGGGAATTCAACGAACGGAATGTTCATCCGCACATTTTCTATCAATGAATTTTGATGAAGATTGCTAATCGGGATGATGAGCATTGAAAATGAAACTTTTATTTACGATCGTAATTCCGACTCAAGTTTTTTCTTTTTCCATCGTTTACTGGGAGCAACGCAACAAAGGCGAGGCAGCAATTGTACACTGAGGACGGAAAAGTATGAGCCAGAATGACCGGAAGAATGAAGCCTTTTCTCTCAACAATTTCCACTCCCTCGCATCGCTGTGTACGCGTTTGAGGGGAGTTTTTTCCGAGGTTCGCGGTGCTCGCGATCGGAATAATGCAATGTGCAAAGTTTTCTGGATACACGGAGGCTTGCGCGCGCGCTCCGTTGCTTCGCGATCTCGACATCCGGAGTAAACACGCGTTGAGAAAAGTGTAGCGTTACGTAAACGAGCACACACGACCGAGATAATAGTTACGAAAGGCAGTAGCGAGGAAAATTTAAAGGAAAAAAGAAAAGACAGGAATATCCTGAGTCTTTTTTTATGCAGAGAGAGAGAGAGAGAGAGAGAGAGCCCAGGGAGAAATCGAAAGAAGAACGTGGCTCTATTCCATCCAGTAAATACGATCACGCAGCCAGAAATACCTCGATTTTATTTCGCTATTAGCAGATGATAAAACTCGGCGTCTGTGCTTTTTCCGGGTACGGAAGTGAGGGAGGATATCCAGAGAGCGTAACGCTCGCGCCCCCCGCGCTGAGGAAGAAAAGTCTTGGGCGATCTTTCTTTCGCACTCTATACCGATATTGTGAAGAATCTTCTACGAATATACGTCCCTCTGAGCGTATGAGTCTGTACTTGTAGAGGCTGTGGGTAGAGCCCTGCAGCAGAAGGGCTTCCGGCCTCCGTGGAGCCGCTTCGAGACGCCCTCGATAAGCCCCTTTCGTTCGGAAGCACCCATACGACGCTCCATATAATGACAAGTATGTAACGAACTAGCAGCCGCCGTACAGGTCCGTGTAGATAGGAAAGAGCGGGGAATAGCGTGTGCATCCCTCGTGCAGGGATCACGGAAAGCTTGGGAATGGGGATCGTGGCTGAAGCTGATTCCGCCAGACTTTCAGCCCCCAAAGAATAGCGCTCGTAGTTCCGCAACTGTTTCAACCGTTCTCTCCCGTTCCTTTCCCTCTTTTCTGCTCTTTCGTCTACTTCTTCCCGCGGTCTCCTGCCTTCGGGACGGGCGGATGTGTGCTTCGTCCATGTGCGAATAAACGGCACGTATACATTTGCTTATCTCTTCGGTTTTCGAGCGCGCGTACGAGCGACTCCATTGCCACGGGCAATGACGAGCCGCCCCCGCCCGGCGATCCACGCGGCTCGCAGTCGTCGACGTTCCTTATATACACTATCATCCCACTGGCGCCTCCGAAAACTTGGCGGCGTTATTATCGCTCTTTCCTCATCCTCCAGCCCTGCGACCACCATCCCTCGACCCAGCTTCCTCCCTCCTCAGCGAACCTCCTGGTGACTAGTCGTCAGAGAAAAAGTTCACTCTCGCCACGCCGACAACGCTCTTATTCTATCCTCATCGACCGTACATTTGTACTCGTGCGTGGGGGAGCTCGGGGCAAAACGGGACAGCGGGGCGGAACGCGATACTCCGAAAATTGGGGAAACCATTTCTTTTCGTTCTTTTTATTTCTCATATTTTACCGGAAAATATTAAAGACGGGGATCTCTGGAAGGTTACAAAAGAAGCTTCAAAAAATATGAAATTTTGAAAAATATGAAAATTGGAAATCATTCCGAGCAATTCTTACGTTTTTTATTGCTTTTGGGAGGAACCCCTCGAGATTCGTCGCATCGAAATTGCAGGGGACGAAAATTTGACCAATTTTTTAGGGCTAACTCATTGGGTTCTAAGAAAAAAGATTTTTTTTTTAATTGCAAAAAATTAGGGGAAAGTCGGGCAATTCCGGACGCCGGGTAAATATATGGACACCGCAATATCTTTATATTCCGAAACCCTCACGAGTTTACGCACTCGAACAGTGTACGAGGCGTGAATTGATATATTTTCGTCGAGTAGGACCGATTGTGAAATTTCGTACACTTTTATGTAATTTTTGGCTAGAAAATGAATTAATGAAAATACAGGATAAACGGTTTCAATGTTATTGAGAAAATAAATTTAATATCCCAGTTTTATATGAGCATTATAAATGCAATTCAAACATTGGCTTTTCCCACAGTTTTTTTAACTATTAATCAACTTGTTATTGACCAACTTATGTATTGAGTGCATAAATAGAGCAGTGGACTATGTGAAAACAAAAAAGTTATTTTTGTCTTGAAAAATGTGAAAATTCACCATCCGAAGACTGGATTGTGTGAATCGAGTGTGAAATGTGAGCTCTCAAAGTTGCACAAGCGAAAGTACGAGTCGAGAATTTGTTTGCGATATGTGTAGCATTTTGTAATGCAATCTAGATTCAGCTCAAGGGTCGTTGGAATTACCCCGGAGGCTCAGGGTAAATTTTAATTTACGAAGAATTGTTTTTTGCCAAATGTCTAGCAATTTTATCATCTATTTTTTAAAATTTACATCGGAAATCATTGCTGTTTAAGAGTAAGCAATGGATGAAGCTTATTCTCAAACTTTTAAAAAGCAGGATATTCTCTCAGGTACTCCGTTTTGCCCCAGTCTCCTCTGTACGAGTGTGTAAGAGTGCGCGCTTGTACGTATATCTAAATCAAATAAATGTACCTTTTTACTTCTGTCCCTTTCTTTTTTTCCTACTTTTCCCTCTTTCTCTTCCTTGTGAAAGTTACGGATCACTACTCTCGCTTCCATACTTCACTATACTCGTTCCTTTCGCCAGCTTACTTTCCTCTTCTTTCATTTTCCTCTTTCCCTCCCTCCGCAGCCTCTACTTCTCGTAGCCATTCTCTCCTTTTTAATCTGATATAGTGAAAAAAATTCGGGATAAAACTGGGGGCGAGCGTAAGCTAACGTGGCAAGGCGTTGCCGATTTCGAAACTTCTTTATTCCTTATTTTCCTACCGCGAGCATGAGTTATGTGTATCCTGCGGAAAAAAGAGTCTTCTTCGACGGGAGCGTGTATTTTACTCGACTGTAATTGATGGCTCGGACCTGAACGACGAATCGTCGTCGAGCCCAAAGCTTTTGAATGCTCGTTATTTTTGTTTGTTATCTGTCAAAATAAAAGAACCCGACGTTTTTTCGATCCTCGATTCCAGCAGAGATGCTGGTTATTCAGCGTAAAATATATATTGAAATTGTGGGCATAAATGTTTTTAAGAAAGTTTTTTCTCGCGAAGAGGACGGTTTGAAGGAATTGTCGGAAAACGCGATTTATAATTTTGCCGTCTTACGACGATACAAATTCACGGTTTTTGCTCCGCGATGTTGCGGCCTAACGAGAAAATGGTTTTGATCGCTATTCAATGATACGCTTTTGCCATTCGCCCATATATACGACCTGAAAGCTATTCAAGGCGACTAAGGATGACGAGCGCGAAGAGAGAAAAAAGCCGGCGCACGTATACAGTCGCAGCCAGGGAGTAAAGATAAAGAAGTCTTTCGCCACAGATGATTTGAATAATTCTCATTTTATTCAAGTTAATCGCTCCAATCCTTTTTTCACTCTTTTTCAAACTTATTTCTTCCTCTCGTTTCTTTAGCAGCCCTCGATGCGAATTTACAGAGAGGCGAGGGGAATCCCGCGAAGAGAAATAGTGTTTTTTCACAGAAAAGAGATAAACGTTACTCCGGGAGCAACATTAAGGGAATATAGCCGTGGAATCTCCGAGGAGAAGGAATTTATTCCTACTCCTTCTTCCCAGAGACGCGAGATTCTTTATCAAGCAATTGCCGGAGGAACGCGTCGACCATAGAAAAGGATTACGTATAGTTGGTCCGCCGAGAACTTTCGCCGCTACCAGAGACTTTTGTTGCGAGCCACCAGCATTTCTTCCTCCATCTCAAACCTCAAGTCCTTGTTTATGCAGCTTTTTCAAATTCGCTGTAAATATTGCTCAACAAAAAGTATCGTGTTGTCGAAGAAGCTCCGGAGCCTCGCCAACAATTTTCCTACTTTTTGTTTGATTCGAGTGTCAAGAGAATTTCATCAAGCCTGCTGATTAGGAGGCTAAATTACGTGAGATAAGACGGGGAGCTGAGCTTATTGCGTTCTCCACAAAAGTCCTATCACAATTACATTCTTATTCTTTCGGTCTCCGCAGCTCCTTCGCCTTTCATTTTATAACAGCAACAAGGACATTAATATTTTCTTCTGGCGTGAAGAATGGCCGCTGCTGCGGCTTCTGCGAAAACAATAGTTTGGCCGAATAGTCCACGCGGTGCCGATAAATTATTCGAGCACTTTCTCTCGCAAGTTTGCATGTACCGCTCTATATACGTATAGCTTTCTTTCTATTCTCTCCGTGTGACCTCCTGTGGCGGCTGACATCGTTGCAGGAACACGGCTTATCTCACGAGCAGGCACGTTTGTTGGAAACAACGAGTTGAGTTGTCACAGACTCGACGGGACTAAATTTACTCGGAAATTAAACTGGTTTACAGCATTAAAGTTTTGATTATTCGCCAACTTTTTCGTCGCTCACTCATTTTTGCAAACATTGTTAACCTCGACGTTCCTCGGTGATATAATCAGTTTCATTTTTCATATCCTTTCTGCCACACGACATGGATTCCCCTTCGGCTTTCAGTCCTGGAACTTTACGCATTGGAAAAACCAGGAAAAATATTAGCCGGGGCGTTGTCGATGGTTTGGGAGATTCCATTTCAAATTTCGTGTTCGAATCCAGCCGAGAACGTGATTGAGAAAAGTGGGGACTGGTTCATCAAAAAAATGCGCATGATTCTTCGTAATATGGTGTTTCAAAAAGCTTCTTTTTTTGGCACGAAAAGATTTTCGTGAGTCTCTCGAGCGGCGATGAATGTTGGCAAAGGAGCCAGCTCTTCGAAACGCGGTTGGAATTTCCTTGAAGTTCAAATGCTCCGTTCAATGGAGCGGCCCAAGTCGGAAATATTCGCTCGAAATTTCGTTTCAAGCTAAATTTCACACAGCATTTAAAAAGCATCGAATAAAACACTTTGTCTCACATTTTTTTCTAGAATTTCGACATAAAGACTGCAGAATTAAAAGTCGAGGTGAAATGAACTTGGTTTGTTCCCATTATGGTTAAAAATTCAGACGTTGGTTTCACAACGTGGCTCGCCTTCTCCAGACTCCTTAATTTCCACACTTTTTATATTCTCCGAGAGCGTGGAATGAGAATTTCGATTTTTCAGCCTGTTGAGTGTTTTTAAAAAGGGCTCGTTATTCGATACGGAAAATGATGAGCGGCGCCGGGTTAAAAAAGTGCAAGTTTAGGCTCAAAAGGTAGATTAGGTGTGGATGGGATTCATAAAGTCAAACGTATGCAGACACGTATGAGGGACAGTGGTTGGAGGTAAAGCTTGGGGAAATGAGCTCCGAGGAAAGTGCGAATGAAGGTAGTTATGGTGGCACAAGAGACAAAGCCACAGGGCACCCAAGTGAGCCCTTTCTCATCGCTCTAATGACCAATAACCATAGTTTTATGCGGGATGCATGCAGAGAAAGAGAGAGAGAGAGAGAGAGAGAGCCCTGAAGTCATAAAACTCATTTGGAAAGCGCGGTCTCTGCATCGTCGATGGAACGAGGTTGGTACGAAACGAGAAACTCTCGAGAGAAGCACACCAACGCGTAAACCTCTTGATTATGCCGTTGAAAATGTTCTTGATTCGCATCGCGGGCGAGCTAACTTTGTGAATATTGTCTTTGTAAACAGCGTGCATTAAAAGAATCATATTCGGTGAATGGTCGTATGAATATGAGACCGCTTAAAGAAGCGAGAGAACCACCAAAATTTCACGATTATTATGAAGCTTAATTAAAATAAAAAATGACTTCATCTCACGGGGAGAAATCCTCTTGAATTTTTACGGTGTTTCACATCTGCCGCACGCTCAATGAAATTGTTCGATGAAACGATTCCCTCGTATCACCTGACTTTCGTTCAAAAGTTATGATCGCACGTGACACGTTTTTCCTTACTGCTCTCCCTTTCTCTCGTTCCACAGGGAATATTCATTGTTTTAGTATTTCAGGACGCGCGACTATCGTTACAGGTAAAAGCGCGTCACTGAGCGAAGGATTTTTATAGCTGCTATAACAGTTGAACCGATCGATGATAAGAGACCTCAGGATAAAGGAGCAAAGAGACTGGAAGGAAAATGGCCACCGCACAGGGATGTACGGGGGAGCGCTATCTCATTTCTTTGACGCGCGAGTGCGGAAAGCTCTCGACGATGGCCCGAGCGCAGTATGCTTCGGGGAAGAAAAATAAAAAGAGAGAGAGAGAGAGAAAGTCGCAGCGAGATGAAACTAGATCGATCCTCGGGATGAGCGTTCGATCAAAAAGTTCATTTTGTGGACCCCAGACTTCGTTCTCGCTTCCTCCGTCGTATAACTCGAGGACGAATTCTGTACCTTTCGCTGTGTAAACGCGCCTGTGACGGGCTAAAAATCTATCGTCCGAATATTTTTCCACCACGGATCCCGACACCCACGCGACGTGGGACGCGCGATAGTCGTCTTCCGCGGATACGTTAGAGACGAACACTTTGCGGAATGAATGATTCAAGCCTTTCGATAACCTGGTTTCAACTTTTTTTCCCAGTCGTCGCTTAGAAATTGCCTTCCAAACGGGAGAAGAAAAAACTTGAGAAAAAATGTACAAAAAATATCAATGTCCGACGTAATTCCTTTCCTCGACCTCGAGGAAGCATGTAAAACTACCTGAAACTCAATCTGCATGGATATTGTTCTGAATGACTTTTAAGGGGGTCACCGAGGGAAAAAAACATAGACTTGAAATTTGGAGAGTTTTTGTATTGGTATATTTCAGCTGTATGATAGAATTTTTTAATTCTGACATCTCGGATTGATTCAGTGTGAAGCTACTCCGTAGGAAACCATATGTTTCCGGGGACACGATTCCGGGGGATTCGTTAATCTCAGATGAAAAAGCCAAAGAGCGTTTTGATTTTTAAAGCAGTGGCTATATCGTCTGAACTTAAATCATACAGAAATATTAAAAATTGAAGGATTATTGAGCTACGAAACATTTTCGAAAGTTCAAATCAAGTCTTTCAAAGCGTGAAAACCCTTCCATTTTTAATATTTCTGTATGATTTTAGAGAATCATGTATGATGAATCGTAGAGACCATGGAACAAAACATGTGTGGGTTTCTGTGAAGTGGTTTTACATCGAATCTACCCGAGATATCAGAGTTGAGAAATTCTCTCATAGAGTTGAAATACGAATGAATTAACCGCCTTCAAACTTCAAATCTGTTTTTTTTTCTCGCGACAAAAAGATCGCTCAAAAACCTCAAAAAAACGCGGGGTGAGCACCTTAATGAAAAAAACAAATAAAAATATTTCTCATTGTTCCAGCAACTCCTTCGTGATAAAAAACTGTTCATTAGTAAGCAAAGGGCTGCAAAAAAAATTATTACTATCGTTAGAAAAAATACAAAAAGGCTCGAAAACGTTCGTTTGCTTCTCGTTTGATCTTGCCGGAAGTCTTGTATTTAAGATTAGAGAAACGAGGAAGGGGAAGAGAGAAAGGGGGGCCGGATAGATTCGGTTTGGCGAATTTGAGGGGAAGCTATCACAAGTCTTGAAGTGGAAAAGACGTCGACGTTGAATTTTCTATATTCGTTGAATACGATACGAAGGAGGGTCGATCGATAAGTTCCAATTACGGAATATATTGAATTTGCGTATTATATTTGAAACCGCTCTGGAGGGGGTGAGATGCCCGCATCTTTCGCAAAATTTACGTATACGGTTTTGTGATTGAACGGCTTTCACCGCTCGTTATTGGCAATATTTCTGGCTGTTGGATAGCGAGCCTGCAGCACGTAGCTGTCCACGTTGTGTCTTCGGTTTATCATTAAACGAATACTTGATTCTCAAATGAAACGGGTTCCCAGCATGCTCCAATTGACGCAACGCCCATTTGCCACCTTCCTATATGGCGCAAATCAATTGCCCCCGTCGAATGTTTAAATCCATTGCGAAAGATTCTTTACCCAGAAAAAATAAAAGCAAAAAGTAGCGACCACATTCACGAGGTTTTTATTGCTCGGGTTATGCAGAGTATGTACTAAAACCATACACTTAGCCACTTGACGAAAGATAAGTGAATCAATCCGGCCTTGCTCGCGACGCCGACTTGCACTTTCTTGTCCATCGCCTTAGCCTGCGCTGGCGGATCAGTGAATTTCGTAGCGAGCTATGAAATCGATTTTCATCACATGAGAAGCCTTTGGAAACTTCCGTCTCAACAATTTAATCGTATTATTCCTCAGCATGAAAATTAGTGAATTTTCCAACTCATCGGAAGCAATTTCCACGGTAGGAAAAAACTTGTAGCACGCGTGCTTTGATCGCGATGATTCAATCAAACCGCGTTCGCTCTCCACGAACTCCAACTCTGACAGTACGCAGAAAGCAGTTTTCATCTTCCTCTAAAAGAAACACGCTCTTCATACCTCGCTTTGGTGAAATTTCAGTGAAAAGATTTAAAATGGTGAATGACCACTTTTTTTGCGGGCAAATGATAGTTTAAGGTCCCCCGATAACGATGAGCACAGTTCCGGGGCCTCTTACGGAGCAAAATTTTCAATTATTTCATTTACAATTTTGAGTTTTCAACACGGTACCCGATGGGAGAACTTACAATGATATTAATTCTGAAAAAATTGTACGGTCTTCGGTAAAGTTTCTATCGTGAAGAAAATTTATCACGGAGATTCCGTTTCTTAAAAAAAACATTACCTTACGAGGCTTTAAAGAAAGAAAATATGAAAAAACTTTAGGTTTTGACGTGTTGGAAGCGGATGTCAGTCATAACGTCGGGCTGCTCCTTACAGCTGATTGAACTTCGAGTAAATTCGAGAATCACGGAAATTTCGTCAAATTTATTTTTGAGACTGATTCGCGCGTACTTTTATTCGTCTAGTAGCTTTGCTTTTTTAACGAATTGACCATTCCTCTTTCTCGCGGTGCCGTTACACCGATGTAAACTTTCTTTCGCACAATAAAAATGTTGCCTAGATCATGTGTATTTAAAGTGTCACCGGTACCGATTCAATCATTAACTAGTCAAGTTGAATATTAAATTTTATCTCTTATGATATTCTTAAAGCATTTTATTACATTCTCGTGATAAAAACATTCTCAATGGAAGTATTTATTAATTTTATTAATAATTTAGACTCGAATTTAATCAACACAAAGTAGTTGCAAACTTGACTAGTCATAGAACAGTCGAACTTACTTTCTCGAAATTCGACACGAAGAGATCAAATTACCGGACACTTTTCCCACACAAGTAAAAACTCTCGTGCAGGAATGCCAGTAGAAAAAAATAAATAAACGATAAAATGCACGTAACATTTGAAATAAAATTTCCCAGGAATAAAAGTGAAGATCCGACAAGACGTTATGAAAGATTTTCGCATAATGCAATAAATTCCGATCCCGCCATACCGATGCGCGTACACATATAGATTTCGAATAAAATCATGCACATAAAACTATTATCGACCTTCGGGTACTGTTCGCGGCAGCGCGATCCGCGTTGCAGGAATTTATAAGATGAGTATGTACGACATGCGACACTCACTGGGTGCGATGCTCCACCAAAATGTCCATATATATTGAAGGCATGTGTGAATTCACCGTAACCCTCTGTTCGACCTTATTCAACACTCGAAAGATCGTCCGGGTTGAAAGTCCCTTGGAGCATCGATAAGAGAGTACATCGTTCTCGGGGTCCGTACTCGAGATCGAATTCGCCATAATTCTCACGACTCTCGCAGGGGGAAAGAAAAGTTGATCCCATCGGTAAGAAAGAGTGTGAAAAAATCGATTATTTATAACGAGATTGAATAAAACAGTGGGATTAATTACCAGCCAGAGAATTCGTAGTTTCAATGACGACCTCGCGATATCCGTGAGAGTGAAAGGGTTTTGCTGCGCTACACGCAATCATCCGGCTAGCATTTATTTGAGACTGCGATTTTTCTGTTTTTTTTTTTTTTTTTATTATCCTCGCTGATAGTTGACCAGCAATATTTTGCAATCGAAAGGCCATTAGCGAAAATATGTCGTTTATTAGCACAGCGTGAATAAATCGAATGAATTATTCAGACGGGATTTCGTAGTACGAATTTCAGTGGTGCGTTGGAGTGAAAAATTTCAGCACTGAATATATATTAAATGTTTGTTCCGCGCGACGTAGGTTTCATTTCTGTTATTTCTCGATTCTCTTATATTCGCAGAGGCGCAGAGTCAGAACTGACTAATATCCTGCAATTGGGACTACGATCGAAGTGGATACGTGGATCGCATTTTCTTTTTTCTCCTGCTGCTTCCTCAATCGACTCGAGGAGTCTCAGACGGTGGAGATTGCGAGCTCGAGAGGGTTCGATCAATTCGTCTCGGAGCCAAGGCCTCCATGGCGCCACCATACTTTGGGGCAGAGCGTCTCATGCCCGAGGCTAAAAATAAGCTCTCAGAAAAAAGAGGGAATCAGAGTGGATGTCGATCAATGCTGTAACGCTTCGTTGTTACGTCTCTCGATTCTTTTCCCCTGCCCCCGCGCCCACCGCCGTTATTATGATTTCTGTGCGCGATGAAAAAGAAGTTGATGGAAAAATCTGTTCTTTCTATTCGAGCCACAGGGCTCTATTCGCTGTGAAATAAAATCGCGGCTCAGGCCAAAACGCGGCAAAAAGGCAGCGATGCCGTCCGGAAAATCCGCCGGCAGGACGCAGGGCAGCTGCGTCCTGAATTCGAGAACGCGGACAGTATATGGATTGGTAAAAGTGTCGGACACGTCCGCGCGGTGAAAGGGGACAGGAGCGGGCTGGTAACGAAGAGCATCAGGCCAAAATTTATAAGGAAATTAACATTAATTATACCGGGGTCATAAATTTGAGGAGGAGCGTTGGCTGCTCGTTTTCTCTTTGGCTCTATCTGCTTGGTGCTCTGTGCTGGTATTTCTCTCTGGCGGGAGCACAAACACCGGAGCAATTTAACGCGCTTGCTCACTCCGGTACATGATATTCCCGAGCATTTTAGCCGCGCCGCTGTTTGCCCCTTTTAGCGTATACGTACACGAGTAAAAAACTAATTTCACGACCGCGGTACGAGCCATTAATTATTGAGAACACGTCGAGTATATATTCCGCAGGTTCGTACCCTCGTGGCCCCGCCGCGGGCGCGTCCCTCAGTCGTTTTCCCGGCCATCATTGATATGTCCGCTGGGGGGTATTCGCGGTCGTTGACGACGATTGTTTCCCGACAGGCTTCGAGCCCTCGCAGAAAATTGTTGCTCGCCTGCTCATCAATCTGCTGACAAGCGTCGCGTATATAAATCCACTCGAGAGTATCGTTTCCTCTTTCCGTTCGCGAATAACCTTCGTTTCGAGGAATAAAAAGCCTTCGCTAAGAGAGACCCTTCCGGAAGTGGTGCGCCGAACGTATATATAGAAACGGCTATAAATATTGGCGGAAGTGTGGGTGGGCGTACGAGCTGGGTGTGTTCGTGATCGGATCGATTCTATAACGAAGATGATGCAGCACCGTTGCTCCGTTGGGCAACGGCGTTAACGTTTCTTGCGATATTCGTTGTCCCGCGACCTTAAGTGTTTGCGTGGTATGACATGTACAAGGGGCTTGAACCACTTGTTGATTTGACGTAATCTCGCAAGGGGTGCCTCGGAGGCGTTTAGTGATGGAGCGGCGGGGGGCTGCGAGGGAGAAGAGGAAAATAGTTTGGCCAACTACTTGTTTCTTGTAACAAGTGGTGCGCGGTGTCTACTGCGGGGCAAACTGGGAGCGTGTTCCCCTCGTCAAATTTCGACGACTTTTAGCTTCTCCCCAGTTTCTTGCTTCTCGAGCGACTCGCTAATATTTCCGGAGCATATTTTCTCGCGTGGAATTCAAAAGAGCAAAGTTATCTCGCCCACGTGCGTCCTCGCAGGCAAATTTGATATTTCGCATCGAGGAATATTATTCCGCAGTCCCGTGGTAAGAACTGCGCGTTATTAACGCTGTGGATATATTTTTGCTGTATTAATATACACTTTGTTTGCTGTACGCTGAAACTCGCCATAATTGCGGAATTCCTTTCGAAAAGTCCTGCTCGTTAAATAAACATGAAGCAGCAGGCCTCGAAAAAACTCGTGTACACAAGCATCGGGCTAATGGAGCTTTCGCTTTCTTCTCTTCTCCTCTTTCCGCCTCTCGGCCTCTCAGCCTGGTGAACGACGCGTATAATCCAGAGTCGTCGAAAATCCGCCGAAAAGCTTTCACCCCAGTGGCATGCTCGGAGAGTAGACCGAGAGGAACGAGGATATATTACGAACGTAATATCCTCAACGAGCATGCTAAATGAGATAGAACGGTTGAGAGTCGCTCTAGCAAAGAATGAGGCAACCTTGGAGAATGGACTCTCGACAAATGCGATTTTGCATATTTTCGAGGCAAGAGCCCCACTGCGCAAAGCATTTGCTCGTTCAATTCGAATGCAGGAGCTCGTACGATCGAGCGAGAAGCGATTCATCTCGACGGAGCCTCTTCGCGTTTGTGTCGCTCGTGATCAAAGAGCACTGCTTCGTTCTGTGAGCCCCGAGTCCAATGAGACGAGCGACATATTTCGGAGACGAAGGAGCGCGCGGAGTAACAATCCCGTGGAATTTATCAATCGAGACGAATTAACGGTCGGCGACGAGTGCACGGATCCAAAGCCACCGTCGAAATTCCCCCCCGCGCCCGCAGTTCATTCATTTAATTACAAACTCGATGCCCCACCTAATCTACTCCTCGCCCGTTCACCAAATTCTCTTCAGCAAACGTATCAAAGGCCTCCAAACTCTGTGCAGAGGCCACCGGGTCATACTCGGCTACAGAGAAGCGGACGACACACGTGCATATCGGAGTCACGTCCGCGATAATAGATCGAGAGAAACACGCACGCGCACACACTTGCCAATTGCTTAAGCAAGCAAAGGGCGCAATTCACCTGAATAATCGCATGTTGACCCGCGTATATGACGCCTGACAAACACCGAATTGAGCCTGTGAGACCGATGAATTTCACATTACCGGAAGGACATAAAATCACAAAAATGCGCTTCGTCGAACAAGTGCGTTGCGGTGGGGGCAAAAAGTTGCGTGAAGTTATAACAAGAGTGTAAATGTTCCACTGCCACTCTTGAGCGCCCTCGAGTCAAAGAAGCCCTGGAGTTTCTTGGAAGAATGTGCTAAAAAAGAAATAGATGAGGCCGCTGATAAAGGATGGTGAAAATAAAGCGAATAGTCGTCGGACGATAATTAATGACGGAGCCGCAACGAGTAAAATCGCTTGCGATCGGATTCGGTGAAGCTCGTGGTCACCGCAAAACATCCGAGTTAATCTGACAAGCGATAATTTAGCAATTTCGCGAGTAGAAAAATATGAGAATGAGTATGGAGTTTGGAGCTTGCCATTTGAAAGCCATTAGCGTAGGAGTTTTGGCTGGCACACGCATTCGCTTCGCTCGATCTCCGTCCCCCGTTTTCACGTGTGTCTCTGTGCCTGAAGTCGACTTGGACGCCATGCATCATGTTTCCCGGTGAAGCCGGCATCGCTCGAGAAATGGAGCGAACCAACTGGAAGTTTCCCCTCAGCGTGTTCGTTCTCCCTCGCTCTCTTCGTCTTCGGTAGCGCAATGATAACGCGTCAGCGGGACCAAGAGAGACGGGATCCTTGCTCTGCCTGACTTTACGTTCTCGCAGTTGCGATCTCCGCCTTTTTACGCGGATCTACGTGTGGACGTTCCGTATACGTGTATGCCTCGATGTGGGAAAGGACTCACGGACGCCGGGAGTCCGCGATGGGATGAGAATCGCGGAAAAGGGTAGCGGCGAAATGGAAGAGAGCAACTTTCGCTGAGAGGAAAGAGAGAAAAGATTTGGAACGAACCCCTCAACCCTGCTTCGCGCGCTGCCATACCGTGCAACCATAGAGGCGCTCCAGACCGACTCACAGACTTATAAATCAAAGACCCCGTACAAATCGCCTCGGAGATCCCGCGGTAGTTCCAACGCTCTTCTTTCCCAGCTCTACGCGCCATGCAGACAAGTACCAGGGTCGTGGAAACAGCCGAGCATCGGTGGTAGTTCTTCTTCTTCTTCTTCTTCTTCTTCTTCTTCTTCTTCTTCTTGCGGCGCTTGTGCCCCTTTCTTTTTATTTCGTGTCTTTCTATTTCGTTTTTTCGACTCTTTCTCATTCCTCCTCATCCCTCGGCGCTGGCCTGGACTGCTGTGCGCGGAGAAGCCCTTATCCATCTTCTTTTCACCCTCACCCTCATTCTCAACCGCGCGCTGCTTCAATCTCCAACATATAAGTATACTTTTCATTCTCGTTTTATATACCTCGAGGTATCGCCGCGCGTCTTCTTGCGGATCACAAATTTTCCGTGGTACAGCAGCTTTTACCCACGACTTTGCCCCGAGCATTTTATACCGATTGGCGAAGCCCGTGGAAACTGCGTGTTTGACCAGACGCCGACGAGAATGAGTGCCTTGGTACGACGAGTTCTCGACTTTTCGGAAAATAAAACACCGCCGTTCGCGACCTTCCTCATAACGCAAATGTCCACTTTGCCACGTGGAAAAAGGAATAAAATCTTTCCAATTTTTCTTCCACAGGGGTAACTTGAGACGGGAGCAGGGGACGCGTTGAATTCTCGCTGAAATAAAAGAAACAATAGACAAAACAGTAACGTTGTAACTGTCACATCGAAACTGTTGAACCGCGCCGCCAGAATAACACTCGCAAATCCGAGCACGCACGGACGCTCCCGTCTATCTTTCGCTGCAGACGAAACTCGTTCAAAGTGTGTGCCGTCTCCCTCGCCCACTCTCTCGATTCCTTGCTCCCGTTCCCTCCGACTCTGACGCACGCTTGCAGAAGTGTATCTAAGAGCGATCCACCCTTAAGAGTGAAGTTGAAAGTCAAGTTTAAACTCCCAGCAGTAAGTTTGGATGAAAATTAAACTGCGGATCTCTTTCTTCAGATCAAGCTATTATTTTTACGAGTTTCGAAAGGCCGTACGTGTTTAGCTGTTGCACCTATGGAATAGCGTATATCTTTTGGAAAGTTGGAAGAAACTTTGTCTTCGCCGAGAGGTGTATTCACGCTCCTCGAAAAGAGCTCTCGAGAGTGTCGTGTCTCGTATTTCAAATTTGTATAATTAAGACAACTTTCCACAGCTATTCAAACTTCATACACGAAAGACCTTCGCCTATATGAACTTTCGTAATAGTTCGTATACATAATTTCGTCGAGCCATTGACGTTCGACCGATGAGATACGGTTTGAGATGGATTCAGGAACAGAGAGACCAAGAGAAAGAGAGAAATCGAGAGAGAGAGAGAGAGAGAGAGAGGGAACTTTGTACACATAATGATTCGAGGTAAATATAGGAATGAACGAGAGGGCAAGACGATTCGGTCTAACGGAGCCGAGTTGAGCGAGAGACCCGGTGTGAAGCACGACTCGACGGCCCATTGCTCAAACCAGCCCTGTCCACATCCTGACTAATTCCGCCGTGGTGAGGACTCCCGTCGAATCAAGCCCCAACCTGGAGCAGACTCTTAATACATGTGCCAAGAATCTCGGGCCAATGGGATCGCGAGCCCTCGAGTTTGTATGTACCTTCAGAGCAAACACGATACTCGCATAAACGTACGTATTCGGGAGGTATTACGAGTTACATCCCGTTGATGAGCAGGTGTATTAGATGGAGAGGAGTTTCCCAAACATATGCGGATTAATGTTTGCTCTACGCTCATCCCGTTTCCCGGCTGTGCTGCTCTCGGTACGCAATTTAACCGAAGCGTAATCGGCTGCAATGAGGGACTGCTTCTTTAAATCGCAGTGCCAAAGTTAACGCGGCGCGATCGAAATTGGGGCTGCAACGCGGTATCAGTCGCTGATGACCAGGCCAACGGCGATTGAAAAAGTTTTTCAATCTTCGAGTATTTTTACTGCATCACCGCGGATTTTGTTAGGACTCGAGCACCTTCGTGAATCGATACCTGCGAAATCTCGCAGTGGTGCCGTGTTCGGGTGAGTTCTCGTGCCCCCATTACGTATAGCTTCCCTTCGCACTTAGCCAAGACTGAAGCCAGTCATGAAAACTTGAGTTCGAAAATATTGGATTGCAAGGGTTCGTGATTTTGATCAGATATTTTCGATCGTTTAGAAATCATTAGAAGCATTCAATTAATCCGGAGAATCCACTACTCCGCAATCCATTGTGCTGCAAGTGTCTTCCAGGAGTTGTTTTATCTTTTCATTTTCACACTATTTTCTATACTCTAGTGGCAGCAAACGGATATGGAGCAATTCAACGGAGAGTTTTATAGCGAGCGGTGTGTACGCGAACAGTGGCTCGAGATAATATATAAAACAGAAGACACAATCGTCGATCTCTTGGTGCATCGGCGATCGAAGCGTCAATGGAGCTCTTTCCGCAAGCAGCAAAGGCTGCTATAAAACAAAGGCAGCTCTTCTTAGAGATGCTCGTTTTTTTGTTTGATCTCACAGAGTATATATTCTGTCTCGCGTGCGCTAGCTCACCGACGTCGCTCCGCACTGGTAAAACATACCTCGTAAATCCTTCAGATTGAGAGTAACTCAGGAGTGTCCGATATGCCACCCGTGGTTTCCAGTGTGCCACCTTCTCGAGAGCGAGCAGGCCAGAACGAAAATAATGCTTTTCCTAGAGCGAGTCGTCTCGCGTGTCTCGAATACGAAGCGAGTCTGTATCCGGCGTCTCTTCCTCTCTCTTACCGTAACGCTGAGAAACGCAAACGCTTTTAACCTCGCGTCACATGCTCTCGCGGATCCTTTTTATCTGCCATCGAGTTCTCGGTGTCAACTCTACATCGTGCCTTCTCGCCAGTGATCCATCGTTGAAACTGTCCAAAAACCTGTCTTGAGAATTATTGAACATGAGCCTAAGCAAGCCCAAACAAACCCAAACAAGCCTAAACAACCCCGAACAAACTCAATCGAGACCAAATAATGAGCTCAAGCAAACAAAAAGTGTCAAAAGTTAAAAATCTACTAGCCAGTCGATTGACTGTGAATAACTTTCGAAAGGACAGATTTATCACAGAATGACAAAAGATCTTTTTTATGGTGTTCGATTCCCTGAAAGAACTTGTCATGGGAATTATTGTCCATTGGCTTGTTCCTAAGTTACAAAGTGCAAAAGTCGTCAACGATTATTCAATTGGGAAACAAAAAATCGCTATCAGCGACCCCTGAATATTTTTTGAAGGGCTGAAATTTGGACAGGACTTCATGAGACTAGAAATATTGAAGGTTATGCTTCGGGGAAAAAAAAAAACATTTTTTTTTGACACACCCTAATGTACCAAGAATATACTAAGGTGGATGTTTTTGCTGATCGTTTCAACACGTTAACAAGTTACGAAGTTCGAGTATAATAAAGAATTATCATTTCAAAAGACTGTGGAGAAATTTATTACGATTGTCACGAATGTTTGCTCCCAGCATTATTAAGTGACAAAATCATAGAAGAAATGATTCTATTAGAAATTTGTCCATAAACTAGAGAGCTGGCGAAATGGGCAGCGGTAAATATGCAAAGATTGACTTCAAAAATGTTCATAAAGTACGAGCGACTGTCCGAAAAATACAGTCAACGAAAAAGTACGAGCACATAAAACAGTCGAGGAAATATCGAGTTGCTAACGATCGGGACTCACCCCGATGAAGGCTTGACGCCTTTTGACACTTGGCACGATGTAGAGTTGCCACATACTTCGGCAGTTTTAGCGATGGAGAGATTCACTGGAGAAACGACACGATGTTAAGTTCTCCGATGTAGAGTTGACAGCCTGCCAAACACGGCGAAGCGATTCCAGCGTTGATTTAGCGTCTCCTTATTTTCTGTGTACTCTGCGGCTCAGCCTGTGCCTGGAAACGTACCTTCGCGATGACCCGGAACCGTCCGTTGCGTAATACTTTGCAAATTCGACCGATCGTAACTGGAGAGCCTACGAAGTAATTGCAAAAGATGAAGACGAAGCTTGCCATAATTTTTATTGACATTTGATAAATTCCGTTCATTCTGTCCCTGGATAAATGTTGATAATCCGCGAATCCAGGAGTAGCGCTCGTTCATCAGTGGCTACGGCGGGGGAACGACGCGCCATCGCCCAGCTCTCGGGAAGCGAGCCCGGAAGCCCGCGCGCGTGATTTGTCCTCTCGTAATAATTGGAGAGTGGAGAGACACTCGCTTCATTTACTCCGAAAAGAGAGAAAACAAAAATGGAAAAAGGCTCTTGACGCAACGGCGCCTGGTCTCGAGTCTCCTCGAGTTTTCACCGAGTCGTCGCGGCAAAGTACTTTGCTTGATGGACGTCTTACCAAGAGCTTGTGCAGCTGGAGATGCTTTTCTTCGCGGATGAGTTACACCGGTTTACTTCACAGCTGAGGGCACAAGAAGGTAGTGCGATCCTAAGCCACGTGTCGCTTCACGTGTCGCTTCACGTTTCGCTCGTGAATGTCTCCTGCGGTATCTCATTTTTCGGAATTCCCTCGCAGTGTATCCAATTCTCCGAAGCAAAAGTCGCGATTAAATGTTGAGAACCGCGGAGAAAGAATCTCCTTGAATTCCGACGCGGCTGTGCAAATTCGTCGATCGCATTGACCAGCTCAAACTCAAGTCACAGCATGCCGAATCCGGATTAAAAAGTTGGTCCTCGTCCGTTAGTTGTGGCCCCGGGCCGGGCTTAATGGCGCGGTGGTAGCGGCAAGAATAGCGATGGTTTTGTTGGAGGGAACGGAAAACCGCATTTACTCACCGCTAGCGTGCACTTACTCGTTCCTGCTGTTTCGCTCGGCGTTGCTACTCGAGGGCGGGGGAAAGAAGACGCGAGGGAGGAGCACGAGAGCGCGCAACAGACACGCACACACACACACACACACACACCATCGCACACACGGAGCATTATACCGACCGCGGAATCTCTACGGAATCTCCAGTAGCAACGATACAAATTAGATCTCTCGTGGGCTAGAGAAACTTGAGAGTTTTGGCGAAGAATAAAATTTCGAACGAATCGCTTCTCGCGGTGTCTGTAAGCGCACACACGAGCTACCACCAAGAGCTCCTCTCGGCTTGTCTTTTCCATGTCCACGCAGCGCCTCCTCTACAGGATATTCCGAGTTAAGGAGCCATTACCGTGAACCTAAGTTCAGCACTGAATTTTCAGTCACGAAGCCCGCAATGCCATCTTGTTTACTCGCCTTTACTCGCGGAGGGGATTAGCAAAGGGATCTTTAAAACCGAGTCGCTGTTAGCGCCGTTTTACGAGCGAACTCGACCCGAAGGAAAAGAGCGCCGTTGACGACTTGTTTGTAAAATATTTCATCTACGACGCGAGACTCGCCCATTTTTTTTATCCATTCGATACTACGGCGAAGCAGCCCGTTCCCAGTTTTTCGAGCCCATCAACCCACGCGTCTCGTAACTACGGGGAAAGAGACTCGACCATAAAACGAAAGATGTTGCCTCCAAATTTCGAGCTCCGGTTAACTTTGTACACGCGACCCTTCAACCTGGGAAGTCCCATACTTCGCAATCACTCCTGTACACACGTATTCGTGCACACGAATATACTTCTCGCAGAGTTATTATTAATCCAAAGTCCATCTGTCAAGTAAACTGTCCCAAGCTCCATTTCATAGCCGCACAGTCCCCATTCTGACACCTACAACAATCTGTCTGCCGGCTCTCACTTCCCCTTTCAAGTTCTGTGTACACGCCGTAGTTATAACCTACCCACGCCTTCGTCGGGAGACAAGTCCACAGTCGCACATCAGTGAGCTGAGAAACTTAGTATCTCGAGCTCGTGCGCAGAGGGGCATTCTGGTGAATCTAGTTTGTTAACGATGTTGTGCCCAGGGTGATAAAGATTCCGGTTGAATGTCAGCACCCCCGAGAATGATTAATCGGTAAAGTTTATTCTGCAAGATCCAATCGATATTATCGAGAGCACCCGAACGCAAGACTCGATGAATATTTATCAAATTTCTCTATTGTGTCATCGCCCACTGTTTTTTTTTTTTTTTTAGTTCCGGGAAAAAGTAGGCTACGTGAGAAAAAACTCGGTTTCAATGTCCCTCGTTTTCTGTCACGCTGCGGACGCGCAGAGCTCTCTCCAAAAGTCGAAAAAATAGAGATATTTGAGAAACGTTGGCGGGAAAAAATCCGTATGACTAACTGGTCCTTCCAATTGGGGCCAGCAAGAGAACAAGTATAAAAAATAATCTGCGCGCTCGGCTCTGATGGAAAATTTCACTGCGGCGTATACAGCCGTGCCTGCCGAAACCCTCGTCGAAGGATGGCGATGCAAACAGTTCTGTCGATGATTGGATATCGCGGTAACTTCGTTATTGAACGAGAGATGACAAGAGCGTGGAGAGAGAAAAAGAGAGAAGGAAAAGGAGGAGGAGGAGGAGGGAGAAGCAGATAGAAAAGTTAACGAGAGATGCGAGGAACAAGGCCGGGGGAGGAGAATGTCAATTTTATCAACCACATCGGGCCCGTATGGTTTAATCGAAATTTCATGTTTCTCGGAGTAACGAGCCCGAGTTTGTCCTCGGCCCATTCTACCGACTACCTTTTTGTTTCGTCCTCAGTCCTGATACATTGATAGCCATGATCAATTTTCGGTTGGAAAAAAGGGCACGAACGCGTGACATAATGTTTGTTGATGTTGCGCGACGAGTTTTCGAGGATATGACACCGACGGAATGGCAAACGGACGAATGGCTCGAGGAACGAAAAAAAAAGAATGAAAAAATGAAAAGAGCGAAAAATTCTCATGAATTTTAAAAACCATGCGACGATTGATCTCCGTAATAACAATTGAATAAGCGATCAAAATGCGCTGTTCTCACAATTTTCTCGGTACTTTCGAATCAACATCTATACACTTCGTGTCATTACATTTGTCCCGTCAACGTAACTAACACGAGATTCCCCGTGCCCGGTATTTTTAGATGAATAAATAAATTGAATGATAATTTAAACTGATGGAGCGCTCGATAACAAATTTGAGCGTATGGAGGCGTTCGGTGGGTACACGCTTTGCGAGAAAAAGACGAAAAAATAGGAACGCAGTAATAACATCCGCGCGTATACGAATCGAATGTAGAAAATACATCGCGGAGGGGGGGGGGGGGGATGGAGCTGGCGAATTTTGATCTATGCCCATGGTGAATCGTGCGTATTTTTCAGTTATCGACGTATGCATCTCTCGATCCGAGCCAGCAGCAGATGAACGCAAAAATAGACGAGAGGCTTCGGCATAAATTCTCGGATGGGCGTTATGAAATATGTTGCGGTCATATCGGCGAGCGTTCCATGACAAATCGATAAGAGTGATTTTCATTCACATATAAATCTGCAACGAGAGCCTCGCCGAGGGAGGCAGAGCGAGTGAGCGGGAGAGAGAGAGAACTCGGGAGTCACTGCTGGCTGCTGGTTCCGCGAGCATCGTGCTCGCTCTTTTCCGCGTGGATTTGGCTTGCTAATTCACTCGGTTGTGCGAGCATTCGAGCCGCGCCAGTGTTCGCCCGCGCTTAGGCCGCCGCCCCCGCGCGATACAATCTTCTCTCCTTCTTTTTCTCAATCACCATCAGATTTCGTGAACCCAGCTCACGCTCTGGTTAAAATAAGCGAGAAAAGAAAGAGAAAAAATGCTCGTTCGGTTGGGGGCGCGGGAGACGGGACGACGGGGCTAAACCAAGTTTTGGCATTTCTGCCAACTTCCCAGGACTGCACTTTTCCGCACTCTTTCTCTCTTCTCCCTCCCCGCGCAGCCCCGCCCCTCTTTTCCTCTTGCGCTTTCCGTCGCACCCTCTTATTCGAGTGTTGTCGGCGCGGAATGTTTCTAACAAAAAAAGCCGAGAGGCGCGAGATCCAGCGGAGCCAAAAAAATTCACCTTTTTCAACGTTATTTTTCCCGCCGTTTTATTTAACGCCGGGGCAACAAAAAAATACTGATTTTTTCGAGCCAAACACCCCCTGAAGTGCTGCTTGAAAACTGAGGAAAACCACTCTATTTAATCTCGTTGTCCGGCCGCCCTTTTCAACGGCAGCTCACGCCGAAGGTCGTCAGTCCGAACGCGCTTCGATCGACCTCGTGAACCGGGGCGTTGACGTCACTTTTTCCTTATTGAGTCTAACACTGCTCCAAAGAATGCCAAAGGGAGCGAATTATTCTACAAGTTTTAAGCAATAGTTGGATGCTCCATTAGTCGATACACGCGACGAGAAAATCGTAAAAAAAGAGAGGGAAAAAGCTGCGATGGTCATGTAACCCAGCGAAGAGCCTGGCTACGTCATCGAACAGTGAAAATGGTCGGTTATTGTCGGACCGCTCGGCAACGCTCCACAGCAGCAGCAACGAGAGAAAACCTCGCGCGGGAGAGACGGAGTTTACGCAGTGAAGAGCTATTGCCAACGGTTACTAACGGACGTACACTCGTACGGAACAAAATTCAATTACTATTGGACGATTCGGTATGCGTCGATCATTTCCGTCAAATGGACCGGCGCCGAGATCCAATATAACACGCGAGAGGTTACACTTTTTCGGACTCGTATATAACAATGTCCCAGATCGGATAGCGAGTGTGTGCGTCTATTCATGGATGGACTGCGGAAAATAGGCTTCGCCTCGTTAACGGGAACAATAATGCCGATGTTTCCCCATTTTTGCAAGACAAAACTTTGTTTTACATGGTGAAAAAAAGGTTTAAAAAAATCGTGGTTATGAGAATTCAAGTTTCCCATGGAGGCTCTGAAAATTGCGTTTGAAATGAGTTTTCCGTTTGGGAGACAAAAAAATCGATTTTTGCTTCTGAACTTTTTCATGACTATTCAGAGTCTCTCGGAGATGTGCCATGAAAAAACGTATTTTTACTGCATACGTTGACGAGCATGAAAAAAGTAAAATTCTGTTTTTTTCTGTAAATACTTCAAACGCTGAATCTCACTCAAATTTCTTTTTCATTATCTCGTATTAAATTCATCAAGTATATTGGTGAAATGAATGAAAAAATTAATCCCCTTTTTGGGCGACCGTGTATTTCGTGTCGTTCTAGAATTTTTGGGGCTTTTGTTCCACTCGAGATCAAAGCTTTTGTGGAATGAATACAATTTTTTCCCCTCGCTGTCTTGGTCATCACTATTCGTATGAAATCGAGAACACTGCTGCACACATGACGAGTCCCTCTATATGAAAATAAGAATCTTCTGGTCAGCAATAGATTTTTTGATGACGATATTTCGTAGTCCGGAAAATAAGAGCGATAAAGACGTCCTGAAAGAGCCTTGAGAAATAAAGTTGAAAAAGTGAGAAAAGCAAAGAGAGACGGAGACAGAGGAGTGGTTCAAAAAGTGTTCAAAACTGCTTTCGCATCTCGAGAGGAACGAAGAGCTGACCTGGTACAAAAGTTCACGTTCGTTGTACGCCCTGACGCGGGAAGTATACGTGTAGAAAACCCAGAGTCCCCCCAGACGCTCCGGAGCAATTTATGTATTTCGTACTTCCGTTACACACACGTGGGTGGAAGGGTGGGCGAGAGCCAAATTTCAATATTCGATTTTGGATCGTTCCGTATTCGAGAACGATGTGTCCTGCGGAGCAAGAGAGAGCGGCAAATCTATCGAGGCGAGTGAAACTAGAAAGGGCGAAACGATAAGGGGAGGGCGATGAGACGAGGCGAATTTTCGAATCAGGAATTGCCGCGAATCCAATGGGCCCCCACCGCCCATGTATACATATGTATTGGCAGGATCCCGTGTGATGGTTGGCCAAACACCCACCCTCAATTTACATTCTAAACCCACGCGCACAGGCATGTAGAAAGGGGGGAGTTTCATCGGAGGCATTTTTCAAGGCACGTTTTTTTCACGCTGCCAATAATTATTTATGGATTTTAATTTCCCTAGCTGCGAGCAGCAACGGACTGCTCCAAAGAACTTATAAAATCGACCTTAAATGGCGTCCTTTGGAACATTTTTCGAAGGAAACGATCGCAAACGGAAGCTTTGACACGACTTTTCAGCCTGAATCCTCAACCGAATAGTCGAAGGATGCTCCGCCGTGGAGTTCGTCAGGACTTGTGAAAGTTCGATTGAAACTATATAAAACGATGAGAGAATTACTAATGGCTTCTCTGCATCAACACGAATGCGAAATGAAATTGTAATTATGGCACAAGTTCTGCAGCGTTGGGTCCTGTTCAGTACGAATGCGGAGAATCCAATAACGTATTTTCAGTCGACATTGCAAAAATTCGTTTATCGTGAATTATCATATCGCTGTTCTATGGGTTGAGTGTAAAAAAATTGAATTCCACGAAACTTTTGTCATTTCGCGTTTGATACGCTAGTCCAATAAAAGTGTATTAATCCAGCAGCGAGGAATTTGTTGTACGAGGAGAATGAATCTGGTAATTCTGCAAAAACAATTCTGCATGGAGTGGAGTCGTGACAGCTTTGAATGTCATGGAATACAGAGCCTGGAACGGAGTCGTGTGTCGTCTTTGAAGAAGACAAATTACAAATTAAACGGTACTGGGGAAAATATAAAGCTAAAAAACATTTCGAAAAAGCGTTGAAACCGAGCCCTTTTGGCAAAAGGCTTTCTCGAAACGTAAAGCGACGAACTTTCGGCTGGCCTCGCTGTCGGAGCATGGAAACTGTCCTCTCTCGAGCTCCGGAGAGAGCGAGATGGATTGCTTTATCGCGAGCGCGATTCATCCGCAACGTAGCATCAGGAAATGCCCATGATTCTGTCGCTCTCTCCTCTCATTCCCCGTTCTCTGGTCCAACGTAAACTGAATCTCGACGGAAGGAAAAATACCCGAGTGAGTTTCACTCGAGTCTTCCTCCGCCGCACACACTCATAACGAATTCATAGCGCTGCCATTCCCTCGAGCAAAAGTGATATTATACATCAACGAGCATGTACCGAAGTATTCTTTCGGTCAGACACGTTTTACAGACAGGAGCACTCTTGGAAATGGGATGCGTCCTTTCAGCGACGAGCAAAGTGAAGTTCTTTCCGTTAGTTGGGACGAAAAAAAGGGAGTGAAATTGTGTGAAGCACGACAGAAAGCGGAGGCGCTACTTTATAGGGGCGTTTCTGCTCGTTATTTTTCATTGACGAGATTCTAATGTTTCCGATATTTTCGAAACTTCGATCGATTCAGCAGAAGTTGAAAAGTTTCGGCAACGATTTTCCACGGCGGGTGGTTAAAATGGCGCGAATTTACGTCGAAGCATGGACCAGTGAGTATGAGAATGGATCGCGAGGACCGTTGTGATTTAAAAAGCACACAAATACACGAGCTTCTCGTTCCGGTGAGCGGAGCAGTATAAATCAAAAATTATAAAGCTATTTTATGAAAACCCACAACAAGGGGCGGCAGAGGGAGGGGGGGGGGGAGGAGGGGCAGAAAAAAGTACAAGAAAACAAGCTAAACCAGGAAATCGAGTCAAAGTCTCTCTTTCAAATGGGAAAAAAAGCGGAGGCGCGGGAGGGCAAAAGCTCGGGGAATGTAGAAACGACGCCAAAGAGACGCTGAGCTCCGTCGCTCCCCGAGGTTGAAATACTCAGCGACATCGGATATAGAGCGAGACAGAAGGGAGAGAAAAAAATCAGGTTTTGCTTCGGCAAACTATTATGAATAGCCGTGTGCGCGCTTGTCTCGATCGTGCATTACTTCCTCGGGGTTTCCGCCTGCCGCAGAACCCGCCTCCTCTCCTGCCTGTTCCCTTGTCCAATTTATTTATTTTTTCCTCAACATTTTTCTCTCTTTCGCAACGCGGGCTGCTTTCTTGCCTTTCACGATAATTACCTCGCGTGCGTATACAAGCTCCGTATTTCTTCTTAATATTGCCAGCCCGCGACCGACGAAAGGAGCACACGGCGCGCGCTCGCTCTCTCGTAAATTCATTGAAATTTTTAACCCGCTGCTTCACACCCGAGTCCATCTCTCGTTCTCCGCGAGATACGCGAGCTTCGATATGTATCAGTGAAATGTCTCCGGGTTTTTCGAATTACAGGCATTCATTTACGCGACAAATTCCTGCGGCAAAATCCCCTTCCATCTCCCCGTTTCACAAAACACTCGGTTTCCTGCTATCCAACGTTGGAGTATGTATCGCCGGATAGGACGATGTTCATTAACAGTGCATGTCGCTCGTGGGCTTTAATTAGCAAAGTTACGAATATCACCGGGGCGTTATTCAAATTCACCGAAATGCGAGTATCGCTCGCGCCTGTGACTAGTATCCGTGTGTCGCGGCATTTTCGTAACCATATCTGCGTGCGACTGTGCATTTATGTGCGCCGCCAAACTTCGGGACACAAAGGTTTTTTGAGGGCCGGCAGGGATTTTCCAATGATACTCCAATCCACCAGCCTTTTGTGCACACCCGAGGAGAAATGAAATGCCGAAAAACAACTGGCATCAAAAACAACTCCAACCGAGAATAAAAACATGCTCGCCGCACCGCCGACCTTCCAAACTCACCACTAACGGGTGGAGCTCATTGACAAGAATTATCGGTTTACAGAAGCCCTAATGTCGCGCGTGGACTCCCTTCATTCTCCCCTGAAACACTATGCGCGCATCCGCAGTTCATCCTTCGTCGGATAAATCGATTAGTTCGGTGATTCGCAACATCCCAACATCGATTGTATGGTAAATTGAAGGAGTTTTTACAAAATGCATGAAAAATCTCGTTAAGGTGGTTCATGCACGAAACGATTTTCTTAAGAAAGTCTTGAAATTTGGACAGATTTTATGTAAATGGGTAAAACTGACACGCGTATCAAATTTTAAAGGGTTCCTCTTATTGGTTATTGAGGTAAACGTGTTTCAAATACACATAGGGTTACACAGGGACTATGCGTAAAAAATTGTTTATCTTTCCATATAACGAATGAACGCTTCTTACGAAATTTATGAAAAAGTGCACAATTACAATTAATTATATAATGAAGGTTTGGGAAAAAATTCTAGACGATTGTCTTACTAGTAATAATACGTTAAAGATTAAAGGAAATTGGCAATGACCTCACATTTGCTTATTTCGGCATTTATTTATTTTTGGCTTGAGCCATTCCTGTCACAGCCTTCTGTCTTTTTATTAATACTTTTTTCTTGATCCATTTCGCTTTGTGTTTTCCCTTTGCGCTCTCTACCGCAATTTTTTACATAAAAACTATAGTATTTTCGCCAGGGGCTAATAAAATTTTGGGTTCGGTGATGGATCTCAGTCAGTGATGAATCAATGGCTTGTAATTTCATTCGTCAAAAAATAAGTTGAAAAAGTTCATTTCAAATTTTGAATCAACAACTCTGATATTAATTTAGAGTGGCAATACACATTTAATTAGGAAGAAAAAATCGAGCCAATTTAGACACCCATGAAATACGATCTACCTTAAACCTTGCCGAAAAATCTTCGACTGGAAGAGTTTACGAATGTGTGGAAATGACGAACGATGGGTGGAAAGAACCGGCGAAAAAAAAAACAATAAAAAAATCGTCTACTCGACCACTTTTTCCACCAACGATCAGCCACCAACTTTAGAAAAATTTTCAAACTTATTATTTCTAGACGCACAATGTTGACAACGATTCAGGGATGATTTATTATTTCCACTATATTGTCGAATCACTAAGTAATGAAATTCTGATCCCATAAAATTGGCTGTTCCTGTGAAGGTCTTGCTGGGAAACACTGTTACGATGGCTTTAAAATGTTTGTTATCCTCCGCAGGGACGTGCCAGTTACGAAATTGAGTGATAATTGATCGATACCTGGGAGGATGGAGAAAGAGAAGATCGCAGTTGGATCGAGCAGCTGTCAGGAGTCCGAAGATAGATGAACCATTGAGAAAAGAGTGGAGAATGTTTGGTGGTGAGTAAACGTAAAAGATTGGACGTTCGGGAAGTCAAAAAGAGGAATAAAGTACCACGAGGGACGATTTAGTCGCTGTGTGCAAATGTACACGGGGTTAGAAGAGGCCAAAGTTTTTTCACATATCGTCGGGTGGTCTTACGTCAACGGGGCGTATTCCACGGTTATTAATTAAGCTTCATTCGCGCATTGCGCTCGAAATGATACGTCGGTAGTGCAATGAAATATTTCACTATGAAATAAAGCAAGTGCGCGTGCGAAAGCGACTTTTCTCGAGCGTGACTAATCCCAGTAGACGCCAAAAGACTCGATATTAAATCCTTTTACACAGTTGTCCCACATCCAAGCTTCGCGTATGCCGTAAATCTAATATGTGATCCGCAAAGAGGCCAAAGAGCCAAGAGGATATCTCAATGAAAAAATGAGAAAAAGAGAGAATCCGCTGAAGACCCTTGGGCGATAAATTCTAATGAATTTTTTCATCGCGTTCATCCCTTGCGGCTTACGCACAGTCAGGGACATGTTGAAAAAAATCATTTTTGATTTCGAGTATGCGAGTTTTTAACAAACCTGCGATGAGGAAAAAATTCTCATCATCCAACCAGATCATTTGCTAAAAAATGTTGATGGAATTCAACGAGTGTTCCCAGTTCGGAATCTCTTACGATATGTGATTTCTCGATGTGAAATCGATCTTCAAGTGAATTTTCCGAGAATAACGACTGGCCTAACAACTCGAGTGAAATGGATCGTGATCGATATAACGAGGGTCGTGGGAATACAGGAAAATCTTCTGACAGGAAACCTCAAAGATGCGACTCCCCCATACCTACCTGTTTCTTATTACGAAAACCTCTAATGACAGACTAATTAGTTGATTGAGCCGAAAAGCCACGAGAGAGTAGCTCTCTGTGGGAAGATGGAAAAGGGTCTCGCGATCGATGCGCCCTCCGTTACACCTTTCGATATGTTATTAAACACGTCGTCTGCTCCTCTTCGAGTTAATCGAGAACGCTTCAAAGGAGAAACCTCCGTGACGAGAACGTCTGGAGATTACTTAGCAGACTTCCAAATACCATTACTGCATCAAACGCTTTTCATTAACTGCGATTCTTTGCGGCGATTGTTACTATGGATAGTGATTCGAAAGTTGAAAATTTTTCAGTTGAAAATATCAAAAAATCAAATACAAATTGACTCGAATTTTCCACGAGGCCTCAATGCAATTTGCCAAAAGAATTTTCGTCGCAGCGATCGATGGGCTCGGCCCTGCTCGTCCTGCGAAAAGCTATCGCGCCGGCTGCCTCGGCCCTCGCTCCTCTCCCCGCCGCGTGCCATTCAGCGCCCTGGCAGTACCTTCGTTTTTCTTTTCAAGCACCTCAAATTTGCTCGGGGGATCCCTCGCTACGCTCGGCACCCGCGCCCTTGGAATTCAAATATTTACTTGAAAATCACATCGAAATAAGGATGCGCGCGCGATTAAATTGACGTATAAGGCCGCGCTTGAATGAATGTTTGAATCATTAAAAATTGGCACGAGAAATTTATGAATTCTGGAAAATTTGTAAACTCGTTTGAAATAACGATCGAAGTGAACAAATATTGAAATAAATGATAAAATTAGTGTGCTGCATAATAATCATGGCTGTTTCACCCTTCCATTTGTTTCTTCAGCCCGGGTAATCGCTGGAGTGGGCAAAGGAGCTGGAATATTTTTTGTATTCCAAGGAGGTGCGATAAAAGTATAGTATTCTGAATTATCGGTCCATTAAATGAGAGAGCAAGAAGAAGAAGAAGAAGAAGCGAGAAGCAGGAGGGCGAGGGACGCTGTTGCACGTGCTGGCGCCACATTGAGTTTCAGGCTCGATTATTCCCGAGTGTGGATTATCTTAATGAGGAATAAATCAGGCTCTTGAGCTCGCTACTCTTCGGAATGTGCAGGCAACTCTGGTAGTTTTGGTGTAACTTTTTTTTCTATTATGACGCATAGCCACAATATACGTCAGCATTATCGTGTGGGCCGGGGTCTATTGAATGTGGCACAGCGAGAAGAATGGGGATCCTCTTGTTTATTCGAGTTTGTTAAACCGTGCCACGCTGCTGTAGAGCGTGGCCAATAATCGCTCGAGCACTTCGTAAATTCTCGTGTCATTTTTGTTCTCCTCAAATAAATATGAAATTCAACGTCGGAGCAAAGGCTCGTGCCTGTTTGTCGTCCAAAAAATGTGTAGCCAAAAAAATGCTCGTGAAAATTTGTCATCGTTCGAGCCCTTCGATTCGAAAACTTTGCTGAATCGATTGAGATACAAAGTCGTCCAACGTACGTGATAAGACTCTCTCTCTCTCTCTGTCCCTGGCTGTTATACGAAATAATATAAAAGAAGAGTAAGAAAAAGGGAAGAATATGCGAAGACAGCATTGTAGCGATGGCTGGCTAACAGAATGGTTGGATGGTACCGTAGCGTTGGCACATTAAGGGCCTGTGTTGCGTGAACATCGAGTGAAATCTCTATAGAGATATTGTTAAATGCTGCCTCCTTCTTCTTTTGATACAAAAAAGATTGGCTGCATCTCCCCGTTCCTCGTGTACTTTTGCTTCGCACATGTATTATTCGAAACGTTCCTGAAAGCTTTTCGGTGTCCAAAAGGTATGTGTGCAAAAATTTCAAATATCCGATCGCTTCAATGGCTTGCGTATTTCTTTCTCGTGCTTTCTCTCTCTCTCTCTCGTTTCTCCTTCTCGACCTCGCTGGCTGCGTTTTTCTGGCTAAATCGTGAATCATTGGTGCCGCGAGACACCGGGGGTTATCGATCTTGCGAAGAGTTCGCCGTGCGCACCGTTCAAACATATTCTTGCTCGCGTGTTTCACCCTGAAATCGTCAGATTCGTCGGGTCCTTAATTCTCTCCCGGATGAAGGAGCTGCGCTCTGAACGAGACTGTCGGATTTCCGAGATTCTGGACTCGTCATCCCGGAGCTCTCGCGTTGCGTCACCGCGGTGCGCGGCATCACCGAGTAGTTCCAACAAGCCCGCTCTTCCGCGTGCAAGTTTATTTATCGATCGGATATGAGCGAAGAAAATTTCAAATTTCACGCAATCAGTGCCGGTCCGAGTGAAAATCCCGGCGCTCTTTCATCCTGTGTATTCTACCGAGCGGATTTCGCAACCGCTTGAAAATAATGGCAGTTTGTTTAATCGTTAATGCGCCTTGCGCGCCGCGAAGCCTCTCGTAATCACGCGATCACGTCCGCGATAGAATAAAACAAACGGCGCATAACGGAGTCAGCAAAGTATCCCCTAAAAACTCTGCCCAGGCTAGAGAGCAGCGAAAATAATAAAACAACGTGCAATAATCCTTCCACGTACATATTTACATGTTAAATGAGCCGAGGGGGGATTATTGGATGGGACTTGGCCGGAAATCGTTTGTTAGAAAGTTCGAAGAGCAGCGCAGGAGCCTCCGCTTCTCGAGGTTTTATGCATCGACAATAAAATACGCGCAGGCCCCACCTCCACCGCGCCGGGGAAGCAGGAGCAGGCGGGAAAGAATCGTTCACTCGATAGTCGATGCCAAGTTAAGTGGACCAGAGTGATCGAACCGAAAGTATTCAACGAAATTTCTACGTAGCTCCTGTCCTTTATCCCATGCGCTAAGAAACCAGAAGCGTATGAATTGCGAATACACGCATGAGAAGCAAGTAGCTTAAATATGTACAGTTATATGCTTAAACATTTGTGACGAATGCGGAACAGAGATCTCGAGGAGTCAGTGTGCGAGTGTGTGTGTGTGTGTGTCCGAACCTTAGTGTCCTATTACATTACGCTGGATACAACTTTTGTGATCTGCTCCTCTCGCCGGCCGGCTCCGAGGAATTGCAAACTTTCACCGTTCAAATCGCACATATAATATTATCGGGGATCCGGGGAAAACGCCCTTCGCTCCTCTAATCACGGTGCACGCGGAACCGTGACGTCATCGCGCACCGAACCGAACTGGCTTTTACATCGGAGGATATCACGCCTCTCGCGTTACGTGTATTCGGTGGGCGCGATCGTCGAGCAGCTCGTCGCTGCAAATCAAACGTCGGAGAAAATGTGCTCGAATAAGTGGGTCGTACGTTTGGAAGGAAATTTGTAACGGGGGCTGATTCAACGGCATTCTTAGAAGCGATTTAAAAAAAAATGTCCAATTTGAGCGCTCGTATGGCCGGGGATTTGAGAGGTTGAACCTGCCTGACTCTACGGCTGATTCGATTTCGTAGAAATCGAAAAAGTCGTTTTGGCTCAGGTCCGAATCGAATTATTCGACGTTCTCGGATTTCAAGCGAAATTTTGAGTTTCCGGAATAACGAGGCGAAATCGGAGAAGACAACGCAGCATCGAATCGGCTGTGGTTGATGCGAGGGCGGTCGCCGGGAGCGTAAATCTTGCAACCATTAGCGAGAGCGCAGAGCTCGCCGTAGTTCGCGGCTTATTCGCGTAATTAGCGAGGAGTTTGCGTGCGCTCGCGGCATTAATTTCATTCAGTAGCATCGTAATGATGCTCGTGCATCGACATCCCGCTCCATTTGGAAGGTACTACCGTAAACCAGAGGAATAACGCGGCTATCCGGAGCGCGAGGCGCGCCGTCTATTGAAATGTGTGCACCGCGTTGATAGAGCGAGAGGATAAAAAGGGAGGAGGAGATTGGAAAATAAAGGATCGAGGCCAAATCTCGCGTATCAATCAATAATTTATTTGATCATCGTGTGGTTGAACGTGTCTGGCTTTCGAGCATTTACATGTACACGCACGCCGTACAGAGCCATTTTATTTACATTTGTCAATCGGATGTTGAACCTGACGAGAGATTAAACGGATGAAGAGAGGGCGGGGAGGCTGGCAGAGGAAAATGGAGAGAATAAAAAACGTGGCGAAGCGAATTCGGGGGATCGTGGTTTTGACGGGTCGCATGCAGGAGGGACGAGGGGGGAATGTAGGGCGTCGATTCGGAGCCTGGTGACCGCGGCTCGCCGGACTCAGTGATGTCCAAAGTCAAAGTGCTCGTGGCCGCCACCGTAGCCGAAACCGCTCGCGTAACCGCCATCCTCGTGACCGTGTTTCGCGTGAACGTAGACCGGGTAAGACTCCTTTACGTAGTAGGGAACTTTGACAGGGTACGGGACTTCCTTGTGAACCGGAACTGGCACCTTGACCGGTACTTCAACCGGGTAGGGGACTTTGTACGGGACTTTTACGGGCACCTTGACCGGGTAAGGCACGGGCTTTTCCACCGGATAAGGCACGTGCTTCTCAACGTGGACAGGGTACGGCGCCGGTACATGGACGGGCACGGGATGATCTACTGGTACTTTAACGTGCACCGGGTAAGGCACCGGGATCTTCTTCTCCACGGTGTACGGAGCTGGCACCGGAACTTTGACTTCGCGGTGGATCGTGATCGCTGAAATTTTTCCGTGGTCGCCACCACCGCCTCCTCCGAGGCCGATCCCATCGAATCCACCGCCGTGCTCAAACCCGCCGAAATCTCCGAGCTCCAAACCTCGCTTCGTCTTCGTGTCCTTGCCAGCATCTTCCGCCTGCTTTGTTGCTGCCTCTTCGCAGAACACCGCCGAACTCGTCAGCAGGCCCAGGAAAATAACGTACTGAAATGTTACCAAGTTTTTTTTCAACGCATTTCTCCTCTAGTCTGAACCAGCACTTTGAGCATTCGAGGCCGCCCATTCCCTTCGACATTTCGTTATTTCTGTTTCTTTTTTTCACGATTTCATCGGGTTTTGTGCCAACGTTCAATCTTGAATCCCATCCTAACCCGAAGGCGCTTTCTCAACCTGACGCCCTAGAAATTCATTTACCTTCGAAAACCAATCCGCCCCCCCCCCCCCCCCCCCCCCCCCATTATCGAGTTCGGAAAGTCCGCGCACAGTGCGTGGCGGGTTCAAAGCAACCAAGACTCTCAGAAAGTTTGCTCGGATCGATGGAACATTATTCCAAAATTCGTCGCTATTCAAACAAAAAAGCGGATTCAAAGGCCCGGATGGTAACGAAATTTTACGGAGACCGTAAAATTCGTGTTTGCTACTCGTCAGGACATTTTCAAACCCGCCCGTTAAAAATCGACCGAAAAATTGAGCCTCACGCTCGATAAGAATATTCGACGAAGCCGCATTGTTTTTTCGATCATATAGCTGCTTTCGGGAGATTCCCGATTCCCCGTGATCATTGATTCGATACAATCCTCGCGGTCGCGAACTTTCTTGGCAGCCGATATACCGAACCCGGAAATTTCAGTTGGACTGCGCATCCTGACAAAGTTTCAATGTAACTTTCAAACAATATAAAAATTCATCGTAAGAATGTCGGAAGCGAATAATTTCTGGCCGACTGTAAAGAAAACGAAGGAAAAAAGGCAAAAAAAAAACAATGAAGTTAAACGCATTAAGAAGAGTGACGATGAGTTACGAAAGGTCGTTATGTGCATTAGGCAACGTTGCGGGGAAACGCGTAACGCGTTCAAGCACTTCTATAAATCCCCATAGAAATCCACGGGATGTATGTATATAACAGGGATCTCGCGTAATATAATAGAGATGAGGTAAGTAGGTGAGTGGATGCAGGTGCACTTTACGGCACTTTCCCGGGCTCACGTAATCGTGCGTCTATCGAGACTCCCGCTGCTCGCACGGTGCGAGGCGGCATGCACCGAGACTACAATCGTAACGTCGAAGTATCTCGCGCGCGAGGAACTTGCCGTGCAGCGGTGGCGGGCGCGAGAACACGGAACGGACGAACGAGCGAGCTGCGAGCCGCGAGGCTGGCAGACTGGACATTAGACGGGCGGGCGGGCGCGCGCGCGCGTTCAAACTTTCCCCGACGCTTCCATTCTCTCTCTTTTTCTATCTTGTGTACATAATTTCTGTGTGAATAGATGAATATGTAAGGCTCGTTTGTGCAATTGCGAGTCTAATGCAATCCTTACGTGACGCAACGTAATAACCGAGACGTTATTTCTCGACCCGCTGACCCGAGGGTCTTACGCATATATATATATTTTTTATCGGCGATCGAAATTCTATTTTTCCGGTCTCGCGTGATTTTCTGTGCCCCTTTTCCCAGGTACGCAGGTAAATTGAGATTTGTCGATAGTTCGATCTCCGTTTGTCAATGGAAGGTAATTCAAATTTTTAGCTGATCAATATTAGTTCAATCGTCGTTTTGAGCTCGAGTCGTTTTCGTATTTTGATTTTTTTTTTTTTTTTTCAAGATTCTCCGTCGAGTTATCATTTATCAGTGGGAAAAAGTTGAAATTTCGAGAAAAAACTAAAGTGGTTTGAGAGAGCGAGGGGTCGCAAGTACGAGAAGGAGAGGCTCACCTGCATGGTGCCCATGCTCCTTGTCCAGGTATTAATGTGTATACTGAATCTCAGCCACGCCAATCACTCGAATATATATACCGCTGGTGTACTTTCCCTGGGACACCGAGCGAGTACAACCGGGCCCACTCCTAACACCACCGGAAAAACTTTTGCTTATTATATATCTCGAGTGTATATAATCCGCGCTGGCGTGGAAGAGGGAGATTGAAGAAAAAATAGATTCGACGATGGTACCGTGCGGACTGGGAGGTTCGCACAAAGAAGTTCGCATTCGTGCGACCGTGCAGTCCCACGCTCCTGTAACCTACGCTAATTTATCGATTCGTTTTGCGAGTTTATAAATGGCCATTCGAACGTGCCCGTTCCATGACGATTTCAATGAAAATTAACACGAATTCGTGGCAATTTCCGGGCTCCTGAGATTTGCCTGATATAGTGACGTCAAGAGCGGCGGGGGGAGGCTTTTTCATTTTCATTCGTAAATGCGACAAAAGCAATGGGCAAAAACGCCCTTAACGAAATAAAACCATGGAACCCGGTGCGATCGGGTGCAGTGCGCGAAACTGCGGTTTCGATGCGAATACACACGTCGTGTTAGACACGCACACGTTGCACACGAGCCGCGAAACTTTCTCCACCTCTGCGAGATTAGTGCGATGGCGCACATAGAATTAAAACGGGAGCCGGCATGTGCATCGTAATTGACCGATTCCCGGCATCATGCTCACTGCTTACTTAATTATAATTAAACGGGGGGGGGGGGGGGGGGGAGGGAAGGAGCGTTGCGTTATGGCGTGATATGGGATGGCAACGGAAATTATCGGATTTCGCATGACACCGACACAAAAGTAACGCTTTTCTTCGTGCTGCGTAGAAAAGGAAAGCCCTTAATAAACTCGGAATAAACGCGTTGCCGCAATAATGACGCAGATGCGATAAAGTTCGTATTCGATCGAATATTATGAGACCGACAGGCGTTTCAGAAGGGATATATTTCTCGGGCGCGTTTATATCTCACATGATAGAATGACTCTCGTGATTTTTTGTTCTTATCGAAAATGGACGACAGGCGGGCTTGACCGAGCGACTAATTAATGCATATTCAACGTGATTCCGGTGTGTCAAGGTAAAACGTGGACTCCACGCTCCAGTAGCTCTCCCGTTCTCTTCACTTTTTTCTCTCTCTCTCCCTCTCTCTCCCTCTTCCACACAGAGGGACATGCAAACAACTCGTAAATTCGGTACATTGTCCACAGGCAATGACACGAGCAGAGTCCGCCATAAAAATAGCCGTAAAATATGTACAAAAGGTATACGTGCGTTGATCGACGAGTACGCGAAGCCATCGAAAAGTGTTATCCTCGTGGCAGGATCAAGAGAGGAAGTCTCTATTTACACAGAGTGATTAGCCACGAGCGTAACGTTGTTATTATTATATTTTATCTCCCGAATGCGCTGCGCTCCCCTCTGAAGTGCAGTACTTTCCAAGAAGCACACGCGGGGATTGAGTCTCGTTACTCTTTCGTAATCGCGTATACGATCGATTATCTGGCTGTTTATAGTTGGAAAATTCAACGTTCACGTCGTTGCATGCGGAAGCATTCGATAAATAATATTTCGCATAACTTTGACGCCGAATCAAGTCGGAGTTCCGAGGCCGACGGGCACTCGCGCGCGCACTGCAAATTTTTAAACTTTTTCTTCCCCGCGCCCGCAGATCGACTCGATTCATGCGAAATTCCCCTTCGACGTATGCGCGTGGAAAAAGTCGGAGGCTTTTTATCATTTTTCTCTCTGCAGGCTCGATGTTTCGAAGGTAAATGCGCGGCGCAGGGAATTGGCCAGAAAAGTGGCAAATGAAACGAGAAAGTCAAATAATTGGATTTATTTATTGTTTTGTTTTTTGGCGAACACGTAAATTAGGCATCGTCGATACAGAATTGAAAGGATACTAAATTTGCGAGCCTTATTCAAATGGAATGTGTCTGGGGCACCGCGCGCTCGCTGCACGGCTCCTCGAAAAAACCGCCTTTTTATTCTCCGCAACAAAACCTCCTCGTTTTTCACCCAGTCTTAACAACAACCCCGAGATATTGCCCTCGAGATTCGCCATTTTTATGCTTCGAGCAACAATGTATACAGGACGCGATATCGCACTTCGAACCCTAACTACGGGACGCGACGAGGCCGAGGACGAGGCGATCAGACACGCGACGAGGCTTCTACACTCTCGACCTCGTTATGCAATAGGGGAAAGGCTTTCCGTCAAAGAGAGACCCCTGCTCAGCAACGATCTCGTGTCCCCGAGCAACTTCATGAATAAATGTATGGATGGATCCTCCGCCTCACGCTCAAGGTGTTTGTCAAGTCGTTTTCGATATAGTTCCGCTCTTCTCCTTTTATTCTCCCTCGCGAGAGCTTTTCGTCCCTAGCGTTACAGCAGTTTAGGCTCGCGGAGCGAGCCATCTTCGCCCAGCATCCAACTCGACCTCTGACGTCCACGGGCTTTTCTCTTTGCGCTATTATCGCGTTTTATTATTTGCAAATAATGCAAACAACACTTGCGCGCGCGCGCGCGTCATCCGCGAAGGGTAGACGAAATTACATTGAATTCGTGATGAAAATGGACAGGAAAAGTGAAGAAATATATTCAGCACACGCGGAAACGAGGAATCATCGAACGCTGAAATAATTGATTGCTACGTTTTTATAGTGTTTTTGAATTCAGTTTTGTCCACTCGTTGAATGGAGCGAGGCTCCGAACCCAGATGAATATGAAAAACGATGGAGAGAAACTGTCAATTTTAGTGCAATTTTTCATACGCAATTACAATCTCTTAAGGGAGTCTTGCTTTAAAAAGTCAAAAAAATCGATTCTTCGCGGGAATGTTTTTGGATAGACGCGCGGAAATAACAAGGATAGCGAACTTTTCGGTATAGTTTCGAGGATATTTCAAGAGTACAAAACATTGTTTGAATGTGAGAAATACTAATTTGTACATGCGCCAAGTCTGATTGACGAAATTTCTCAGTTGTATACAATGTGGAGATCGTAATTATTGTCTGGAATGAAAATTTCAAATATTTTTTCCATTTTCATATGCTTTCTTTCCATATAAACCTATAAAAACCCGAAAAAATTGCGGAATTCTATATTTTTACGGTGTTTGAAAAAAAATCGCTTCTAAAGATGAAGAATATCACTTCAACGTGCTGAATATAGAATTTCGCAATTTTTTCGCGTTTTTGTAGGTTCGTATGGAAGAAAAATAAATCAAAATGGAAAGAAATTGGAATTTTTATTGCAGAGAATAATTAAACCGCATGTATACAATTGAGTATTTTCACATTAGATAAATGCTTTTGTACTCTCAAAATATCCTTGAAAACAATCGATTTTTTGACTTTCTAAAGCAGGACCATTCGTTCCAACTTAAAGTGTACGACAGTTCGTTTACGAAGGATTTTTTGGCCAAGTAAGCAGAGAGCTGCAACAGCGGAAGAATCAATTTCGAAAAAATCTACGTCGTGAAGAATATTTGAAACTGCGAAATGAGAGAGAGAAATTCCAATAAAAATGTGGCATAATGAAAACCAGCATCGATCGGTTGATGATTTCGCAAATCTATTGATCGAGCGCACTCGTTTGACCAGCAAGCAGCAAAGTTTCTGCCTCATAATAGTGTTGCAACGTGCTCGAGCGTTTAACTCGCGGGAGATCCTTTGGAAACATCCGGCAATTGCGTCGATATACGTAAATAATGCCGTAAACGTGAGAGGGCGATGAAAATGTGTGTATTTTTTTTTTATTCCACCGCTAGGAAAAAGCATAAAAATCATAGCCCAGTTTGCACATGACAAAAATATGACACGAACCAGTGTAAATACGCCACGTCATCAAGTTTACGAATGAGAATGATAATTAAACGGGTTTTACGAGTGCGCGCGGAGACACACATTGGTGGGGTGTCGGCCGCTGCATGTATAGCCGTATCGGGAAATATCCGGTGGTTCGTGTGAAAAAGGTGCAAATCTCGTGTGAAACAAAGCCTGTTAATGAATTGAAAAAGTGAATAAAGTCGTGTTATTTAATGCCGATGGGACGGAACGCCCGTAAAGAAAGTCACCCGGCGAGTGTTCGGTAAAGTCAAGCGGGGAAAAGGACGAGAAAAAGGAGCGCAAGAGGAGGAGGAACGGAGGATGAAAAAAGAACGGGAGAGAGAGAGAGAGAGAGAGAGAAAGAAGAGAAACGTTTCTTCACATAATAGAGGACGAGTAATGGGGGGAAGATTGCAAAAGATCCGTGGGGCGTGTGCCGTTGGTGCGACAGTGTCGTCTAGGCGATTTCGTTTCAGCGAGTCGTGAGATCGCCGGGGACAGAAGCGACGCCAACGGAATCTGGCGTTAAATCAAAAATAATAGCGGGAGAGAAGAGAAACGCGTACCGGATAAAGGAGCGCATGAGAGCCTTTCGCGGCATGATACGCTGTGGCAAATTCGCGTCCGCACACAGTAATCGAGTACATGTGCAAACGCGAGTGTATTTGGCCGTGGAAAGCTAAGGGATAAAATGGAGTACGAGGAAGTGGAAGGAGGGTTGGCGTACGAGAAGATTCGCATGAGCGAGTAAAGAAAAGACAAAGGCGATCTGGTCGGTGATAGGTAAAATATTTTTCCGAGGAGCTCGGTATTTTGGGTGCATTGAAAACTCGCTCGCCCATCGTCGCGCCGTCGCCATCAGCTACGCTTCCTTTCTTTATACTTCGAGATACACAGGCGCGTCGTCGGGCCACGACGAGAGCATATGCACATGCACACACATCGACGAGAAATTTTAGCTTCCTTAGCAGCGGCAACGTGGGGGGCGCGCGCGCTACAATTTCTACGGGCACGCCTCGGTTGGCCCGCTGCGTATACACCGTCGCTATTTCCTCGCTCGCTCTCGCCCGCGAACCGACACTCTCGCCTACCACCTTCTCTCTACTAGTATATAAAAGCGAGGGTTGCCCGCGGAGAATCCAGTGTACACACTGACTCCCAACATGGACAGCGCTGCCAAGCTGAAGGTGAGCAAAACTCCTAAGAGATTCTCGGTGCGGTTGTTTTACTATTTTTAAGGAATTTCGATGAAAGAAATACTGGCGTGGGAGTTCCCGGGGGCGCTGATGATTTCTCACAAAATTTTCGTAGCATCGCGATCCTCCTGGTGAATAATTGCTTGTCACGACCAACAGGTTGTCATCCTGTGCGGCCTCCTGGCCCTCGCTCTCGCATCGGAGGAGTCAAAGACCGAGGCGAAGTCAGCCTCGAGCTCGAAAGATCAGACGGACAAATCGAAGCGCGGTCTCGAGCACAGTTTCGGCGATCACGGAGGTTTCGGCGGCGGTGATTTCGGCGAATTGCACTTGGGCGGTGGCCATGATTTCGGCGGTCACGAGCACGTCACCCACGAGCACATCAAGGCCACGACCATCACGAAACACGTTCCCGTGCCCGCTCCGTACCCCGTACACGTCGAAAAGCACGTTCCCTACCCGGTCAAAGTACCCGTCAAGGTCCTCGTCGACCGTCCCTACCCCGTTCCCGTGCCCCAGCCCTACCCCGTAACCGTCGAAAAACACGTTCCCTACCCCGTCGAAAAGCCCGTGCCTTACCCCGTCAAGGTGCCCGTCAAAGTGCCCGTCAAGGTCCCCTTCGAGGTCAAAGTCCCCGTCAAAGTCCCTTACACCGTCCACAAGCCGGTGCCCTACCCCGTCAAGGTCCCCGTCGTCGTCAAAGAGCCCTACCCCGTCATCGTCAAACACCACGAGCACCACGAGTCTCTGGGAGGCCATGATTTCGGCGGTTTCGGAGGACACGACTTCGGTGGCTTCGGTGGATTCGGTCACCACTGAGACCGCGCTCGTCACTCCAGAGCCCAACGGAAGAACCGTTTCTACCGTGGACATTTTTACTCCAAACTTCGAATCACCGATCAGCGAGGAGCAAAAAATAAAAAACCTGTCCGGAATAACGCCGGAAAAATAAGCGCATTTCTCATCCCTCTGACACTAAAGTCGAGAAATTTTTCTTTCTCAAACGAATATCTCACGTCCCAAACACTCTTTCGGCACCAGGATATTAAGGCGCTCCGAGAATTCAAGCCACTCTCCATTCAACGTGATAATTTCTTTGTTTTTATGTTATGTATATATTTACTTTGTACAACCAAAATAAAGAAGATATATATGTACTTTTATCATCTCGCATCTCCGGAGCACGAGTCCTCCTTATTCGCAATGAAAATTCTCTCGTCACAGTCGCGAGTCAGAGTTTATCGAGGCAACGAGTGAAATATTGCGTGTACAGAAATAAAACGACATCGAAGCTCTCTCGCCGTCCAACGTTTTTTTCTCACTACAAAATGAGAGATTTGTCAGCGTCCTCAAGAAAAAATAAAAAACCGTCCCGGAGATAATCTTTCGACGCTCATGCTTCCGCGGGCGTCGGGTCCACCGCGAAGATCGGATGTTTGGCCGGTCGCCTCTGTGACGATGCTCGCTTTCCGGAGAAATCTCGAGAAAAATGAAGCCGAGAAAGAGGACGGAGGCGCGGACGAGAGGAGCAGGGAACGAGCGATCGCATTTGCCGGAAAACACTTTCTCGAGTTTCTTCTGGAAATGTGTCTCCTGCTCCCGGAGGCTGCTCCTTAAGTCGGTAATAATCGCGAGCGAATGGGTGACACACACACACACACACACACACACACAGGAGTCTTAAGAGGCTCGTAAACACCCGGAGAGACATTCCTCGTTTGACTGGCCAATTAGAATTCAGAATTGAGTCTCGTAAGAGCTGGAGCGGATAGAATTTTCCAATTCTCAATTAAACTCAAAGTTGATTATATATTTATTGACCACGGTTTATTATTGCGAATCTTGAGACGCGCGCTTACACAAACCCCGTAAAAAGAGTAAACTCACGCTCTTTTCTCCCGGGTCTGCATACGCTCGGTCCCGCTGCCCGTGAACGCTGCACAACGAGCTATTTCGCCAGACTCAAAGGACGCATATGAAACGACGATAGACCGCTCCGTCTCGCGTTACTTCATCGTTTGTTTATCGTCGAGTGAAAAACCAGGAAAATAGGAGGCCGCCGGAGAGAGAAAGGGAGTCGAACGCGTCTTCGCAGGGGCAACGCTCGGGAGGCAATTGTAAATAGAGGGTGGCAGTTGGAAGTGGTGTGTGCCGGGGTACTCTCGGGAGTTAGCGATCGAACTGTCTCGACGAACATTTCGCCACACCCCGAAGCCATTTCCGTGCACGTCGAGCTCTAAAATCCGGCAGCGCTCCAATACCCCCACGCGTAGGTACGCGACGTATTTGCGTGTGCGAGCGTATGGCCCCGCGCGCGCGCTCGTCTCGGCACACAAATGTGTCACGAACGGAACATCCACCGAGACTTTATCGATGTAGCGAGAAACCGAAAGTGCCTTTTGCCAACTCGAATAAGACTAGCACAAAACGGGCCCGAGATGCTGAGGAATTGTTAAGAAATGAGGGAAAATCGAGCAAATAAGATACACGCAGCTCCCGCGAGACCCGTTCCAGCAATACGTAATGCACTCTCCCATGGAAAGACGCGCGCGCGCGCGCGCGCGCTCACACACACGAATCCAGCACGCGTTCAGGATATGCCCAGACTTCTTACGCGAGGTACGCGCGTTACGTCAAAAGGCAAAGAAAAATAATAACGTACAAGTGCCGATCGTGACTGGCGCGCGAACGAGACGAAAGCGGCAGCGGCTTCTTATCACTACAGCCGCGCACGAGCGTGTGCGTGTGACCACCGCTGTGCGCACACACGCGTCCTTCGCCACGGGAAGATGAAAAACTGTCGACGAACATTTTTTCATGGAGAATCTTCGTGGCTCGGGGGGCCTTTGCAGCTGTGGAAAAATGCACTTGGATCGCCTCCGTTATTGAATATTTTCAACTCTACGAATGTTGCTAACTTTTTCAGAAGTCCGAAGCGCGTCTGATTTATGGCGCGGAGCGCGATAATCGAATCGGTTGACCGGAAATATACGACTCGAACTTGAAAATGCGTTGGGCTTCGTAATCGAGACTGAAACTCGAGACTTCATTCCACTGGAATTCGTCATCTCGAATGGATTGTTGATCGAATCATTGAGATTTGTCGATCATTTAATTATTCCAAATTCACGAAAATTTGTATCGTTCGACGATTTTGGAATTGCGGTCGTGCCACTTAAATTTGTCGCCCTCGAAGATCGTCGGAAGATAAAGCAACGGTTGCTTCGTCGCTCTCTCGCATCAGCGGATCCAGCGAAATCGGAATAAAATGGTGAATCCACAAAAAGCCCTTTTAGTGCTAGGCCTCGTTTGCATTTTTACGATCTTGGCCGATTGCTGCTCAGAACGTGAGGGTTGTTCGAGAGCTGATCGGACGAGGGGAAGGAGTGCGAGAGCGTGTTTGTGCGGTGAGGCTGCGGGTTCGGGAATGCCGAGACTCCACGGGAAGTCACTTAAAATTGCGAAAGGATCGGACCGAGTTGGTGGGATGCAGGTGAAAAAGGAGCTGCTGAGAAGCAAATGCTTTTCGGCAGCAGCACTCGCTCAAACGATCTTTGCCATTTCAGATCAATTATATGGTCGACAGCATGATCCAAAACTTCATCGACAAGATAAAGGAAACGACGAACGGTGGCAAAGTCCGGGTGCCCAATTTCTCGACCTTCTACACCAGCGGATCCGGCATGTTTGCTGTAAGCGGCGAATTCCACGCCGGAAGTGGACTATTCAGGTGAATAATCGCGAGAAATCAGTCAAATTCGATCCTCAGAGCTCGATTCATTCGTTGAACGAATAAAACATTTACGTTCCACGCGTTCGCGCAGTGACCTGACGACCATCCGGAGGAAATCGGAGGCAACGCTCCGTCAGGAAGGTCGAAAAGTAATACTCACTTGCGCAATGAGCCCCGCAGTAGCCACGGTTCAATACGAGCATTGTACAGTAAGCGAACGATCAGATTCACTCATTAGATCGGATGAAATAAAATCACGAAGAGTCATCGCCGTTCGTTTCGACGATCTCGAAAAATCCATTCTCGAAATTCGCTGGCGGAGTACGACAATTCCGGATTACGATTTTTGCAGAAAACGTCGAGATTATTCCAACTCTCGATTCGATTAAAAATTTCTGTAATTATGCAAAAATGCTCCAAATAATTTTTTATGAATTCAGGACTGCACTGTGCCATTGGAACATGTGTTTTAAGGTCGCGATGACAACCAAAATTCGTGTAAATTCGAAATTTATGAAATTCCGTTTTCTTTTTTCAGATTCAAAAACAACATTTTTACTTCGCCCCTCCCTAAAATCAGTCGTGGTAAAAAAATGTCGGAAAAAATGTTATTTTCTCCAAAAAGAAGGTCATGCGCCAACGTAACATTGCTTGTTCTCAAGTCTCTTATTCACGAAGAACGTAAAGACAAAAATTTAGCCCGCTCGTAGGTGGAGCCCGACTTTTGCATAGTTACCAAAATTTCATCGAATCCCCAAAGCAATAATTCGCGAACGAACGTTCGTGGTTCTCATAATTTTAAGTGATCGCACGTTCCAGGTTATTTATGGATACGCCCGCAGGAATGGCAAGATGGCAGTGAATTTGAGACCTCTGACATTCGCAGGCACGATCTCGGCCGATTATTCCAAAAAACCGTGTGCCTTAGCCCTCGAGAATTTGGACGTTATACAAATGGGCCCGATACAGGCCCAAGTTACGAATATGGGGATGTTGAGCTCGACCATCAACTCAGCTGTCAATTCTTACATCCAGACAACGAGAGGAAGAATCAAGCGGATGGTTAAGATCGAAACGGCCAAGATGATCGCTGCACGCTTGCCGGAGTTCGACTGCGAAGGGTACAGAGCGACATTCAATTTTTAGAGGCATCGATTAAACTCTTGAATCTCAGACCGCCCCGGCGCTTTTACGAGGGTCCACCCTTTTGTGATTGCCACCGATTCCTCTCGCGGTCGATCCAAGCCCAAGAGTTCAATAACCCGTTCGGAGAAACAAAATTATTCGAACGGCCGAGCATCTGATTAAGCATCGAACGCGCGCCCCCTGTTTACTTTGCCTCGTAATGATTACATTGGCCGATTCTAATTATGCCGGGTGCACTGACTCGCGCGATTCGGCGGCCCCCCGACCATCCGAATCACGTGAAATTTCCTCCCAATCAAACTCGTTTATTTAGCGATGACCGAAATTTCTGTTAGTGCGAAACAAATAAGCGTGACCTGAAATATCCCGCTTGGAAATGCGATTCTCGCGACCTCATTTTAAGGGGGAGAATCATCGTGTGAAAAATACATCGAAAACATTTTCTGTCCCGAACGATACATCGAAAAATATTCAATAAATGAGCGAGCTCTCGAACCTCAATGTGCTCAGAATTGCCTACATTCCTCTACGAGCTAAACGCCGAGTCGGCAAGCTGAAGTGACAGATTTTACGTTTTCTTTCGAGATAAGTGGGCCTTATCTCGAATATTTGCGATCCTTCGTCTACGACTGTTACAATTTTAAATCGTCGTAACTCCCCGCAACGTTAAGTAACTGAAGCTGAGACCACTCAAGTGCGGTGAGGCAGTAAACTATTGGAAAGAAACGCTTCGAATTTTCCGAGCTTCAACGTAAACAGCCTCGCCGGAGTACCAAAATTTCGTAAGAGGCTCTAAGAATCGATAAAATAAATGATAAGCTTCACCTGGTCAAATTTGATCGGAATTCACTCGCGGATCGTCAGTCGTTCGTTTCGCCTCTCTTTGGCATTGACACACTTTTTTAATTTCGTTATCTCCGGGATGAGAAGAAAATTTATTCGAAAACTAATTCGATTGAATGTTGAGACAAGTGATGAATTTCGCACTGCTCTGTAGGGGATACTGAGAATAATAAAATAGGCCAAAGATTAGCCGAACGGTGACGTGCCTCATTGGATTCATCGTATATAAAAAGCTTTTTCAAAAGCTCGTCCGAGACACTCGCTCGACTAGCGAGTTCTCATCGATTTCTCGTATTCGAAGCACTCAATTCGAGAGTATCGTCATTCGAGATTTATTCGTTGTGTCGTTTGCGTGTATGCGTTGAAAGAGAACGCGTCAAACCGGAAGTAGTTGCTCCGTAGATAAACCGTACCGCACGCTGGTTGAGTCAGTGGCGATAATTAGAGTGAGTAAATCACAAATTGACAAAATGTGCACTTTCGTCGGGCCTAAAATCCAATGGAAATTTAAAATAAAGTAGTGAACTAAAGTTTCGCCTGAAAGGGGTGGCTCGCTCGAAATCCATTTCTGATATTGTCATTTCGCGTTTACACGTATACAAATGTGTTGTAAAAAGGGAACAAGAGGAACGAAACTTCCGGTCGAGTGGAATTACGAGCGCACGCTCTGGGCGACGCATTAATCAGTTGCTGTGTTAAACGAATCGCAAGATAACGGTTCGATAAATACCAAGCTCGTCGCCGTTCCTGCGGAGAATAACTCGCGTTTATTCGTCTTTCTATATTCAAACGAGCTGATCTTCGTATTTTATTCGTCCGTGTAATTTCTCCGATTATCCATGATACTTTTCGTGTCAATGGATCGTCGTTGTTTCCTTCCTGTTTTTTTTTTTTTTATTTTTTTTATTTTTTTATTTTCATCGAGTACAATGCAGCGATCGAATTTTTCGGGTCGAGTCGTTAGCGAAACGCGTGTAACCTGAGATTCCGTTTTTTTTTGTTTTTTTGTTTTTTTTTTTTTTTTTCAATTTCCCGCATGAACCGACGCGATTTTTCACGGAATTTTTGTTCGCTTTTGAAATGTGAATAAAACGAATGCTCATCTTTCCGCAGCCATCCTAGGGGATCCTCGTATTTTTCAATTTTTCATATTCCAAGAAACAATGCTGCTCGTGTCGGCGCTGATTGGCAGCGTTCTTCTCGCAGCTTTGCCATTCCCAGTCGCAAGCGATATTGGTAAGAAGGATTGTAATTAAGGGCTCACCAAAGTGTCGGAGCAGAGAAAAAAAAGGTTTTTCAATGGCGTCTTTGGAATGAAATTCACGTTCGTTTGCAAAGTCGCGCCAAAAGCGAGTTCGAAACTGATCGAAAAGCTTCAGTCGTCGTTTTCTCTAAGAGAAACAATATTTCTTGAGAAAGCGCTTTCTCAAATCAAGATTTCGAAAGTGTTTTCGAAATAACGATTTTTTCGAGCACTGGCTAAATGTGGGCCCTCAATCGAGCAAATTTTCGGTACTTTCGACTAAAAACTGAACGATGCTATTTTTTCTTATATCGCAGTCTGTGACGTACCGAAAAGCTTCACCGTGGATCTGTCGTACGACGCGAAAGCGACCATTTCGAAAATCCATTTATGCTTAAAGACGGAAACAAATGGGGTGAACTTCGACACCACTCCGGGATTGAATTCCATCCAGATTCGAGGCGATGAAGTACAAGTGGCGTTTAAAGGTCTGTTTTATCCAACAATTTCGCGATTTCCATTCAAAGCAATGTCCGAAACTGTAAAAAATGCAGCGCCGTGTTACGCACTGAGAAAAAAATACTTTTTCAAAACTTCATTAGAATTCAGTTGCCTGAAAAATGGTGGCTCGAAAACTTTTTCTTTTTCGAATATGAAATATCGAGTTGGCCTAAATCGTGACTATTTTTTGGACAAATCAACCAAGTCATCGGAACCAATCAAAATTTTCTGCAGACTTTTTGATTAATCTGTTCCAGTATTGTAATAGAAAGAATATTAGATTCGGTGAAAGATAACAAAGTATAAATATCCGTGGGAATGAAATCGAATTTTCTCGTGTGACGAGCGTTTTTAATTCATTTTCACGAAAGTGAGGATTTCGCCAAAAATAATCACGATAATAAGAGCTCGTGCTCCGCGCGCTCCGATTCGTGGTAATTTTCCAGCTTTCGGTCTCTCCGTATTCAGTTTTTTAATTCGTAGCAGTTATTCCACGATATCCATGGAATGGAAACTGATTAATTGAATTATTTGGAACGAAAATAAAGTGGAATTGTATTCTTCAGGGGAGTTGGAAATGCACTACTGGCGTAATAATGTTTCGACGGGACCGAACGAATTTTCGGAGCTTTTTTATGAAAGATTGATTGGTGGAGCGGACGGATCAATTTTGGTACGAATGCAACACGATTTAATTAGAGTGCCCGTTGCTCGAAATGACTTTGCATTACGAGCTGGAAATGTTTTCCTTCATCATCATTCTGCATGTGATTAAATCTGGTTGGGAGCTTCGTGATGAAAGGAAAATGTTTCCCGTTGGCGATATTTGATTTTTGAAAATTTTCGTATCGACAGACACCCGAAGGAGCGGAGACCGCCTGGTGTGCCATCGATTTATTGTCCCCTAATCGTAGAAGGTCTGTCAAAAGAAAAGAGTTTTTTATGAGAACGAAAAAAACGAGATATTTTTGAAAAGGTTTCATTTCGCTGTCGGTTAATCGTAGGTCAATGGTTCATCCATTCATCGCGAACGAAATAATACTTTTGGCCAAGTCTTGCGCACAGGACGCACTGTGTTCGATGATTCGTTCAAAATATTTGAAAAGCGAGACGAAAACTTCGGGGAACGAGACGAGGAAGCATAAATCGCCCAATCAAAACAGCACTCAGGAAGAATGCGCTTCCTTGGAGCTTCAGGTGAACGATGAATTTCTGACGGAGTCCGCAAAACCACGAAATAGCCATCTCAGAAAAGACTCTGGCTTCTTTGGAACGAAAATTTCTTCAGAGCCGCTCATTTTTCTCGAGACCTTAAAAATAAGAGCACGAAAATTTTTTACCATTTTAGAAAACACTCAACATGATGATGGACATGGGTCTTGCTCGAGTAATCGAGAAAGTTAAAGAAACCAGTGGCACAGGAGGTATTGACTTGCCAGAAATGGCTCAATCCTTCACCCTTGGTAGCGGTTACTTCAAAACTACAGGCCACATAAGTCTGCGGAATGGCACTTTCAGGTGAGTGGAAGCACGGAGACAAAATTTCATAAACTTATTAAATTAGCTTATCTTCTGGCAAAATCCCATAAAAAATGGATCAGAGACTTTTTCAATTTTGTCCGGAAACGTTTGACGAGTAGGGTATTTATCAAACGCAGCTTTATTGTTTACTATTCTCTTTGTGATTGATAAACTCAAAAAATGATTGTTCTCGAAACGATCCGAATATCGGCTACGAGGAAAACTTAATATGCTGAAAAAATGATTTGACGGATTGGAATGATTGAACGGACGATTGTCCCAGTGTCAGATTCGGAGGCAACTGAATGAAAGGCGAGAATCTAGGATTCTAAATGTGAAAGAATCCGGTGCAAACAAACCATTATTTATTATTTCGGTGGAATGAACTTTCCGTTTTTATTTGCTTTTCGTTTCATTGAGCCAGTAAATCCTTTCCATGTTTCCAGAGATATTACGACTTTAAAAAGAAGGTCCGACGCGGTAGTTTCTCACAAAGGATGGAAACTGACCGCCGCCTGCGAGGTTGGCCTCGATAGAGTTGAAATCGAGTACAAACATTTTGAGGTGAAAATTATTTCTTCAAAATTATATCGAAATAAGATTTGAAAGAACAATTTGATCAAATCGATCCTCTTACCTGGACCATGACCTTAGCTGCTCCATGAATTTTCAACTCAAAATTCTTCTTTCAAGACTGTCAATTTATTGAAATTTCATGAATTGAAGTTGGTGTGAAAAATATTTTTCACACGAGTCCCTAATTTTTTGACAGTCATTACTCTTCTTTTAAACTCCACTCTGATTCAACGATTGATATTCCAGGTGCAATACGGATTACGAGCGAAGGGCAGCGTTACTGGATTCGTGGGCGGTGTTGCACTGGCGATCCAAGTGTCCGCTAATTACGATCAGAAGCCATGTGTCGCGACGCTAGACCACATCAAAGTAACTCGATTTGGAGATATTCACATTAACATAACAGGTCTCGGACGTTCGCTTGAGTGGCTCGCTTCCACCTTCTCGAACTGGATCACATCGAGATGGCACAAAAACATTAAAGTTGCACTTGAGACCAAAATCCATGCACTCGTACAATCAAAGTTATCGAGTTTTAACTGCGAGAAATTCAGAGCCTGGAATTAGAATTGAACAAAAAAATAAATGTTGTTTGAATCGTTGTCGATACATAAGTAAGCTTTTTTGAAAAATATTTTTTATCGGAAGAGAGTTTCAAAAGTGGCACAAACACCCATTGAGGATTGATTGTATTCAACAACGTTTGTATTATATTTATGAAATCAAATGTACAAAAGATTCAAATATAATAAGAGTTAAAAAATTGAATTGTGGGTAGGATTTTTGTGTAATATGTTAAAATATGGACTAACTTTTGATGAATGATCAAACCGTCGTGGCAGAATTAGGGAGAATCGATGGCTCATGGACTTTATCATCAGTGATATTATTTTCCGTCATATCCTTCGTCGTTGAATCGGTCCCATTGATTTTGAGGTTAGAAATTTTCTCCGATCTCCTCTTTTCGCTTTCTTCAAGATCGTTAGTTTCAACTTCTTCTGAATTTATGCCAGAAACTGAATTTTTCAAGGCTAAATATTCTTGGACCGATCCAGTTGGTTTTGATTCGATTTTTTCCTCGGATTTTTCTGTTCCGAGGCTCCCCACATCGCTAGGCGAAATGAGTTTCGGTGAAATATTGACTTTGGAAAGTCTTTGACGCTCCCTCAATCTTTTCCTTATTTCCGATTGAATTTTCGACTCTTTAATGACGTTTTGAACGTCGTCCGTTTGATAGTAACGACTAGCCCACGTTTCTGCCGATTCAGAGTTTTTTTCATTAGTCGAAATAATCGTGTCCTCGACTATTCGTGCAGTTTTACGTCCGGGCGGTGATATTTTTTCAGAATTTTCATTCGTCATGTTTGCCACGTCTTCGTTGTTTTCCATTTCTTCCATGTCGTCGGGATAATCGTCGAGATCAATTATTTCTTCAAAATCGTCCAATCTATCGTCTACTGAAACGTGCCTTAATCTCTTTTCCCCTCTTTTATCCCTCGGTTTTTCTGTCGCCTCATTTTCTGGGAGTTCTTTCTTGATTCTCGTTTCTATTGAAATTTCCATCAGTTTTTCGTCTTTTTTCTTATTCTTTTCATCAGGAACTACCTCGCTCCCAACAACGGGAGGATTTCCAGACGATTCTTCTTTTGAATGTTTTTCAGTACTCGAATCTTCGACTGTTTTATGTTTCGTTCTCAAATTTTGTTTTCTACGAATTTTTTTGAATATTGTTTTGCCAACTGGTTGAGATTCAACGGATTCTAAAGAGTTCTCCGCTTTTTTATCTTTTTCCGTCTCACTCGTTTTCGTATTGCTCTTTTCACTCTTTTCAATGCATATTTTTTTCCCTCTGCTCTTACCGAGAGTCGGACTATTCGACGATTCGGAAAGTCTTTTTGTAACAACAATTTTGAGACTGTTCGATCCATCCGTAGACTTATCGATAGTGACGATTCTTTCGTTCGTCGAGTTTTCATGAACGATTTCTGAGATAGTTTCATTCTTTGCTGGTCGTCGATTGATTTTTGTGGCTTCTTGACAATTCTCATCTTTCTTTTTATCTTCTTTCTTTTTCTCCTCAGATTTTTCAGGCTTTTCATTTTTCTTCTCTTCAGATTTTTCAGTTTTGTCATCTTCACCCTCGCTTGATAACAGCTCGATCGTTGGCGTGGGTTTCACTACAACGAAAACAACATCTTCGTCCTCTGCAGTCTCCGCATCTTTGCCCAATCCTTCTTCAACCGGCTTTTTATTCTTATTGTCGTCCATTTTCTCCTCAAGATTGAATTTGTCATTCAAATTTTTGTCGTTTGTGAGACTAGCGCTCACCGCTGAATTCACTGTGTTTCTTAGTGCTGTTGTTGCCATTTCCATGCGTTTTTCTGTCCCGTCGGAAGGTATTATGTCCTCCTCTTTTCTGATCAATGCCCTTATTGCTCTTGCTCTCATCTCTAACTCCAGAAGATCCAACAAACTTTCACCTTCCTTATTCGCACCTGTTCGATTTTCTTTTTCCTTCTCTTTCTTCACTTTGACATCCAAGTCGACGGGTGTTACCATATTTCCCTTCGGTTTCACCTTTCCTTTAGTTTTCTCCGGCTCATTTTTCTTCTGCCCATGGATTTTACTCTTTGACTTTGTTGGTTTTGACTTCTTCGATTTAATGACATTTGACGAAGAAGGCTCTTTTTTTATCGTCACTTCAGTGTCCGTTAGCCACTCTTCGGTGTCAGAAATTATTTCCAGCGAGGGTCCTGCATGCATTCACATTAGAACATTTCAAAAATAGTTCTCTAGACCTTCTTTTTTGGAAAATTGTAAGAAAGTTTCAAAAGCTGTACCTGAATCATCAGTCTCACTTGTTTCTGAAGAATTCAACATCGTTTGACCTTTTAGAATACACAGTATTCGAGCTTCTGACATTCCGCACAATTCACCTGCACACCATTCCTCCAAATCGCTTAAATTAGCATTCTGTGAACAATCATTTAAATTTTTACAGCTTTTTCTATATTTTTCTATATAACTGTGTCAACAAACTTCTGATATATTAATACTGAATGAAATCGAGGTGTCAAATGTACGAAAATATCAATGTAAATATTGAAAAAACCTCATGCAATTCAAACTTTTTCTGATGAATATTTTACCTTCAAAATTTGTGGCAGCATCATACGAATTTTGTCACTCTTGACAGACTTAAACAATTGACGAGCCAATTCCCTACGATTTGATAAATAACCTTTTATCGGTTTTAAATCTCGTAGATCGACTTCCTCGTCCGAATCGAAGGACGAAGTACTTGACGAACTGCTTTTTGACATCTAGACAGATCATTCAGAGTGCGAACAAGTTTTTTTCACGGGAATACATAACAGAAACAAAAATAGATGCAAGATAAAACTTATCGATTTGTTTACTTACATTCGAGTAGGAATTTATCGAAAAGTTCTGAATCGGATTTTACTCTAACCTTTAACACAACAATTATTTATCGCTTGTAGGAATTTACACTTGGTACACTCCGATATTCTTTCCGCACGAAAAAAATTCCACATATATTTTCTCTATAAGTTTGAGGTTCAACCCAAATTGCGATTCGCGTTATAAATACTTCGGAGTAGTAAACTCCAAAATGATCTCGCTGTCATTTTTTTTGTGCCCACGAATTTTTCACTCGTAATGACTCAATATTTTTGAATGATCAATAATTAATTAAAGTTAACTATTTGTTTATTGCTTCAGGCCGTTAGCATGCCAACATACTAAATAATAAGATTACAAAATTCAAGAATCTAGTTCGCATAGCGCATGATGCACATGATTGAAATGTTTGATTTTGATTCGGTGCTTCAACGCAACGCGGCGTATTTGGATTCTAGCGAATTCAAGCGAGCTGTCAAGTTTGGGTATGGCGCATATTACCCACCGTGCATATTCCCCATTGAAATTTTGCATTGGCATCACTGGGCTTGAACACGAAGATTCATAGAGAGGCATGATACTAATAGAAAATATTTTTCTGTTTTATCATTCGTTATAAGTATTAATGAATATATAGTATACAGATAGAGCGTCGGGTTGTATTAGCGCTGATCACTCGCTAATTCAAATATTGAAGTGCTGCATGAGCACTTGAAGAAAAAAGATACGACGACAGAGATTCTCAACTTTGTTGACAGTCGAGTAAAGACTAAAGACACATTTGCATCTTTACCAGAAACATTTCAACGAAAATTTGCACAACTACCACCATATATAAACTCTGCAAAACATTCTATTCGTAAATCTATAAATCGTAACGACTGTATCATGAAAATAAATAATATGAAAATATTATATCTAACGGTTCATTATTTGAAAACAATACTTCCATGAAATATCCAAACGTCATCCTGACGTTCACGTGTTTTGATCATTCAATCGGCAGAATGTCTACATTTGTAACATGAAAATTATTTTTCATATTTCGCGCACTCGTATTCAAAAAAAAATCGTTGGTGTATAGTTACTCACGGTTACAGGAACGGGCCTCGATCTTCTTCCTACCTTTTTCTCCCGCGATCCTTGCGATCTCCGTTTTCCTTGACGATCCTCTCTCTCCCTCTCCGTCTTCCTCCACGATCCTTTCGCTTTCCCTCTGCCTCTACGATTCTCTTATCCTGCTCCATGGTTCTGATCATAAAGAACTTTCCACATATTTTCAACACACTTTTCTTCCAATGTTTTTTCGTCCTCCCATGTTTGGAATTTATCGTTTCACCTTTAACTTTTGTTATCACTTCACCGTATCGCAGAAAATCATAATCGCGATTCATTATCACAAAGTTATATTTCCGCTGGTCTTTTTTTCGAGAACGAACTTGGGTTTTTATTCACCAAAAATTTAACTTTATACCGACGCGAGAGAAAAAATTCGTTATTTAATTGTACGACCGATTGAATACGAAAATTAACATAAACGAAAAAAAATATCCCCATTTTCAGGGAGGGCTCTTCTTTACCTACTCTTCCCTAGGTTTTTCCCCAGAAAACCGTTTTTGCGCAAATGGATAAGCCAATATGTCGAGTAACAGAAAGAATTGTAGTGACAAAACCTGTACCACCGTTTCATAGAGAATCAAGTGTGCCCGCGTGCGTGCACGCGTGGTCGGTTGCTCGCGTCCTATTGTTAGCATTTGACTAGTAAAAACTATTCGTAATGCTGTACATAGCTGCGGTTATACGCGTTGCGTGCATTGCTTAGCGTGCAGCGTTTGCAACTCCGACTTATCTGCATGGAATCTTGCCTGCGCGACTTCAAAGTGATACAGAAACTGTATCGAGCTCGGAACTGTGTCAAACTATCCGCTATGGAGTAGATTTACTGACTGTCCGTCTTCGCTTGCCGACAACCCCATGGCTTTAGGACCGTGCGTTAGGTGCTTTGCGTTGCGTTGCGTTGCTCGGGGTATGCTTGCATCTTAGCTCGCTTGCGGACACGCGCGCATGCGAGCATACACAAGACTCTCGAAGCTATATTACAGGCGTCACAAAACTCTTTCTGTTACTGGCCCTTGCCTCGATACTATTTTTCACGAATTACCAAAATTTTATAAATACTCATTCATGTGCAAATTTTGTAATAATAATAACATCGAGTGCGAGGACTTCCCTATCGGCTTATCTATATAGTTGCGTCAAAAAAAGGAATCTCAGAAATTAAAGAAAAAAAATGTATATTGACAAAGAGTGAATCATTATTTTTTATTAAATTTCCACTTTAATATTCGTTACGTTGTATTTTCGTGTCTTTTATCGATTCGCACGATCTTAAGTTCTTTTATTTTGTAATTTAGATGACCGATCAGTTGCTTCACCGAGATTGAATTTACTGTTAAAATTATGAAATAACTGTTAAAGCTACAATAATTGATAAAATTATGACCGCTACCAATTTTTATTGGTCTCTATTTTATTTGTTTATCGATTGATTGAAAAAAATTAAATCGTAAAAAAAGATTATTTTAGTCATATTCAGGATAAAGTAGGATTCCACGTGTCGTATTTCGTGCCCCGTTTTCTCAATGCACTGGAATGTACAATGCGTAGCGATAACGGCACGCTCACGTTCCGCGCCAGTCCTCACTCCTCACCCTACGCCCGCCGGGCAGTGAGTGAAGCGAACGAAAAGCGAAACGTGTTCTCCCCCTCCCTGTGCGCGCCGAGCGGGCCGAGCGGCGACGTGAGTGAAGCGAATTATGTTGCGCCTGCGCCTCTCCCCTCTCTCGAGCTCCGCCCGGTGTCCGCCCGTCTCCCCTCTCTCCCGCTGGCTGACCGAACGCCTCTATCCCCACTCTGCTCTGCTACTACGCTATAGCGAATAGTCCAAACACGACCAAGCGTAAACGCGTGAAAACGTAAACACGTGAAGAACGAAAACAAACCGAACGAATTATCCAAAATCCATTCGTAAATATTCACCGATTCATTGCCATAATTATCAATACACAAAATTATATGTACCGAACCATTGAATAAATTATGATCATCCATTAAAATTATACATTATTTTTAGCGCTCTAATATTTATATATTAAGGTATTTTTATCAAATTTTAATTAATATTTTTTTATTTGCGACATGGTGATTAGGAATTTACGCCGTGCAAATTCCCCATCGCCATGTCTATATTATTTTGACGATTGTTTTTCCATTGATTTCTATATATTTTTTTGTCGATTGGGAATTTGGACGGCGCAAATTTCCCATAGTTCATCTTTTGTTGTTCACAGAGAGATTAATAACAACTTTTATCGTTTTGAATCTCGGCGTAAACATTCGTTGAACAAAGAGACGCGTTATCATAGTTAAACGCAAAATTCGTGCTTCGCTAACAAAAATTCCGACAGATATACATATAATGTTATATTATATATATGGATGTACATATGTTCAAAAATGTTTCTTGGTAAACAAAAGTAAATATTAAATAAATATATTCGATTCATCAAGTCACATGTGTATATACAAACTGTTAGTGCATGACTGATGTACATATATGTGAATATTTATTATTCCCGTAATAAAAATCCAACGTGATTTTCTTTAATCGTACTAATTCATATTCAAGTGCTCATGCAGCACTTCAATATTTGAATTAGCGAGTGATCAGCACAAAAAATACAACCCGACGCTCTATCTGTACTAAATTCATTAATACTTATAACGAATGGTAAAACAGAACCATATTTTCTATCAGTATCATGCCTCTCTATGAATCTTCGTGTTCAAGCCCAGTGATGCCAATGCAAAACTTCAATGGGGAATATGCACGGTGGGTAATATGTGCGCCATACCCTCAAGTTTAGAGATACTCCGGGTTTCGAAAGCTAGTTCGAATTTTATTTAAACACACTTATCAGTTTTTATTCCTTAAAGTAAAATACAATTCAATCCTGTAAACCTACTTGCAAAATGGGTTAGTACATTCGGTCGATAAATAACACTTTTTGTCTGATTATCAACATTTTGTTAGTTTTCCCTCATACGTGTCATAACCTCAATTAAAATACCGGTTCTAACCTTTTTTGTTTTCACCGCAATAATTTTTGTTTATTTTCGATTATTCACAATATTGTGATTCTGCAACAGTCATATCAACAATGAAAAAAAAATTTAATATAAAACTTGGGAATGCATTTGATCGTTCCTCAATAAATACTCACATGAAAAAATTTGGCTGTTTCAGCTGTAACCAGTGGTGTATCGTTCATTCTATCGTCAATTTTAACTGTTTTGTTATTTTCTGGAATGCAAATGTACAAAAGTTGGTTAATATCAACTCAGTTACATACAATTTTGGGTGGTTACATAGGATCCATGCTTTTTGTATTTTTACTCACGGCTCTTGGAAACTTTGAATCTACAATGTTTGGCAAGTCTTTCCAATTGAAGCTCTTCCCAGAAGGTTGGTACTTTGATGGCACATAAAACTGGAGAACTCACATGCAATGCATATGTTTAATTGAACAATTAACCATCTTTCAACATATGTATATTAATCTAAAAATTTATTTTTTTAGTATTTGTGTCATTGATCGTTTCATTGACAGCGTCTGGATTGGTACACCGAGTAGCAACAACAACCTGCTTCCTTTTTTCTATGGTTGCTCTCTACTATATAAATCGCATTTCCCAAGAGACTTACTCTACTCCGGTTCAACAAGTAGCTGCATCAGCGCTTCACACTAAGAAGAGGAAATAAAGCGGAAAGTGTCACCAATAACATTTAAAAACAAGACTGGACAAAAATTCCTTCAACAATATAGAAAATAAAATTTCTTATAAACATTTCATTATTGTAATTCTGCAAAATGAATTATATTTTCACGACAGCTCCTCTGAAGAAAAGAATGGAGTTATTTCCCTGCTTTCATACCGATTCAATGGAAGTTATTCAAGTTGTTGTGCATATTTGGTAAAAAAATTAAAGAAATTAAATGATTCTAATGTAAACTCGAAAGAAAACAGAGAATCGTGACACAGTTGCGAAATTTGTAATTCAATTATCTGAGATTGAATAATTGAAACTAAAAATTATATTATGTGGAAATTTTGAATTATAAATCGATAAAAACAAAAAATATCAGTAATAAAAGAAAAATTTTATTCACATTTACATTTTACACGTAATTGGAAGAATGCGGTTCCACGGTTCTACTGGATTTTTTATGTTTGTCAGCTTCTTCCTTGTCACTAAAATATTCGAAAACCTCATCAGATTCGCGTCCATTTTCGATGGGCAGCGTATTTGCATTACAATGGTCATCAATCGGGGATTGATTGTCGAAATTTTCCTTGGCAGCCGGCATGACGTGTTTGTAGATCATCATAGCCTGAGAAACGAAACTGGATACGTCTCCCACATTGCTCGGAAGTATGAGAGTATTATTGGTTTTTGCCAATTTGTTGAAAGCGTGAACATATTGTTCAGCAATACTAAGAGCTGCTGCATTTTTTCCGTCACGCAGTGTTAAAGAGCTCGAAACTATCTTCAAACCTCGAGCTCTGGCTTCTGCAATTGCCAACATTGCTGCTGCTTCACCACTGGCTTTGTTTATTTGTTCTTGGCGTTCGGCCTCTGATGAGAAAAATGAATTGGCTTAATAAATTACTTAACGCGATTTGGGCTTATTTTCCTATCTTCCGATTACGAAATTAAAAAAATTGGAAGAAAAATTTTGTATAATTCTTTAATTATTTTTATTCAGTTGAATTACCAGATGCAAGAATTCTTGCTTGTCGTTTTCCTTCAGCCACATTGATCTCAGCTTCTCGAACTCCTTCGGATTCAAGAATGGCTGCTCTTTTTCGACGTTCAGCTTCGACTTGCATCTGCATAGCTTCTTGTACTCGTTTTGGTAATCTTATGTCACCTGTTTAAAATAGAAACTCAACGTGTGTACATTTTCTAAATAACAAAGATAGTTGTGCTCTGATGGATTCATAATACTCACGAATTTCGTAACGAAGGCAAGTGATTCCCCAAACTTCACTGGCTTTATTGATGCTTTCAACAATTCCAACGTTCAAACCTTCCCGCTCCCGGAATACTTTGTCCAATGATATTTTTCCCAATTCTGATCTCATGGTTGTCTGAGCCAATTGGATTATTGCAAATTCTGGATCTTCCACTCCATAAGACGCGCGATAAGGATCATTTATTCGTAAATAGAGAACTCCGTCTATATCCAATGTCACATTGTCCGAAGTTACTGCGCTCTGCTTAGGCACGTCTATCGCTATTTCTTTTAGACTCTGAACATACTTCACACAATCGACTATGGGAACAAGAACATTCAAGCCTGGCTCCAGAATTCTATGGAATTTTCCCATTCGCTCGACTATCCATGCCTTAAAAATTGTTGTTAATTTGAACATGTACTTCACGGCTCTAAATTCTGCTCACCACAACTTCATTACAGGAATAAAAAAATATCAAACCTCTTGCTGTGGCACAAACATAATAACAGTGTTTATCGGTGTATACGATTTGTGACGTGCCTGCATGAGACAAAGATTCGGTCTGATTGATCCACGTTCTATGAATGGGGTTACGGAACTCTGAAATTAGTTAACAATCAACATTTTTTTGTCATGTGATGTGATGAAGAGAAGTCAATTGTGCCGGAAGAACGAGGTTAAAGCAAAAACTTATTAAAAAAATTATTACAAAAGTAATCCTTACTCTCACAACTCCTATACTTCTCGTAAAAAGTCTTCCGATCATTTTACGTTTATTCGTGGGTGAATAATAGAATCAAAAAACGGCTTTCGCCGGTAAACACTGATATACTCGATACACTACTTCACTGTTTCTTTTTCTTCTTTCGATCGTCTTTTCGTTCCTACATACACGTTACCGTTTCTGACGAAATACAAATAGGACACAATTCGAAAATGTTGTTATCGTGATATGCGACTTAACCTCAAACCTCATAGTATATACCGGTGAAGTATGAAATTTAAATTTCATTATCATTCTTATCGACTGAGCCTTTGTTGTTGACATGCATTTATTTACGGCAATGAGCACTCCCCCGCTCTCGGTTTCGTCACTATATTTTTTATTTTCCGTTTTTATTTATGTCATTTGTATACTTTGCAAAATACCTAAAATCCTTAAACTTTGAAATGTTTTTATTTTTGTAGAAAATATTGCAAATTTTTGTCCAGAAACGAAAAAATTTCGAGAATTCATGATTTTAATATCTTGTGTAAAACTTCTACGTAGCTGAAAATTAGGTTTGATTTCATAGGTTCTCCCGCCAACATTATTTTTCTTCTTCTTTCTCACAAAATTTGAACTGACGAATCGGAGATCGGTCGTCACGGTGGCGGGATGGCTCAAAAATGGTCGCATTGATATTAGGGGAGCATGAAGCAGTAAGAGGTAAAACGATCGAACAGGAGAAAGAAACACAACGAAATAAACGGATGAATTCGTCAGTGGCGCCATATTCGCACGCGTCTTTCGATCTCTCCTTTCGCATTCTCCTTCGCGCCGAGTTGGGATCGATCGTTTTGTATAGAGGCGGAAAAGAGAAAAATTCTCCTCATCCTCCATGTGGTCGATTTCCGTACTCTCAATGTCGTTGTTCTCGAAACCGAGGGTTTACCACGAACGAGACATGCACCACACACCACCCGCTTCCTCCATTTTGACGTTTCAGATGACAGAATTGTGTCGAAATACGGGATTTCGTATCCGGGAAACAGGAACGTTGAGGAGGCTTTCCCGGGTGATCAGGCGAGACCATTCTGCTTTACCGACGCCCCTTTATCTTCTTCCCCGTTCATCTTCGTTGTTTGTTTTCTCGGACTTTCGACGCCTACTCTACTTTCGCATGATTTGGGTTGCGTCCGAAAGGGACGAAAATCACGAATAGTCATCCGGGAAACATTAATATTTAAGAGGTAGTTGGATTCGAGCATCGCGTTCGTTTATATACTATTCGTGACGTAAATCTCAGCGCGGGTCAAAAACCCATGCGCTCATGCGCTTTCTCCTTATGAAAGAACGAAAAAATGTCGAAAAAAATAAAACGTCATCGATATATAGGGGCGAAAGCGTGTACATCTCAAATGAAGAAATGGACGATAAACAAATGGAAATGAGAATAGCCTCGATAAGCGAATAGGATTTCGACGAAACGACACCCGGGGCGTGACACGAAACCGATAACGGAAAGGGTCGAAAGTGATGTTTCGCAATCAGGAGAACATCAACGCGAAGAGCTTCGCTGATCCTCTTCTCTTCCTTCGCCAAGTTCCGTGACTCCAGACGCATGCGTGATGAGCTTTCAAACTTTTATAACCAAGAAGTGTCACAAAATTTACCATTCTTAAAATACTTCAAACTAAAAGTTACTGGACATACTTACTGGGATCATTAATTATTTTAAATGCTTCAAAAAAATTTTCAAACGATTCGTTTATTACGCTCCTCTTGAAGAGCATTGCTCATGCTCATGCGAAAGGTCTGTCGACGGAAATTCGTCTCTGATTGGCTAATTTTGTATACAGTCAAAGAACTGAGTTTCTAGCACGTGCACGCACGTAGTTAGTACGTAGTATACAGTTTTTCTCACTCATTGAATAGTTTTTGTAACGAGAATCCCGGATTTAGGTTAGGGGTAATTTACGAAAATCGAACAATGGAAGTTCGTATGTCGGCTCTATTAAAATTTCTTTGATCTCACATTCCAAGCAACATTTGATTTCGCTGTTGCAAAATTACAAACATACCGGGGCCGTGTGATATACGGCATTCTTTTGCATAGCATACACATTCACGATCAGTCAACAGACCGCGTAAAAAGATGGCGAGCACGGGATACTCTGCCTTTTCGCCTGACGGCCAATATTGGGCAAACTGCGGTAATGACGGGAAATTAAAGATTTGGGAAACAGCGACGAATCGTCTAAAACAAGAATACGTTCCTAAGTCACACTTGGCATCGCCATGCAGTGTATTAGGATGGATGAGCGTAAATCAGCAAACTACTACAACCGCGGTATGTGCCATGTGCTCATCTTGATGAATTGTAATCTTTCAATTCTTCTTATCGCCAGATGTTTGAACCAATTTCACCCGACATTACTATGATACTAAAAAGTTGGTCTCTTTTTTTCGTTACTCTTCACCTTAATTCATATTCTTGACAGATGTAAAAACGTTTCGGCGAATTTTTTAGGTTATGTTCGCTTTTGGCATTCTTCGAGTCAGTTCAGGATTCTCAGACTATATTTTTCCCCTGGTTATTTATAATATTCATTCTATGATGTTTATGTTCTCTTTAATTAATTTTCAATCTTCATTTAACGTTCTATTGATTTGAAAAGCGCGTAATTAAGTCATGAATAGAAAGTTTATTCAATTCTATATTTGAACATGCAATTCCGTTCTTTTCTGTCTTAGTAATAATGCAAAATTCTAATGATTTCAGCATCCACCAGGAAAGAAGAGAAAAAAACGATCAATAGTAGATGATTCAACATGCAAGCACATAGTGGCAATGGGTTCAGTCAATGGAAGCATTACTTTGTGGGATGTTACTACCGGAGAAGTTTGCAAGCTATTGGAAAATGGTCATACCGCAACAGTGACAGCTTTGACATGGTCTTCGTTTAGGGGCCTCTTCAGTGCAGCCGAAGATCGTCAAATAGTCGAATGGAATGTGCAGGAGAGTGGAATCAAATGCAAATGGAAATCTGGCAAAAGCAAAGTCACTGCCTTGGCCGTTAGCGATGATGGGAAATTCCTGTTGTCTGCAGATAGAACTATCAAATGGTGGGACTTGTCTAGTAAATGTCTGATAGCCAGTTTTACTGGACATGCCAATCAAGTCACATTTTTGAGGACTGTCAGATTTGACAATGAGGACAGTTATGTCATTAGTGGTGCTACTGGAGAAGGGTACCTCAGTATTTGGGCGCTCAATGAGGTTTGTTGTTTTTTTTACTCATTAATCGTACATTGCATGGGGAAATAAATTCACTTTATAACTAGGAAAGAGTAAGCGCAAATAAAAATTAGTACTCAAAAGAGAATAAGTGTAATGAGAAAAAATCACTATTTTCAATGTTTCATTCTGTAAAACTTCTGACTGGAAATAATAATTTATGTTTAATAACGCATTGGTGTTCAAAGGATACAAAAGATCGAGATGCTGTAGGAACTTTGACGATGCAGGACGATGCCATTTCAGTCTCGGCTAAAATCTTGGAGGACTCTCAAATAGTAGTTCTTGCTGCCAATCGTTCCGGTCAGGCTCACTTGTTCAAGTATCAACCGAATTGCCGAACCGGAAAACCTGTGAAGCCACAATTAAACATTGTAATTGCTTTGGACTCTGAGCAAAAAGGAGCTGTTCAACAAATTCCCATTCAAGCAGCTGAATTAACCAATGAAGGAAAATTACTTCTCGCCTATGGCACAATGCTCAATCTTACTTTTGAAAAAGTAACACCTGACTATTCTGACAAAGTACAACTTTTGGTGCGAGCCGATCTCAAGAGGTCTAAAGAACGCAAAGAAGAAACTTTGACCAAAGTCAAAGTCGCTGAAACTGATGGAAACGTTGAATATCACGCACCAGGTATTTTTGAAAATATTTTTGTTATTCGTATCATAAAAGTAATAGTTCTTTTGTGCTTGTTTTTCGAAGATTGGTTTTGTTTGGAAACTTGGTTTCTTTTTTTTCAACGTAAACTCTTTTTAAGGTATAACTGGATGGATATTCTCGACCAAAAATTATATCTTGATCGGAATTTCCGTACTTCGTGATGCAATAAAAATCTGAAAAAATTCAGCAACATTTGGAAAGTTATGAACTACAATTATCAATAATAGTATTGCCCAAAAGTTATTAATAAATTGTTTAAATAAATAATTTTTTAACAATTTTACAGTAAACCCTTGTTTTTTTTTTACGAATCGAATGTGCGCATTTTTCTGAATGCTCATGATTTATTTCAGAATTTTCATGGATTTTTGAAATTCCCTTTTTTAAATTTTTTAAGTGGCTCTATTTGTACATTTTTGATCCAGTAACCTTGAGACTTTTCAAAACTGATGGTAAATATGTCTTCTAAAACATATCCAAAATTCAAAATTTTTTCAACAAATTTCAAAAATCCACGAAAATTCTGAAAAAATTCATGAGCATTCGGAAAAATACACACATTTGATTCGTAAAAAAAAACAATAGGTCACCGCAAAATTATTGAATAATTGATTGTTTAAACAATTTGTTATTAACTTTTGGACAATATTATTATTGATAATTGTTGTTCATAGCTTTGCAAATGTTGTTGAATTTTTTCAGATTATATTGCATCACGAATTAAGGAAATTCCAATCAGATATAATTTTTGGTCGAGCCTATCCATCCAGTTATACCTTAAGTAAACTCTTCATATCTTGTAACCCTGCTCAATCCTTAACATCTAATTGAGGTTCTAGAACATCCTGGAAAAAATTAAAACTTAAATGCACATGTTTTCTCTTGCAGGGTATGATCATTTCCATTTGATATGTTGATTCCAATAATGAATATGCTTATATGAAAAAAAATATTTACATTCGATATTCAACTCCTCTCTGTATGATTTTAGATTTCGATTATTATCTGGACCAAAAAATGGATTGAGAATGGAATTGACCATTTTTTTCATGAAAAATAAATTTTAGAGTGAAAATTCCTAGATATTTGCAAAGTAAAAATTAACTTTTCAAACACTTTAAAAATGACTGGTTAAATGAAGTCGAAACGATCCCAATGTCTAGAGAGGGGTCAGAAGAAACTTTTAAGTTATACGAACGTTCTTTTATGCTAATGTTTGCTTACTTGTTTTTCAAATCGCAAGGTTCTGCAACTGTGACGATTAAGAGGAATCGAGGAGGAGCGGCTGGCTCGCAATTACCATTAAAAGAAAGATTGGAAAACTTGAGCCTAAATACGGAGATGAGTGCAACGCCGACGAAGGGTGGAAATATGGCGCAATTACTGATGCAAGGGTTGAACAGCAAAGACAAAACTATTTTGATGAACGTTTTGATGACGAAGGATGAGACGGTGGTAAAAAATACAATTGGAAAACTTCCTGTACAAGCGATACCTCCGCTTCTCAAAGAGCTCACTGTGATGCTACAGGGGAAAACTTATCCGTAAGCAACTTTGCAATTTTTTTCCATCCTCTAAGAATAACTTCGTATTCGACGTGTAAACTTTGTATTTCCCATTTTGTAGGAGCAAAATTGCTGTGAAGTGGCTCCAAATTTTGGTAACGAGCCACGCCGCCCATCTGCTCTCGCATCCTGACATCGGCGACTCTTTTGGTCCAATATTAAGCCTTATCGACGCAAAGTTAACTATTTTATCGGAGCTCTCGAGGTTACGAGGGCGCGTCTCTCTTGTCACTGGACAGATATCACAATCTCACGAAAAAGACGACAAAGACATCACCGAACAAAGTCTGCTTGTTTATCAGGATCCAGGTACTATTTTCTCTCTGCTCCTTCAAAACTCTAAACAACACATTCTTCTGAAAAATTTTCTACTTTTTATTACTAGTATCATGTGAATCTTGCGAGATTCAGATTTCATCTGAATTCTCATTTTTAAAACGCTGCAAATATTGACGTGCATAGGTAACATGACAGAAAGATCATTCCAAAATTTCTTAGCAAACCAACTGTGTAGTATCCAATGGAAAAAACGTTTCATCGTATGCAATGAATTTGTTAATTCATTTTGCATCATTTGGAATCGTTTTACAATGCCTATAAACATTTTTTATTCCTATTTTTTTTCTCAGATTCGTCAGACGACGGTTCGGACGTTGGTGAGGTTGCGTTAGAGAGCGAATCGGATGAAAATTGGGAAGAAATATCAGAGCAAGACGGCGATCAAGAGGAGCTTGAGAACGGAAGATCAGACGACGACGACGACGACGACGATGCTTCCATATGCAGTTGAAATATTTGTAAAGTAAATATTGTCGAAAAATGAGAAATTTTTATATTGATTATTGAGAAACGGTTGTTGCAATGCTCGCTTTTCGTTTTTTTCAGGACTAAACGTTCAAATTTTTTATATGATCGTGGATGAGGATCACTGTGAATTCTTATTCTAGAGATTTTTAACAATCGTTGTAAAATAAGATTACGAGCCTTCATTTCGTCGGTGTTTTTTTTTTTGCTACAACGAGAAATAAGGTCTGACACAGTGACGACCTCCTCCAGAAAAATCAACTTTTTTTTTGTATACTGTAAAAAAGAAACATATTTTTTTGCATATACTTTTTGTAACGACACAATTAACGCCGGAAACGTCCGATTTGAATTATCCTCAAACTCGCACCCTCGAATCGAATAATTGTTGGCGTTTTTTTTTTCTTCTTTCAATCAAATCGTGTAAAAGTGTACATATCGCATAGTTATTTTTCTGTCGCTTCCGAGACATCTGTGTATCCTGACATTTTAATGATTTATGAATAGAAAAATCGCAAAAGAGAATTACGTTCGAAAGGTACAATTATTTCACCAGTTTTCATGACACTTTTTGACATTTTTTTTCATGCATTTTGATCTGGCTCTCGACAGTCTTTTCGTTTTGCAAGATACAACTTCACGTTTGAGTGAAAGCGCGCAATTTTTCCGAGTGCCTTTCAGCGGCCTTGTTTTTGTCTATAATTATTCTGTTCTCATCCTAAGATTTGTGTTTGAAGATTTTGAAATTTGTATCAAGTACGAGACATGTGCGGAGTACCCTCCGAAGGTGCCTTTTCCTGGGCCATGATGCAGTATGCTGAAGTAATGTCATTAACGAAAAATCATTTGACCAAATTGCAAATTGATACTCGTAACGCTGCTGCTATTTCTTCGCCTCTGCCAACGACGAGACCTTCGTCGTTGAAAAATCCGATTTGGAGACAGTCGAAAATCTCTCGTTCTTCCTTGCTCAAAAGACGAAGCAAACGCGAATCGAGCTTGGAGAATTATGGAAACGAGACAGCTCTTCTGACACCGTCCGAAACTGGCATCAACGAACTAGAAAAATACTTAGCTTCTTTCGAAGGCTCCGGTCGAGTACGTAATTTTACATTCTTACAGATACTTCACGAATGAAAATCCTCCGATTTGACGATGCAGGAGGAAATCGAATCAATATTTTCTACTAATTTTTTTTATGGCTGACGAATTAATCTCTCATCGCAAATTCACCAGGCAGCTTGGCTCAAGGCTTTCATGCACCTGAGCAATTATCTCCGGACTTTTCACCCACCACCACGAAAGCAGAAAGCAATTTCTGACCAGAAAATTCCATTGTACGACATCGTTTTCAATGGACCCAATAAAGTGGAGCTTGAACTCATTAAACTCGATGGTCCCATGCTTCGATCCATGGCGATAAAGGTGAAAAGAGCTTCGTTGCTTTATATCCGTAAATTTGTGTCCGAATTTTCTGAAATCAAACACTTCGCCTTATAATTCGAATGAACGATTTCGAGGTTTTGGATTAAGGCATCCCCTGACCGAAGTTTTAAAACCAGTGAAAAATATTAAACAAACGTTATCGCATTCATCAAAACTTTTCTTCTATTTTGACCAAATGTATATGAAGAAACGTCGACGACGACCGTTCAGATGCACGGATTTGGAGTGCCCAGTACGACGCCGCGTGTCGAGTGGATGAGTCGAGGGCGGAAATTGTGGGAAGGAGCATCTTTACGAAAAGAAATGAACCGATACGAAACGCTTACATAGACGAAGGAATTTATCGAGCTGGTTTTCATTATTCTTGAATTTATTAAATTGAATAAAAAAGTTTGAAACCGATGAAAGTCAAGTTTCCTTTTTAAGTAGATAAAATATGATGTTCCAGAGGACAGCAGCCTTCCGTTTTGAAAATTACACTTTTTTCGATGTCCAGGAGTCCAGAGGAGCGAACAACTACCATCACCGGCTTGTTTTTCCATACTGAATGCTTCGCTCTTTTCCTCCATCGAAACATCTGCCAACGGGGGCCATCGTGCCAGAGACGATTACGTTCGTTTCTTTCTACTTCGATACAGATTAAAAAATTCATCGTAATAATTATCTTCGTAATGAAACGAAGCCCGGATATCGCACCGGGGCTCGGATCAACCGCGAAAAAGATACGAGTATCTTGTTTTTCAGGCTCTTTGCAAATAATCGTTCTCCTTTGCTACGTAAAATCGACGATTGATCGAAGTTGAAGAATTTTGCAAAAAAAGCTCGTCGATTTGTAAACGAACTTTTTGAGCAATCGGCCAATCGAATGGCTGGCTACGATCGCTGCGAAAAACTCGAATTTCCTGGGGTCTGATTTCAAACGAATTGCAATACCTCGTCAAATATTTATTGGAGCAGGGGTAAAGTCACGATAATAAAAGCTCCTACTGGACTGATCGTCGGTCAAAATAACTTATCGCGTTCGTGTTTTTTTACATTTCGATCACAAATAATATCTAAAGTTTTTATTCGGAAGATGTTATCACGAAAAATATTATCCTCGCTTGCCAAATTACGACAATGTTGCTAATCTGTTGATGTACTTTTTGGAGTATTTGTATTCGAATATTTTCGAGTACGAGTTCGGGTATCCATTCGAGAAAAACATGCGTGTGAACTTATCGAGTAATTAAATTCATTTTCTTAATGTACGGTGAAGGAGCGTGAACCGAAAACTGATTATTTCATTTTAATCGACGAAATTCTGGTTGAAACTCGATTTTTCAAGGATTTTATATCGGCTCACAATATTTACTATTATTTTATTTTTTATATCGAATGCTGGTCGTTGTAATTTATTTTTTCGCATAAAACGAAGGGCTCCGCTGAATTTTTCGTTCCCGAATGCTCAGATTAACCCGAGATCTTCGTGGTAATTCACTTTTCTTGTTTACAAACAGCCTCGACTCTTGTTCCCTGCTGGATGGTTTGCAAGCAGATGATTTTTCAGCAACGAAGGGAATCTAGTCGATTGAAACCTTCATCGAACAAAATCTCATCTAACCCATTCGGTTAGACGAGAATATTGAAGTACATTCTTTTGGAATGTCAAACGATTCAGTTCGTGGAATAAAGAACTGTTGAATCCACCAGAATCTTGTCCAACGAAACGAAGTTTTGTTCAATGCCCAAATGCAGCAGCAGCATCAAAAAACCACAGACAGTTCCGATGAAAATGGAGAAATTAGAAATGGCACGAAGAAATAGAATGAATGAAAAAGATAATAAAAAATGAGGAACGATACGCAGCAGCGATAACCGGTGGTTCTTGTATATCTCGTTGTAAGGAGAGGATCAAAAGTTGCTTAACGTTGAGGTCAAGAGGCCGTGGTTAATGAGATTACGCCCGAAATAATTGGGTATAAAAGCCGGCGGGTTGAAACGTTGAAGCATATTCCTCCTTGGGGTAGTTGAAGTATCAACACACGCCAAGCAGAATACCAGTTTGTTAATTCTTCCATCGAAATCAGGAAATCGACGAGCAGCTCGAACATGTTGCGGGAGTTGTTGGTGCTGGCCCTGACGGGCTTCTGCCTTGCCCAGGCGCTGGGATACGAGACCCACACCGCAGATGTAGAGTTTCTTCACAAACAGAAGAAAATCTACGAGCTCTTCTTCTTCGTCGAACAACCCAAAATCGTAGGAAGCGAATGTTACGAAGTCGGCTACAACTATGACATCGAGAGCAACATTGACATGTACACCGACAAGGTATTGCATTATTTACTGAGAACACTTGAACAATCGTTTTCTCGTAGCATCTGAAGTCAATCGTTATTCGCAACAACGAAAATTGTTCTCCAGTCGAAAATGTCAAGTGTCTAGAACTTCAAAATTCATTTCTTCATTCTGGCCATTTCTCTATAATAAGACTTGATTTTTCAATTTTTCAAATAATTGCAATCGATTATTGAGGAATCGTTACCCCTTAAAAGTCTCGTTGTAAGATTAATTCCACAGATTCATGGGTGAAACAAAAAGTATTGAAAAGCCCAAGTGCAAATTTGCACCAGTGTGCGGGTGTCTACGGGTTAAAAATCACGAATTTTCGACTTTTTCAATTCCACCTTTTCCTCCGTTCTCACATGCCCAATTTTCAATATTTTTCTTCCCTATTTTTCAGACTTACGTACGGGAATTCCTGTACCGCTTCAAGTACGGTATGCTGAAACGTGGTGCCCTCTTCTCAGTCTACTACAAGGACCACCGTTACGAACTTCTGTCCTTGTTCCGTCTGATGTACGCCGCCAAAGACTTCGAAACCTTCTACAAGACTGCTTGTTGGGCCCGTTACTACATGAACGAGGGTATGTTCGTGACAGCTTTGACAACGGCTGTCATGTACCGTCACGACTGCAAGTACATCCAGCTTCCGCCCTACTACGAGATCTACCCCCACTTCTTCTTCGACTACGAGGTCATCCAACAAGCTCACTACGTCAAGATGATGATGGGTATGTGGCAAAGGTTTTCGAGGTTGTGCCTCGAGAAGAAGAAATTAGCTCAGAAAATAGAAAGGCGAATTGAAATTTTAGTTTTCTACTTTCGTCGATTTTCGTCGCAACGGAAATCGAACTTTTCTCATTTTATTTTCTCTGACTCCAGGTCACAAGAAGTCTGTGTCGATGGACAATGTTGAGACTTACCTGATCGACAGCAACTACACCACCTCGTGCCACAACTACGACACCTTCGAATACGAATACAAACTTGACTACTTTATGGAGGATATCAGCCTTAACAATTACTATTACTACTTCCGCACCACTTTCCCCTTCTGGTTGTCAATGAAGGACGTCCACGTAGTACCGAAACAAATCCGTGGAGAGCTCTACTACTACATCCATCAGCAACTCATGGCTCGTTACTACCTCGAACGTTTGTCCAACGGTCTTGGCCCCATCGAAGACTTTGACTTCAGCCACAAATTCCTGCCATCGTACTACTCGAACCTCGTCTACCCCAACGGCGTCAGCGTACCAAAACGTGACTTCTTCAGCGACATTCCCTTCTACAAATACAAATACGTCAAGGTGCGTGGGAGAACGAATTTTTTATAGGCAAAAGAGTCTTCTCATTTGATCTACGATGCAATTTGTTTGTGCAGGAAATCGAAAACATGGAAATGCGCATCCTCGCTGCGATTGACTCCGGATTCTTGATGGACTACGAAGGCAAACAAATTGGAATTTACACCGAGGAAGGTTTGAACATGCTCGGAAACATGATCGAAGGTAACTACGATTCGTGCAACTTGAGATTCTACGGTGCCGTCGACGCTTTGTACAGAGACATATTCGGCTTCAACTACAACTGCAAGAGCAAGAACTGCTTCGTCCCGAGCGTCCTCCAATCGTACAGCACCAGCATGAGAGACCCAGCTTTCTACAGACTGTACAAGAGAATCATCAACTACTTCTTGAGATACAAGTGCAACGTCCCCGCCTACACCCACCAGGAACTCGAATACAGCGGCGTCAAGATCGAGAACGTATACGTCGACAAGATCTACACCTTCTTCGAGAAATACCACTACCTCATCGACAACGCCGTCACCATCGACAGCTGGAAGGACGTCCTGTCATTCAACATCAAGGCTGCCCAATACCGTCTCAACTACAAACCCTTCACTTACCGCTTCGATGTTAAATCCGACAAAATGACCAAGGGTATGGTCAAGATCTTCTTGGGACCTTACTTCGACTACTACGACAACGAATACACCTACTTCAAGGACAACTGGATGAACTTCTACGAACTCGACAAATTCACCGTCGACCGTGAGTCCTTCCACTCATTTTTCCACTCGAATAAATTTTTTATTATTTTCACCTTCTTTTACAAAATTCGATAATGTCAACTGGTTAATTCAAGTTCCTCACAGTTAATTTATTGCTTTGGCAGCATTTGGCCTCCACCGATGAATCGTTTGCCTGGAATTGGCTCCAATGCACTTCATTTTTTATCTGTGAAGTAATTTCATCTTTCTTTTTCGTATTACAGTGAAACCTGGCATGAACACGATCGAACGTTTGAGCACCGAATCCGCATACACGATGAAAGACTTCGTGTCCGGCGACAAATTCTACAAGAAGTTGTTGAAGGCCATCGAAGGCAACGAGCCGTTCGTCTACACCGAGAGAATGTTCGGCTTCCCCGACAACCTTCTCTTCCCCAGGGGTAAAACCGACGGAATGAAGTACAAGCTCTTCTTCTACATCTTCCCGATTGAGGAGTCCAAACTGTCGACTTACGACTTCCCGATGTTCGGCAAATTCTTGTACGACGGCAAACCAATGGGCTTCCCGCTCGACCGTCCTCTCTACCCGTGGTACCTTGACATGCCCAACATGTACTTCAAGGACATCGAAATCTTCTTCCTCAAGGGCGAGGAAGGCTATTACAAGGCCAAGGAATTCGACACCTACGGTGACAAGTACTACGGCAAATACGACAACAAATACGGAAAATACCGCTCGTTCGACAAGTACGAGAAACCCACGTACAACACCGACTACAACAAACACTTCAACATCTAAATGTCATGACAATCGACGACAACATTCGTCTTACAAACTCGACTTGATGAGCTTTCACGCACACGACGTTCGAGAGCTCCGATCGACTTTGTTTTATCAGCCCACGATTAATCCGATTGGTTTTCTCTTGTAAATGCCTTTGTTTATTCTCTTTTCATTTCTCAAATAAAATTATTTTCGAACCGTAACCTCCTCTGCGTTTACAACTCTTTCTCAGCCGTTCTGCTTCGAACGAGCACGAATTCGGATCCTCCTCGAGTTTCCTTTTTTCAGTTGCTGCAATTGGGAAATAAAGTATTTCATCAATCATCGAAATCTTCGATGCATGTCGACTTGCTCATTCGACGAATCATTCCACTCGATTTTCTCATTTGATACCGGCACTCGAAGCTGCTTTGGCGATTCTTCCTCGTTATTCGATCATGTTGAAAACTCCCAATAGAGATGTGTTTGTTCTTGTTGAAATAATTTGAAGCTGTGAAACAATGTGAAAATAAACATTTTCCGAAGACACACGACCAACTTAATTCTCCATTCGTTTACTTTTCCTCCGTTATTTTGACATCTTCTGGAACATCGAATAACCAAAAAACATGCTCATTGAACCGTTTCCTCATGAAGAATGGGAACTCAAAATAAATCAATTTTTTGTGGCTCCAGTATTTTGCGATTTTTCTTTCACGAGACCATCACCTTCCACAATTATGTTTCAAGCCAGGAGCGTAGCGATTATCAACCCTCGATTTTAGAGAAACTACAAAAAACGTTTGAACTCGTCGCCCACGCAGGTGACTTTCAACGAGTCGCCAAGTCCACACCAGAAGAAAACATTTTTCGGGGTCATCGACCCGAAATCGAAAGAATCGATAATAATCAGGAAATTGGGATTCTGAGACAAAGTAAAGTGACGATGAACGTTAAAAAATGACGAAAATGTATCAAATAAATAATGAATCTTAATCAATGAGAGTAATTATTATCACATTTTCTGCCCCCCCAACTAGAAACGTAGGAAAAGCCTGTTTTGGGAGAATCATTATCGTAAAAGATCGCGTGGATTGCGATTCGACGAGGTCGCTTTAAAAACGTGCGCACGTTCCCAAATTTATTGTATCGTAAATCAACGAGGCGACGAACAACGCGAGACATTCGAAGCCACGAACTCATTGTTTGGAAGACGATTCCCGAGGTTTTCATGAAAAATAGAAAAAAATTTCAACGACCCTACATTCTTTCATTGCCGAGATAAAATACTCAAGTTTTTACATATCCAAAACTTCGGTGCTCACCTTTGACAACTCGCGCTCTATCACCTCTTATCATACGAAATGAGATATAAGAACGCGGTGAAAAACACTTTTTTAATGCCGAATAAACATGGAGTTCGATAAAGGGGTTTAGATAACCGGATATTTTGTAAATAAGAATAGAGCTTCGTCAAATTTTTCTACATAGACAGAAAAATACGTAAAAATACAATCAGCGTAGAAAAAAAACTTAAAAATTCCATTGGTTCGAGGTGCACTGATCAATAAATCATTCCTATCAATTTATTGATTATCGTTTATCAGTATTTTTTCGCAAGCCTTTGAGGAGAACTTTAATTGCATCTCGAAAGATTGAATTTAAAATAATCGTGTATCGAGACCGGACAATTGTCGGTGTGTTCGAAAGGTTATCGTTTCCTAATCAAGAGTCAGTAAATGGCGACGAAAACATGAATGAAGCAAGGCAGCAGTTTCGTTTTGTTTACACGCGGAAAAAGCTCATCGAGTTTCGCCAACGAGAAAGACTTTTTGGTGGGAGCAAAACACTCGCATACAAACGTGAAGAATACGTCGAAATGCATCAACCTGCAGTTGACGAGCAGCAGTAGATGACAAAGTGAAATGACAAATTCAATGGAACGAGCACGTTTTTAAGGGGAATCTACGAAGAATGCTCGACGAGTTCAGTACTTTGACAATGTTTCGTTTCACAGTGCTGGCTCGATCCAGTAGTACGCCACGGAAGGAGAATCATGCATGGAAAAAAGTGAAAAAATATTTGTAACGAGTTGAAGCAAGGAATGATCGATTTGAGCGAAATTCGATTTTTTATTGAGGAAAAATGAAGAATTTTCATGATTGGGAGACTCCTTGAAATAGCGACGAATGCCTAGAATTCAAAAACCAAACATTTATAGAAGGTTATTCCCAATTTACCTATTCTCTAAACACGAGAATCTGCAATAATGGCTTCCAGCCTATTTTCGACGACGATTCGAGACTGTTCTTCTCGTTCGAGAGAATGATAACGAAAATATAAATGTTAATCTTCCTCAGGTCAGGTTCAGGTCGTGGCAGGGTCTCTCAATCGTACCATGTCAGAGCGGAGGGTGCGTAGTTGTCCGAAGAACGAACACACACATGTAATTCGATAGTCTCGATTACATTCGAGCAAAGGTATAATCAGAAAAAAACACGATTTTCAATGCGGTTTCAAAGTCAACGGTGTCAACGATCCGAGGGATTAATCTTGAACGGAAGATCCGTGCGTCCGTGTCAGAGGTTGTCGATACCACTCATCCCCACTTGAAAAGAGAAATCCACTATAAAAGCGCTCGCACGAGCACGGCCAAGCATCCACTTCTGGTTGTCCAGAAGTATTTGTAGATCTTCGTTTCTCAGCTCGGTACACAAACACGAGAATGCAGAAGGTTCTCGTGGTCTTCGCGACCGTTATGGTCGGGCTTGCAGCCGCCCATCATGGAGCCCCCGTCGTCACCGCTGACAAAAGTTACGTGACCAAACAGAAGAGCATCTACCAACTTTACTGGCATGTCGACCAACCGACGACCGTGCTTCCGGAACTTTACCAGAAGGCTCGCACCTTCAGCATCGCCGATCATTTGGACTCGTACACCAACCAGGTACGACTATTAAAAAACTCTTTAAAATGAATTCTTCATTCGATCTCGACTCTTTTGGATTTTATCGGGCTCGGAAACGTTTCTGTATCCCCGTTCGAAGTTCACTCGTGTAATTAAACGTGCAGGTTGCAGTCCAGGAGTTCTTGGACCTCTGGAAGCACGGCATGATCCCCCGGGAGGAAATCTTCTCGGTCTTCTACCCTCATCACCTGGAAGAAGCGAAGGCCCTGTTCAACGTCTTCTACTACGCCAAAGACTTCAACACTTTCTACAACACCGCTGTGTGGGCCCGTTTCAACGTTAACGAGAAACTTTTCTCGTACGCGTTGTCAGTGGCTGTGATCCACCGGCCTGACACCAAGTTCATCAAGCTCCCACCCCTGTACGAAATAATGCCCCACTATTTCTTCAACAACGAAGTCATCCAGCAGGCTTACCACATCAAGATGGGTGACGTTTGTACGTTGATATTTCGCTAGCTATTTTCTGGATTCGTAGGAAATCCTGAAAATTATTGAAGCACTTTGAAACGGTGAAATCGCCGGTGCAGCCAGTGACTGATCCGTCTTTCTCCACAGCTGGTGTCAAGAAGGGTGTCAACATCAAGTACCACGAGGGCGGTGTAAACGACATTGTCATAAATGCCAACTACAGCGGCTGGTACATGAGCCACGACTACCACAGCGAAGAGAAACTGACTTACTTCACCGAGGACGTAGGACTCAACTCATTCTACTTCTACTTTAAGCACGAATTCCCATTCTGGATAAGCAGCACGGACCTCCAACTCCCGACGAACCTTCGTGGTGAAGTTTACTTCTACGGCCACAAGACACTCTTGACTCGTTACTACCTCGAGCGTTTGTCCAACGGCTTGGGAGAGATCGAGTACATCGACTGGCACAAACCCATCGTCCCTGGATTCCACCCGAGCATCGTCCATCCCAACGGCCTGCCCTTCCCCCACCGTCCGTCATGGTCCGAAATTCCAGTGTACAAGTACCCCTACGTACACGACGTTGAAGACATCGAAAACTACATCTCGTTGGCCATCGATGCCGGCTTCCTTCTTGACTCGAAACACAACCACGTCGACATCTACACCCCTGAAGGCTTCAACATGCTGGCCAACGTCATCGAAGGTAACGCCGATTCCATAAACTACCGCCTCTACAACTCCTTGGACCACACTTGCAAGAAGATTCTTGGATTCAACCTCGAACCGGTTCACAAGTATCAAATAGTGCCGAGCGCCCTTGAGACATTCACCACGAGCCTGAGGGACCCGGCTTTCTACCGCATCTACAAGAAGATCGTTAATTACTTGCTCAAGTAGGTTTCACCGATTTGCCTCTTTCTTCTGGAATCGAGAGGAGTTTTAATACTCGATCGATTGGTTGTGGTTCATAGAGGAAATCACGTTGAACGAGTTCACTGTTTTTAGGTTCAAGGCCAATCTGCCAACCTACACACACGACCAGCTCGTCTTCCCCGGTGTCAAGATCGAGTCCATCGCCGTCGACAAGCTGACCACCTTCTTCGACCACTTCGACTCTGAAATCTCGAACGCTCTTCCTGTGACATCCCACAAAGAGGCACAGAACCTCAACGTCAAGGTTCGCCAGCACCGCTTGAACCACAAACCTTTCACTTACCACATCACCATCAACAGCGACAAGAACGTCAAGTCCATGATTCGCATCTTCCTCGGACCTAAATACGACGTACATGGACACGAGTTGGACATGACCGAGAACTGGGTTAACTTCATGGAGCTTGACCAATGGGTCGTAGACCGTGAGTTTCGAGCGACTCGTATCGCTGCCCGTGGCTTCCGTTTCATCAGCTTTTCGTACTCCAACCCTTTTCTTCGTCGAGATAATATTTTTATTTTGCTTTTTACTTACAGTCAAGACCGGCGTCAACAAGATCGAACGCAGCAACCACGCTTCCCAGTACGTTTTCCCCGACGAGGTGACCGGATCAATGTTCTACAAGAAAATCGAGAAGGCCGTCGAAACTGGCGAACAGTTCACGTACTCCCAGCAACTTTACGGTTTCCCCGACCGTCTCGTCCTCCCCAAGGGCAAGAAGGAAGGCATGCCCTTCAAGCTGTTCGTCTTCGTCAGCCCGATCGACGAGAACGTCATGCACACGATCGAAACTCCAGTCTGGGGCACCACCGTCGTCGATGGTCATCCATTGGGCTACCCCTTGGACAGGCCCATCAAGTCCCACGTCTTCAACCCTCAACATGTTCCCAACATGTTCTACAAGGACGTCATGATCTACCACAAGCATGCTGAAGAGCTCAACCTCACTGTTTAATAGAAATATTATGCCCTCGGCCCACGTGCTCCTTCATTTCGTGCACTTTATTGAACAAATCGATGAATAAATGAATGCCCATAACTGTGGATTCGATTACATATTTACCTTCCCATTCTGTACCAATCTTTAGAGAATTTGAAGCTACGGGCTCGTCGAAATGGAACGATCGATACTTCTTAATCATTAAAAAAATTCGACGATTTTTATCCTGCGTTTCTTAACCGATGATCCAAGAGTTTAGAAGCTAGACGGATTTCTCGATCTACCGAATGATTCGTGATGAATTTTTAATCAAATAAACTTTCTTCCAACGTTTGTTTTCGTGGGAAAATTATTTCAAAAAATTAATCATCGCAGTCCAAGGATTAAAACTGCATTGGAATTTTACAGTCTCTGATTACTGAATCTCTGTTGATCAGAGACTTGACGCGTGTGATATAATACGAAGACGGAATAACGAGAAACGGCAATAACAATTGATCCGAGCAGACCGAGCGTCTCGTCGTTTTATCGCGCTCAATAACCACTTTTTTCATTATTCTCCCTCCTCGTAGCACCCCTCCTGTCATTCGGCAGTTATCTGGACTGGACTCTGAGAGTATAAAAACGATGCGGTGTATTGAAAATTCTTTGAACGTATCTCTTGTGTCAGAAGTCACTTCGATAAAGAAAAAAACGAAATTGTGTTTTTCTGATTTTTGCCCCCGGTTTTAATGAAACCCGAATCAGGCCTGACGATATCCGTTGTCATTACTGGAATAAGAGTTGATGTTTTCGCGTTGGGATAAAAGTTGAATTATTTCAGTCTGTGGGACTAAACAGACGGAAAAGATTCTTAAGATTTGAGTGGAACACGATAAAACAAGAAAATGGAAAGAATTACTAAGGTTTGGGGCGATTCGTTATTTCATTTTTGCCAAGTGATTTCTATGAATGACCGCTCTCATTGTGTTCCGGACGCAGAGTTTATAAAGACGCTCCGATTTTATTTCCCATTGAAACGAAAAAATTTTTAACGCTTTTCTACTTGCTTCAATTTTCGAGTGTCACGACACATGCTCCAAGAATGTTCTCGTTCGATCGAGATAAAGAAGCTTGGACCGATTTCATAATCGATCAAATCGTGTTGCAAAATTCTGTAAGGTGCGTTACGAAACTTGTCCATACCCTTAAGATTATCGTTTGTCTTCGAAAAGAACTTGGAAAAATCTCGCTGAGCGTTCGTTGCCAGTGCTCGGTTGACTTGTCCCGGAGCGGAAGTCTGCTCTCGTCCGCGGAGATACTCAAGAGGAAAGATCGCCGGAGACACGCTGCTGCCTTCGTTTTATGAAAAGCGCTTGCATTTGGTATCAGAAAAAGTTGAAGTCGCGACCTTTTTATTTGATGTACTTTTCTTTTCGCCTCCCCAATGAAGAACTAACTTTTTGCTTCGCATATGTCAATTATGAGCGATAAAAAAATCATTGCAGAAAACGTAAAGAAGTTCAGTGCACGTAGGAAGTACCAACTTCTTCACACAATTACAGTGAAATCAGCAGGGACAGAATTCTTTTTCCCTCATTAGGTGACGCTCGCTTCGAGTGTTGTAAGTTATTTGAAGAATCGCTTTGAAGGGAGCTCGACGCGATGAGAAACTCCCGAAGAAAGTTAATGAACCGTCACCGCGAAGCAATATTCGCTTTATCAGTCGCATCAGGGGCTCGGAGAATCGCATCTCCGGCTAGGGGAGCAGAGCCATGTATCGATCAGCTGTAGACATCGTGCATTGCTCACAACGCTCACAAAGCTGAAGAAAAATAAAAAGAACAAATTTAATAACTCGAATCTTATTATTCTGCACGAAAACGTCGCCAGTTTTATTTATACTTTTCCAAGCTCGATTCCAATTATTTTGAACACTCGGCTGTTCACCCCAAAAAGCAAAGCATTCGAGCCACAACTAATCTCCCCTAATCGTAGCGTGTATAAACATCACTGATTTGCAGGCGTTCTCTCTCGACTTGTTTGCGCTTTTTCGAGACTGTGCATTGAATAAAAAACGATGTAAAACAATGCTAAGGGGATTGAGGGTCATCATTTTTGACCCCGAAAGAAGGAGATTGCGATTTGCTACATAGACGCTATAAAAGTCAAGCGTGGACCATGCGGTTATCGCACTCGTCTTCGCGTACGTGCGTCGTCCACACGTTTTGTCTCGCTCTGCTATTCTTTCCTAGAACTTTGTGCTTCTGCTTTTCAAGGGGCCTGAAATCGCCGATTTTCACCCCCCCTCGCTAAAGTTTCCTGGCAAAAAATGTCCAAGCACACGGTGTTGGTCCTCCTGGGACTGGCCATTGCCACGGCCACTGCATCCGAGTACTACGATACCAAAACCACCGACAAGGACTATCTTCTTAAACAAAAACAAATTTTCAACCTCATCTATCACGTGCCCCAGCCGGACATCGTGAATCCCGAGCTCTACAAACTCGGCCAGGCATGGAACATCGAGGAAAAGATGGACTTTTACGCGAACAAGGTATGAAAAAACGAAAATAAACGGGGGAAGGAAAATATGAGGGAATTGGGAGATAAAAATAGTGGAAATTCATTTTTCTATGATTCGCTCGGACAGATCAACGGGTCGCTGACCGAACGATCATAAAAATGAAAAAATATATTTTTTCTTTTTGTCCTCAGGAAGCAGTACAAGATTTCTTGAAATTTTATCGAAGCGGGATGCTCCCGAGGGGCGAAATGTTCTCCGTGTACTATCCGAAGCTGATGAAGGAATCGTACGCCTTGTTCCGCATCTTTTACTACGCCAAAGATTTCGATACGTTTTTCAACAGCGCGTTGTGGGCCCGTGTCTACATGAACGAGGGCTCGTACCTGTGCGCTCTTTATCAGGCCGTCTTACGGCGACCTGACACCAAGTACATTCGGCTTCCGCCCCCGTACGAAATCTACCCGTACGCGTTCTACAATTCGGAGATTCTAGAAAAGGCGAAAAACGCACATTTGTACAGAGAAATAAACGCTAGTAATTATCACATTTATTTAGCTGCGCCTTCTGCACTGAGCTTTGATCGAGCAATGATAAAACTTGATCGAATGTTCATCCACGTGCCGAATTAACGTTTCATTTGATTTTCCAATATCGAGATACCGACAAGTCCGAAATCATCATCAACGGCAACTATTCCGGCTGGTACATCGGGCGTGAATACGACACGGAAATGAAGCTCAAGTACTTCATCGAGGACGTCGGCTTCAACAGCTTCTACTTCTACTTCAGACAGGAATCGCCTTTCTGGTTGAACAGCGAGGACTACGCACTCGGAGAAAAGGACATCCGAGGCGAGGAGTATCTCTACGGCCACAAACAAATTCTGGCCCGTTACAATCTCGAGAGAATAGCAAACGGCTTGGAACGCATCGAAGATTTCGACTGGAACAGCGAGTTCTATCCTGGCTACTATCCCACTATGACTTACCACAACGGACTGCCGTTCCCGCAGAGGCCCCACTGGAGCAAAATTCCTCACTACAAGTACATCTACTCCAGGGTAACGATTAATCGACCGCACTACCGTTTTTTCTCTCCTCAAAATACGAATAATCTTGATCTGCGAATTTTTCCTTTTCCAGGCAATCCAAGATTACGAAATGAGAATTTCGGCCGCCATCGATCTCGGCTACGTGATCGACGCCGACGGCAAACAGGTCAAGATCTACACCCCCGAGGGCCTCAATATTCTTGGCAATTTGATCGAGGGCAACGAAGACTCGTGCAACAAAGAATTCTACGGAAGCATCGACGCCCTGGGACGGAAAATTCTCGGCTTCAATCTCGAGCCGAAAACTCCTTATCAGATAATCCCCAGCGCTCTCGAATCCTTCGGCTCCTGTTTGAGGGATCCCGCTTTCTATCGTCTGTACAAGAGAATCGTCCAGTACTATTTCAGGTCGGTGTAGCTCTGTGTTCGTTCACATTTGGGCCTTTATTTATTCAACGAATTGCCTCATTGAATCTAAGCTCGCTGTTACCTCGTGACCGTTAAAGGTACAAGGCTCGCTTCGAACCGTACACGAAGGAAGAAATAATATACCCGGGCCTGAAAATCGAGTCGGTCGCGGTCGACAAGCTGTTGACGTACTTCGACGACTTTGACGCGACGATAAGTAACGGTCTGCTCGTCGCAAATCAAAAGGAAGCTGAAACCTTTTCGGTCAAAGTGCGACAAGAACGATTGAATCACAAACCTTTCACAGTCCACATTGGTATCAACTCCGACAAGGCGCAAAAAGTTACGTTCAAGCTGTTCCTCGGTCCGAAGTACGATGGGCGCTGGAATTCTCTCGACTTTAGTAAATCCTACAAATACTTCTACGAAATCGATAATTGGATAGCTGATCGTGAGTAGAATTTCGTTTTCATCCCGATTTCGAGTCTTCTCATCGCGTTCAAAAGGTTTTTGATAAATTTCATGTTTCGCTAACTTTCAGTTACCGCCGGGGAGAATAAAATCGAGCGAAGCAGCAACGATTTCTTCTTCACCATTCCTGACGACGTGTCCAGTGAGATTTACTACAAGCAGGTCGAGAGCGCACTGGCAAGCGGCGAGAACTTCAAGTACGAGGAACGCATCTACGGCTTCCCGAGACGCTTGATCCTTCCCAAAGGAAGAAGAGCCGGAAGTCCTTACCAATTGTTCGTCTACGCGGTCCCCGTCGCCGGCGAGCCCGTTCATTACGAATCGAGAATCTGGGGCAGTTATCACTTCGACAGAAAATCCTTCGGTTTCCCTCTCGACAGGCCCATCGAGTACTCCAACTTCATTGGACCCAACGTCTTCTTCAAGGACGTTACCATCTACCACAAATACGATTTCGACATCAATTCCACCGTTTGAAAACAACACTCCGGCTCTCTTACATTTTCTTTCCTCCTGCGCGATCACGTGCCGCAGCGACTCGTCGATTGAATGTCCCATTTTTAATACCTTGCCAACGGATAAATAAAGCATTTCAACAGCATAAGAGTTCTGGTACTTGATTTTGGTGCTTGAGTTTGGTGCCACAATCATTATGATAAATATTCACCACGAAAATCGTCATTCCAAAAATCCTTTTACTCAAAACGTTCCGTTGACACCTCCAAATGTTGTGTCAAGTAGGTTCGATGGTATGAGGAAGCTCCATAAAAACGTACAAAATTTTGATGCCTGATGAAAAAGAAGGAAAAAAAACACGTACGACAAAATCGAATGCTTCAGAGTAATTTTGTTTTGCGGTTATTACTGCAGAAAATCTGCGATCACGGCGAAGAAATGCGAATTCGAAAGAAAAGAAAAGCAATGAAGCGACGAAGAAACAGTGAGAATCGCGATGGCATGCGTTCGCAATACCGTTTTCCTCGGCATTTACGTCATGTGTAACTGTAATACGAGAAGTAACTGTAAAATCTACGTAACTCCTCAAAGAAATACGCCCACGTAAGGGGAATTGGTGTCAAAGAAAAATTCGTCACTGGAGAGGAATTTTCGAGGGGACGAAAAGTATCGAGCAAAGGGTTTGTGTCAATAACAGGAAAATGTGGAGGGCTCGTGCGAAGCAGTTTCTGTAATCGTTTTTATTAATGGACTCGAATAAAACGAATGAATTGAATTTTTCACGTACCGCTTCGCGGTCATTGACTCGAGAAATTTATTCGATTTTCATGCATGAGAAATGTGACGTAAGTTCACGTCGAAAGTTTACGGAAGTGAAGATGAGTCGTTCAAACCGAATGGAGTCGGTCAAGGTCGCCCCGATTTTTTCGTAGCCCACGTTTCCCCTCCCTTTTGAAAGAATGTGGGCCGCTTCGTGTGGCCGAGCGACGAGAGGAAACAGGTGAAGGTAGGTTGCTGCCTGCGGCCGGACTCGGGTTAAAGAACTTCAGTTTTCCTGTGACCGTCGCTCGGGTCATCCACAAAAGCACGAGTGCTTACGACCACGAATAATCGAACAGTGTTTTTCGTTGAGTTTTATATTTCCTTTGTTTTTCAACTGTTTTATCGACATGGAGTTTCGGACCTTTGTTGTAAGTAACGCTCAAAACGCAAGTGGCTTTTAAATGACAAATCAAACGAAACGCTGCTTAGAAAACAGTTTTCAGCGAATTGTAAAATTTCGTGATTTCGTCTTCATTGCTTTTTTTATTCTTTGCCCAAATTCTCGTGAAAACTCTCAAAAATGATTTGTCACAATTTCGTAAATAATTCCAGCCTCACATTCGACGAACTTTCTCGCTCTCTCACATCGCAAATAACAAAAAAAAAAACAAACTTTCAAATTACGTTTCCCCTTTGACTTCTGAATCGTTCAATCGGCGACGTTAACTTCCTTCGTTACGCAGCGAATCCAGTGAGCTTTGGACTGCAAATTTCAATTGATCTTCGATCCACGTGGCTCAAAGTTTCTTTCGTTTATTTATCGATAAAAAACAACGCGCCGAACGAGCGTTTCCGTTCTCATCGAGCCCACTGGAACGCGCACGAGTATCAAGCATCATTATTATCACCGTTGCCCTCATCGAAGCATACGTAACTGTACAAACTTCGTGCGAAGCTAACAGTTAACCGAACAGTCGATCGAACGGCTCATTAATCTCATCTTTATTCTATCGCCGATTCTCAAACTCGTTGTGACCGAAGGAACGAGGCGAGTTTTAGTTCTCAGGAATTTCTACGAGGTCCCAAGCAGAGCTGACGTTTTGGGAACTCTATAAATGAAAAAATATTATTAAAAATTCATCTTTCGCGGTGTAATGTACGAAATTGTTACCGAGTGTCGAGTCTCCTAAGGCTTTTGGCCGATGAGAAAAAGCGATTTTCAAATGCTCGAGCAGCAACGAGTTACTTGGACTCGGCACGAGTAATGACTCTACAAATGCCTGGAGTAATAAAAGGGACGATTTCCATTTTTCGTTCCCGAAGATCGTCAAGATGAACGAGTCTCAGCAGGGATTCGATTCAGAAAGCAGTTCGATCATCGAACTCTCACGTGACTAATGACAAAACATCCGACAAAACCATCGATCATTCCAGACTGGTTTTTTCCTAGTGTTACAACTTGATCGCACTTGGAATACATTCGATGCACAACGCTGATGCAGACGACTCTTTCAGCTCTCTCTTCGCTTTGTGGAGATCCGAGGACACAGTTGCCTGCGGCAAGTAGGTTACTGCGTGTCATGCTTTCAAGATCATTGGTCTTTCTGAGAAGAAAAGCTTTTTTTTCCGGTGCGTTATTCTATCCAGCCTCGACAAATATCCTGGATCGAGAAGAAACTCTTTTCGACTTATTTTTTATGTTGCACTGGTGAATTGAACGGATTACGAGCTCACTTTTTCTACTTCCTCCTGCATGCTTAGAAAATCATAAAAACTCATTAGCCACTTAAGAAAATGAACGGATCGGTAATTAGATCGGACGAAGGGACTTCGAATCGTGCGCTCGAAGAGCGCTTGGGATCGAACCCCGTTCAATGTCTTCGAACCAAACCAAGCAAATAATATTCCACATAAAACTCGTGGCATTACAAAAAATCAGTAAGTTCCAGATTTTCGCTCTCTTCGGAGCGATTTTCGTTAATGTCCCGAGCCTGCCATTATTTTTCTTCGTATTTTTGTTTAATGGAAATCGAGCTCACGCTCGTATCAGCTGTGGAAACTCTCAGTTCGCCGATAGCAAATGAACAATCAACAAAAACAGGCCCAACTTCCGACGGGATTTCACGTACGTTCGTCGGATTGCGGGACCAAACCGTTGGTATTAATAGGCAGTGGGCCGGGTACCGTTAAGGCCGAACGTATAGCGTTTACCTCCGTAACGGAGAATACACCGTCTCCAGTCAGATGTACCGTCGCTGTACACGCGGAGCGAGGACATACAAGGTGTGGCAAAAGTTGCAATTGAATCGTGATGGAGTCGGTATGAGGGAATTGAGAACTCAAAATTCCGAAATATTCAGAAGTTTTGAGCAGATTTTCTCGTCAATGGTCGTAAGGTCCTGAAAAATGAAGAAAAATATTTGTAAATTTGACGCTTCTGGGAGGAAGTAAAAGCAGAACTGGAGCTCGCGGAGCGGAAGTCTCCAGAGTCTTTCGGCGTCCGAGGAACTCGGGAGATTATTCTGTAATTCAAATGGAGTTTTTCAAACGATCGATAAATGACAATGAAATTTTTTCAGATGATTCTCATAAGCGTCTTCGCCTGCGTCTCAGCAGAGGAAAATTTGCTCGCACAGGCCCGTGGACAAGCTGCTCTCGATCCTTCGACCCTCGGACAAGAGAAGGAACCTCCCGAGGGCTACTACGCGTTCGTCGAGTCCCCCAAAGCCGAGCCCCCGAAAGTTCGTCCCCCACCTTACCGTGACGGGGACAAAGAATGTTTCGGTTTGTAAAAATGATATTCTCGCTCGAGTCGATCAGCGAACGGCGTTCGATTTAACAGCGTTGTTGGTTTTAGATACAGGCAAACAAGGGCAGGGCTTCGTATCGATACACAACGTCTGCGGCGACCTCAACAAGGGATTCATCCCGAGGAACCCGATGGGACAAAACGTCACGGGAGCTTCGTATCCCTTGTGAGTCTGTCAGGAATAAAAATGTTAACGAACGAAAACCGCCCATCGGTCGATTAATAAACAAATATATTTCGTCCTATTGATTAGCGATCTTTTGAGAAACCACACGCTCAAGTACTTGAGCAAGGCGCTCCCGATCCTGAGGGCTGATGACTCGTTGCCCAAAGTTGCTCAAGTTCAACCATTTTCACAGAACTCGTGAGTGCAAAAATTTGTTTACACAAGAAAAAAAAGTAGACCGGAACGACATTTTTCCAGCGTTTCTCTGACCGACGATTCTTCGTTTTTTGTTCTTTCCCGCAGCGTCGATACCGACGAGAAGAGGAGCCGCGGCAAACGAGATGCCACAGTGACAGAATCGAGCATCGATATGATGCGAAATGGTCGAAAATTTTGCGAGAACGGGGGTGGAGTGTGAGTAGAAAAACAGTCGGAAAATTCGTCGAGAAAGTTAAACTTTGATATATGATTTTGGAACACCTGAAATTCGTAGGATTTGCATGCTCTACAAAGCCATTCACGGCGAGCCTCTGTCGGGACCTCCGGCTGCTGAGCGCCGCGATGAGCCCCCCTCCCCGGAATATCGGCAGCGGGCTCCCCCGCAGGAAAAACCCGAATACACCGGGCCCCCGACGCCTTGTCCAGCGAAGGTCGAATACGCGACTCCTGTTTTCGCGAAAAACTATCAAGGACAATGGCGATACGTTGTCCAGATACCCTACGAAGGATATTTCACGCAGACGATCGAACTGACCAGATGCATGTGAGTGAGAGCCTGCGATTGGAGGAAATATTGAAGTTTCTTAGAGAAACGATGACGAAACTTTGTTTTTGCGAAGGCAATCCCGATGCCATTATCTCGACGGTGGGTGCCTCTCCTCGCCGAGGTGGACGAGTCTTTTGGTCGCTGAAATATACTATCCGGAAACGATCATGGAGGATGGACAAAACGGCCGGTTTCCAGGACCCAGAGAACCCGTCACAGGCTCGCCACCTCCGGTCCACGATTTCCAAAATTATCAACAATATTTGCAGAGACGTGCTGGAGAGAACGAGGGTCGTAGCAGCTCGACGAACCAACAGCATCACTGTAACGGGGTCGATGAAATGGGCTGCTATCAGGTACCCTCTATTTTTATCTCTGTGACTGCAAAATACCACGAGCTCTCAAGAATTTATGAAAAATACATTTATTTTAATCGAAGAAATAATTGGAGCACGCAATGGGAGGTTGGCACACACAGAAACACGATTTTGATGAATTTTTCGAATATTTTGTTCGAATAAGTTCATTAAATATTTCGAAGACGCAATAAAATGTTTTATCGTCCCAAAAAGTTCTATTTCAGAGTATAAAAATGCTTCGAAGTATTCGGAATTTTGTTGTCTGTGAAAAGAATCTTCTCGAATGAGTGCAAAATTCCACTATTCCAATAAGATTTTTGTTTCCAGTGAAACTTTATAAAACTAATTTTTTGAAGAAACTGAGAAAAATCAAAAAGAAAAAATTTTAATTCATTTCAACGACTAAAAAACATGATTTTCTATCAACTCATTGAAAATTATCTGCAAAAAAACTTTATTTTTTTTTTTATAATTATTTTATGATTTGATCAGCAAATAAATATTCGTTTAATTTCGTAATTTCTGCAGGTCCGTTTGTACCTCGATTGGTTCCTCGTACCGGGGAGCTGCAAATGCTGGAGGCCCGATTACTTCAATCGCTACGTTCGTCGCACGAGCTCGAATCCCGAGCTGTGAAGCGATCGATAATTAGTCGATGACGAGAAAGAGACGATTAATTTATTGACGTGTCACAGGACATTTAAATCTAGTATTTGCACCTGGAACACAACGATTCCTCGGTGAATTCGATTCCTCAAATGCGAGGCTGCGCTTCCAAGCTTCCAAGTATAGTAAGATAAAGAGAGACAAAATTTTCTCGACGAAATCATCGGAGTATGCAGAGAAAAATGGAAGTGCAAACATCGGTTTGTACTTTTTATGGATTTTCGAAAGATGGCCGATGAAAGGACTGATGAATAAGCACCATTTTAAGGACTCGGTATCTGCACACAGTTTCGTATTTGAAAGATCGGTCTTGTGATAAGTTTCGTAGTGGTTAAATCGTTTTACTTATTGAAAGATCAACTAACCGATTGATCGATTGATAACTGAGGATAAATTTATTTATTAATCGATGGGTTAAATAATAAATTTGAAAACTGATTAATTGATTGATCAATCAATAATGTCTAAGCATTTTTCACGTTCTCGATATTGAATAATGTGTACGAGTGAGAAGGAAAAAGTTGATTGGACGTTTCGAAAAAGCGTCTTTTTATCCTTGAGCCTAATAAAAACGTCAAAGTCCGTAAACGAGCTCGTTTTTCGAGGTTTTTTCAACCACTCTTTCCTCCCTTTATTCGTAGAAGAAAAATCTCGTTATTTCCATGCTTGCAAAAAAAAAATGCAAAAACTGTTTGTCGCAAATGAAACTCTCAATTGGAGTGGCAAAAAAGGGGCTCAATCGCATTTCCGCGGTGTTTGGCGTCTCAACGAATTGATTCGATAAAGATCGAAGACCTCGAAGCGAAGCGAGTGCGGAAAGAGAAGGGAATGAGTCGAAGGATCGGAGGTTCTTCAACTTTCGTCATGTGACCATAAGAATTGTTTTGTTGCGTGCCACGATGATGATTATTTTTTAATGATCCATGTAAGCCCAAGCTGCTCAGCAACACGAAAGCAGATCTTCATCAGTCTCTCAATCTAACGAGATCGGTAGAACTTGACTCGTGACTTGGTCACCATGGTCTCGTGATTGCAATGTTTTAATTGAGACCAGAATGAGTGAGAGACCGAGGCAGGGAGAGAGAGAGAGAGAGGGCTGACGTCACAGAAGTCCATCATCCGCGATTTCTTCAGAGTCCCAACGAACCTCCGTTCGCTTCGGAGTACTCCGCACGTGGATTTCCATCGCATAAACAGGGTGTTCCCAGAATCACACTCAAAATATTATGAACGCGATTGGACCACAGGAATTCCGAAGGTGAAAATCCTCCAACATTTTCCTCTCCGGTTTCCCGTCGTCGGAGTATTCCCACCGTTAATATTCCAACGACTGAGCCTCGAAGAGAAAGTGCAACGAATTTCAATCTCCATAAATCCACGAACTTTTCGCAGCACTTTAAACTGCTCCACAAAAACTTACATCAACTGCCAAATCTTGGCGCAAAAACCGCTTCCGCTTGGCAACGCTTTCAGCCATAGAACGACGGGAGTCAGCAGGCGATTTCAGTGCGTCGTCACACCGCGTGTACACACACGCCGATCAGTCGATAGCGTGGAACGATAGTAAATTATAAATCGTTACGTGAGAATAACAAGAAAAACTTCGATCTCTGTGATAAGTTTATTGACCTATGTAACAGGTAAAACACTTACGCATGTGGCTGCGGCACATACGAGTTTAATTGACCAATAAATTTGAGCTGCATCGAACTGTAGGAATCCTAAAGAATCTTTATTTCCCGACCATATTTTATGTACTCCGGTCAACGCTGCGAATCGCTTAACAGATGAGCACGGTAAACAATCGCATCCAATAATTCATTTTTGTTCTGTTGATTTATTTCAAGGAGGCTAACAAACGGTGTCATTATGTCTGGTTATTTTTTGTGCTGAATCGAAAATAAATGAGTGTTTATTCGATCGATCGAATATCGTTGTTTTCAGCGAGGTGTCGTTTAGAAAATGTACGAAAGGATATAAAAGCACACACAAAGAATCAAGCGCCTCGATGAAAACGTCATTCGTCAGGGAAATTGATTGGTGTGATCGAAAATCGTAGAATTTCCTCCCATTAAGAGAGCCCAGCGTTGAATGAACGTAGGAAAATTTCGCCCAGGGCTTTCTCCTCTGTGCAAATGTAACCTGAACAATGTTAACTTGTTTACAAACGTTCGCCAAATTGAAATTTTCCAGTTATCCTCTATCATCGGGGATTTATATAGAAAATAGATATGAAAATGTATTGTGGAAAGTTTGATTTCTTCTATCGACGTTTGCTCTAGATTTCGAAGGTTGGCATGTAAACAATGACGTCGTTGATATCGACGGGTTCACGTGGTCGTGGTTCACAGTCTTGAGCATCCAGTCCGAGGTATTTCTCCAAGAGCAATGCGAAGTGTGTCAATTTTAATAAATTTTTGTGTGAAAATGAAGTGATCGTGAAATAATAAATAAAAAAGAAAGTAAACGTGATCGAGGCACCCGTTGCTCGCGAGTTGTCACTCTTTAGTGCGATAAAACTCGGTGATAATTGTGGAATTTTAATTGTTAGTAAAACATTCGGTTGCGGTTTCATCAAATATGGAGGTCAGTCTGTTAACTCGTCGCAGGAAAAACAGGAAAAGTGGAGCAAAACACTTTGATGTGTTTCGGTGAAAAGAGTTTTATTGAATTAAATAATAACGATGGAAATGATAGCGCGATGTTTATGAGAATCAACGTTGTAAACGACTCTCAATTTTTTTCAATAATCCAATCGAATATTCCACCCGGAGAAGCTCCGTTGAGGGGAACGTGCCCACCGATGCGCCAGAAGATCGTTCACGAACGTCACTTATGATTAATCGAAGTAGCGACCTCACAAACGAAACGCGCGACAAAATTCGCTTCACCGACGCGCGACAAAATTCATCTGGCTCGTTCGCACTCGTCGAATTGTGCGATTGAAAACGTGCTGCGCAAAAAACGAGCACATGCGGTCGTGCGGAAGCTGCGATGCCGCTGCATTATACGAGCCAATTATTCATCTGCAAAACGACTCATTAATCGGTTTTCAATTGGCCACCTTACAAAGTCGTTCGACTCGGCAGACTCACGATTTGAAATTGCTGCCTCATTGTCTAGGACTCCAATTGACGCACCTGCAATTTCGCATCGAAGAACACTCGGTCCCACATTTTTTCCGGGCGGAAAACCGACCTGGTTGGGAGCACATTCTTGATCCAAAGACCAGCAGGATGTGAAACGTCAATTATTTCGATGAGCGCATCGCTCATCCAGCACGTTTTGTTTTCACTGCTATTTTCTCTCCTTCCGCGTGAAATAAGGAGGGAAATTGTGAATCGAGTCGCGATCCATACTTCCAGGTGTCCGCGGATTTTGGCAGATTCGTTCTGGCCAGTGTTCGACGAACTTTCGGGTGCCACTTGTCACGCTTGCTAAACGGTCATGGTGAGAAAAACAGCGCTTTTTCGAGAGTATTTTTCCACTTGGAAGTTGGCTTTGAACCCCAGAATTGGTTTGTTTTCCGTTCACTCGCTGGGGGCTCGAGCAGCGTGTTGAATCATCCGCCTCAATTTTCGGGGGCAAATGTGATTAACTAACGTGAGTCATTTGCCTCTGATGAAAACACTCGTAGGCTCGACCGCGTTGAAAAACAACTGAATAGCATTGTTTGAAGAAGATTGTGGAGTTGATCTCGTATAGAGAAGTCCAAAGACCGAGGACGCTGTCGTCAGCGTAACGTGAATGAATTTTCAAGCCCGAGTATCGACTGCTCCGCGTGCGATTTCACGGAAATCACTCCATTTGAAAAAACTAAGCGATTCATCCCGTCCCAATGCACCGCAAGCGTTTCGACCCTCGAATCCTCGGCGTTTCCATGAAGCGTGGACGAGTGCAACGGACACGTGAGACACGAGGTCGCCGCATCACGAGGTGAAAAATTCGATAAAAATTCAAAGACGTTACTCTCCGTATTTTCCTTAATCGAACGAAATCTTCGCGTCGACCGATTAGATACTCAAAAGCACTCGAGCCAATCGCGGTGATTGCTCATTATTTTTGCGCGAGCGTTGCCAATTCGCAGTGACATTGAAAAATCCAAAAAAACGAATCATCGATTGCAGCCTCAAATTTTGGCCTCCAAAAATTGATGCGCGTAAACGACATTCGAAGGTTTCCAAACCCCGTCGATTCTACGATTCAATCGAGGCGGAAAATTTTCATACTCGTAATCGTCATCCAAAATTGATGCTGAAAAAAGCTCGACCGAGTTTTCTACAAATTGGAATTAATTTGGGTCACATTTCCGGTTATCTATCGTCGATAAATCATTAGATTTGTAAAAGTATATGCTTTGCACCCCGTAAACCGGTTCGACCGGTTTAGCGAACCTCGTGACTCACACGTACGAACACAAGCAAAATTGTTTTCTATTTATTATTATATCTATCGTAAATTAAAAGCTGGATAGAAGCGAAGAAATCGAGGATTAATTCAGAGGGGAAATTCGCATAAATTCGGAACTCCTCGACTGCCGTTCTCGCCCAACTTTACGTCCACGATGTTCCTATACGATTTCGCATAATTAACGAAATTTTAATGCCGTGATCTTGAGTCGAACGGAGGAAACGATCCGGCGCGATCACATGCAGACACGTAAACTCGTTTTCAATCGCGGCCTCTCCGTCTCTCACGTGATAGAAGTTGGCAAAAAGGTCGAAAACAACGCCATAATACACAGAGGTTCTCAAGCGGGATTCCCGTAATATATCGCATCCTCGAGAGCACGTGACGATCGATCCTGAGTGCACCTGACTCATGTACGAGAATTCAATGACCGATTATTTTATTCCTTCGAAAACTATACGAGCATGAAAGCAAATTGAAGTTCTGATCTCTCAGGATTACTCAAATTTCTGTTTTTCTATCGATGTGCAGACGATTGAGGTGCTCGTCGAACGGAGTGAAAAATGTGAGCGAATTTTCTTGTCTTTCAATGAATTTTCCATAAAAAACTCAATTTCGAGGCAAGCCTCGAAATTGGTTTTTTCCATTTTCCGGCCAGGAGCCAAACGCATCACCGGAATTTTTTCCTCGTCTGCGTAATCGGTAAACTTTGGATTGCGAAAAATTGTAAGTCATAAATGAGTTTTGCGCTGTCGATTGCGCCGGTTATTAGAGGTAAATGGGAAACCCCGAGTGGCTTTTTCCTCATCTGTCAAAATAGCGGAAGGTTGTTTCGGTGTGCACTCCTCGATGCGCTACGGAAACGTGCGTCTCATATAAAACGTTGTTTCCGAGAATTTATTAAACATTTAGTATTTACCTGTTGCTTTAAATAGAATGACCTTAATAAAAGTTTCCACCTCGTTAAGCAAAAGTGTCCCAAGCGCAAGCTTGCACTGAGAAAATAAAAGAGTTTATTTCATTTTTAACGAAACATATTTTCGGTTGATTCACCTAAATCCACGACAACAAAATTCATTTGGTTGATTCATCTTTGTTTAAGCTACTAAAATAAACATCGATCGAATCGTTACTTTCAAGAAAAATGTTTCGTTTAAAAAAAAAGTGCATTTCCAAGTTCGATCTTTTCGTTCATTTAATTTTGCCAAACACAGTTAAATTCACGGGTTTTCTCGTCGCACAAAGTGAGCGCTGATTTGTTTATAAAATCTCATTACAAAATCGAAATTGTATAGTGAAATCGATTTCGCGAGTGAATGAAAAAAATGATAGAATGAAAATTTTGATGGCCAGGAGCGTTCCAGCGTTTTGGAAAATTTTGATGGCTCGACTAACGATTTTAACTCTCGCGTTGTTATGGCGCATCCTCCTTCGACAAAAGGGAGAAGCGAGAGCGTTTGGGTTTTTTGCTAAGGGAAAAAGCAACTGGGCTCTGCTCGGCTTTTGTTGGAAACCGGTTCAACGTTACCGCGAATTGTTTCGAGTGAATCGGTTTTGTTTATTGTTGAAAAAAGCTAAAAAGTGGCCGAGCTGTCAAGACACGCTCGGCCAGGTATGCAAATAGGCGGCTGAGCCACGAGCGCCAGGCGTCCCATTGGTTTGTTCACCAGTGACGTCAGTCCACTCGAGAGGGGTTTTAGTCTCGTGACTCCCGAGTGAGCACGCACACATGCGGACGCACTATCCTCGTTGGCGCTTTTATATGAAGAGGCGAGTGCCCGCGCAAACTCAGTTTTCAACGTACGCCCGGAAACGTGACATTCTCTCGGTGTGGAACGTTCCAAAGTAATGTTTTGTTATTTGAATTTTCCACTCATTTTGAGTCATCAGTGATTTGGTCGTTTCGACACTCGGCCACTCGCAAATTCCCTCGTTAAACTCATCGCGAGTGAATTCGTTGAGAGAGCGAAAACGAAATTTTCAAAATAACGCGCTCGATTGACTTTCCTCTTGATCGCGTGGCCGCGAAATCGCCAAAAATTCATCAATTCGTTTACATCATTTGCACCTCACCGATGCATTTCTTGATCGTACGGGCTACTATGACGAGGAAGTGGAGAACTTGATGGAACCGCTTTGTCCCTTGGCTAACGTCTCAATCGATATCTGGTAATTCTTCATACTTTTATTCATCCCCTGAAATCGTTACAAACATTTCTTTCAAAATCACTTTTTTCACCATTTTTTTGTTGTTTTTTTTTTTGCGGACAAAAATAAAGTGAACATGAATATTCAACAGCTTTTTGAGGCCGTGAATGATTTTGCTTTTCAATTTTGATTCGTATTCGTCGAAATCCTATAAATTCTTCGACATAAAAATGGCACTTTGGGTCGCTCGTCAATCGATTTAACGACGAATTCAAATTTCTCAAAGAAATACAAAAATGTCCGTCATAAAAGCGTGTTATTTTGAAAAATAGAAAGCCAGTCGTCCAATCAGGACGCTTATCCGCGTCGATAATACAATCCTTTATGTCTGGACAGTAAAAATACGCCGTCAATGTCAAAGCTGTGTAAGAAAAATCGATGGCTGCCCCATGGCCTGTCCCATCTCACTCGATGTTGTATGAGTTCAGATTCCAGGACAGACATTGTGCGAGCACATAAGTTCTCGCTCCAATTTATGCTAATGGTCTGTGACGCAGTTCCATTATAGTTTGTATATCTGATAAAAAATAGAGCAACATAAAGTGGAAATCTGCGACTTCGTTTCCCGAAATTCAACATTTCATTGGAGTAAAGACACTCGCTCGATCCACGAATAATTTTCATTGTCGTGGTCCCACAATTGTCCAGTTTTAGCGTCCATAATGAACGATATTAAATGCTGCTATAAATTCCCTCGTGAATTGTCACCGAGGATCGTTTTACTGGGGACGAAAAGGATTCGTGGGAGATCGTGGATTACTTTCCTCGAGATTCAGCATCGGGGAGTGCGTTTCTCGCGAACGGAGTCGATGACTAACTTGCTGAATTCTTTAAGAGATTGTCTTTGTCCTTGTTCATAGCTGAAAATACGATGAATTGAGTCCATGACATTTTCACTCGTTTATTTACACTTTGTTTCTTTGGTTTTTCGTATTTTACAATTTTTTTATATTCCGTACTGTTGTCTCAATCAATGTGGGCAAATTTTCGATAAAAATCGAATTTCTGTAGCAGGAAACCCGCTCCGAGTGATTAAATATTCTTACGTGTGGCCGGTCATCCGCGTTGACACACCGAGCTCGATAATTCTACCGAAAATACTCGATGCAAATAACCCAGTAGATCGGACCTGAATTTCCACCCGTCAGTTTAAAGTCTCTACAGGGATTCGTTAGAAAAAAGTGTGTAGATGAAAAATTCATAATTTGATGAGCACTGCTCCGTTCCAAGCGTTTCGGCCTGGACGCTAGTATTTTCAATAGAAAATACTGCGGGGTCCGAGATGGGTCGACCGAGCCTTAGCATATTCTTCATCGATGTCCGGGGCGAAGTGCGCGAGGCGCAATATGTGAGAGAGTCTGTGAGATTGGTACAAGTGGATTCGATTAAACAGTGTAATTCTCATTGATTGTTCGATTGATCCGCGTGTCCCTGAATGATTTGAAAAAAAAGGAGAAAAAACAGAAAAAAAATATGAAAATACACCTCCCCTCGAGTGGTGAACGTCGGGTGGGATGGTGCGCTGTAAAATGGTCGAAAAATTCGTTGATTTTTCGCGACGGCGAGCCAAAAAGTGTCTCGCACTTATTTTGGATCGGAAAAACTCTAAGAAAAATCCTCCCCTCGCTTATATCGATCCGCTTCAAAGAATTTGGTGGTTATGAAACCATCGTTGGATTACATAAAACAAGGATAAATTGCAATGATCCTTCTAACCCACTAAATGTATACTCGCGTATCCTCGTAAAAACACATAGAGACGAACGACTGATTCATAAATTCATGCTGTCCACAAACGTGATCCAATATTCACGTAACGGTGACTCGATGCTTGTATTTATACAGGAAACTGTATGGCCATTGGGGGATTCTCAATCTTTATAAATCGTCGTCGCACACGTGTCACCGCAAAATCTATTGGTGCGCGCCACTCACATACGTTCCGATCGAGCTTCGTGGCCGAGACATTGGCTCGCGAGACCTTTTCTTATCGACGTTTTATTGGCTCTTGAGTCAAGTTGAACAAAGTCATCGAGTAGTTTTGTTTTCTTTTTCTCTCCATCAAATGGACGTTGATTTTCAAGGGGAGTGTAAAAATTACCCGTATTTTACGACTTTTATTAATCCCTCGGTTGGAACAGTCGCTTTTGGCCTCGTAAATACAGAAAAAAACGCGAAACACTATTACGATTCTAAATAATCAGGCTCCCAAGCGTCGGATAGAGGGAAGAAAAAAATAAATATTCTTCTCAACGAATAATAAACGGATGAGCGATTGAAAGCGCGATCGACTCGAGAGACAGGGAGAGAAATTAGCCAATTCAGCCAAGAATACCCTGCAGACACTCAATATTCACAGTTTAACGTCGCGTGCAGACGAGGACAACAAAGAGGGCAACAATAGAAAATTTGATCTATGAACCATCGGTCCAATAACTCTAATCGAAGTAACGCTCTCTTATTCGTAACACTTGACAGAAAATATTGCACTGTATATCGCTCTACGAAATGCTCGCTGAGCGTCATGAATAAAAGGATGAAAAAGTCTCGGGATTGAGACTGCGGGCTACGATTTGAGGTCAACAGCCGATTTTTTATCAGTCATTTCGATCGACACTTCGTCCACCATCGGATTTCCATCGTTTCACGTTCTCTGAGAGCGAGGAGTACGAAGTTTTATTGAAACTCGTCGAAATAGTGATTCAACGACCGGAATAACGTCACTCGGATACTCAAACGTGCTCCAATTTTTCGTCAAACAACCATAAAATTAGGGGCCTCGAAGAATCCGCATATGCTTCTGGTAAGAAATGAAGGAGAATTAAAAGAAACGCTTGTAAAGATTGGAGATAAGTCTGTTTGCATTAGTTTTATAGAGACAAGACCGGAGGAAATTTTTAGATTTTGCGATACACATGCAATGTGTGCATATCGGTTTGAATACACATCTTCATGGCTAGCTTGAAGAATTGTCTTTATTACTGGTGTTGATTAGTAGGAATGGAAGGAATGATAGAAAAAAAAACAATCACGAGGCTCACGTGGCTCGCAGTCACGAGAGAAATCTACCAAAGACTCACGTGATTGCGTATATACGTGAGCTGGCAATTATCCACGCTTTTACATCGAGATACTGATTTTCACGTACGTCATATTAAGTGTCGACCGGGCTCGAATCGAGCTCGCGAATAAACGAGTTCCGCTCGTACATGTGTCGAGCTTCTGAAATAAAAACGGAACCGGCACTCCGCCTGGGGACTCGTAAACTTCTTTCGAATTGTTTTATCGACGCCTGAATTCTCTGCGCGGAAGAAAACCCCGAGAAATCGGTAGCGAAACTTGCCAACTGGGCGATTTCGTCAAATGAAATTTTTCGATAAATAAAAGCCGGACTGCGGTTGAATGATGATAGAAATAGCGAATCGCTGATGTGCGGAATTTCGCATTCAAGTGTGATAATTTAATCAACTTTGTTTTCATTTCGACGTTTAATATCAAGAAGTACAATCGGTAGAAGGAAATAGCAGCTATGGAATTGAGCGATAATGTTTTACAACCCCCCGTGTTTACGTAGTAAACGACGAGAAGAGCTGTAATCAGTGATAGGAAACATAAAAAACGACGATCTTGAATATTATGAACACAATCAACGAGCGAAGGAAATGCGGGATTATGAAAAAGCCTTTTCTTCAAATCGCTCCTCGAGTGTGAAGCCATTCCCCAGCACGAATTTTCCACAATTTTTTGTGTCAATAAAACGTTTTTTGTACGAACTCACAATAAAATTGAAACTCAGTTGTTTTTCAAGACGAATCGACGATGAACAGAAAACGATAAAAATTGTTAACGATTGAAGGTCATTTTTGATAATTCCGTTTCATTTTAATCGTCCTGTCAACAATTCTATGAATTTAAAAAATTGCTGCTCTACGAACGTTGATTTTTTAATTTTTTTGTTATTGTACTCATAAAAAGAATATATCAGAATGCGAATATAATAAATTGAACGAAGCACTGAAACGACGACACATTTGTATCGTTCAAGTGTATACTTTATTTTAATTTATCGTCCAATTTATTTGATTGCGTTCGTGCAGATGCGCGGCCCTTTAATATTCTCAATTAAATTTTACTGTTGGGAAAGAGCTATTAGCTTGTATAGAGATGAAGAAAAAAATTTTAAACCGTCACATCTTTATGAAAAGATACATCGAATTCGTGGATCAAGACAATATAAAAACATTTTCATTATCAGTCGATCCCATTGAAGATGGAAGTTCGATGACCTCAATTCATTTTAAACATTCAACGCGTCACGGTTGCTACGTCACAGTGGATTTTCAATCGACCCAAAAAATATTCCCCGTATTTCAACATCGCTTCATCACGAGATTTGGAGGATTGTCGCGGCCCACTGCACTAATTAATCATGACACATTCTTAACTCATTAAACCCCTTACGCGCACTCGCTGCCACCATCGTTACTGAGTCAACTTCAGGAAATTCTGAAACTAAACCACAAACACTGATTTCGCATCAATTTTTTCGGATAATTTCCTACAGAAAAAGTCTCCATCAATCTCACTAAATTTGCCTCCAGCAACAGCGTCAATTTTTATCTGAATCGTCAAACGATCGTCACGAATAATTGACTCGAAATAATTTATTTTCCCAACCATCCGGAATGAAACGATTATTTGGACTTTTACTACTGTTGGACAACCTATTGAGCCACCTTATTTGCTTCCACTTACAACTCGTGCGATATTAACGAAGTCAGCAAATGGAAAAGGCCGATTCCGAAAAGTCGCAGCCCCCAGCGGAGTCAATGCTTGGATGGGTGACCGCTTAGTCATGCATCAGTCTGCGAATGAATCACCGAGCAGGAGGCAGTTTTTCTGAGTTTCTGATGACCCTAACCAGCCCTAAGTCAATTAAAAATAAAACTTCCTGTATCGGTCGTCTTTTCCACAGTTTCCCCTGGCCCTTGTTCAAATGACAAGTGCCCGTAGAGAGGCCAGGGAATACGCAGGAAAAAAAAGTGATACTAATTTAGCCTACCGCCATATTCCTGTTTACATATGACGAGTGGGAAAAATACGTTATAGGCGATTCGTTCATAAATGATCGATAATTCGATCGAACAATGTCGTTTAATCGTTTCTCATAAATATTATTTAAAAAACCCGGACGTATTATATCTTTCGGAAAAGTCAAACACGATATCCCGTTCGTGTGAGTTGTTTAAAAAATAAGAAGCGTTTAGTTCCACTCGTACGACACGTCGAAACGATCGTTAATTCATTCTCTCTTTTTTCTCTCTCGCATATTCCATTCAGAGTTAATTCGATCAGCCACGGCGCGCAAAAAAATTTTTGTGACAAGGTACTTCCATTCATTGGTCCAAGATGAAGAAGGACGGCGCGAAGGAATACACGGTGAATGGAAAGACTTCGAGTGCGTACGTTAATCAAGCGCTCAGTGGATCCGCCGGAAGTTTGGATATCAGCAATCCCATTGGGTCGCATCCCATGTTGAACAGCTCTAACAGAGTCCATCACGAAAGTCGAGGCTCCTCGGACTTCATATGTAAGTTACAAAATCAAACGTTCTTGCCGATTCTTCTTTTCAAATCTGCCGATGTTTTTCGTTCGAATTGTGTACGATAGAAATGTCATTATTGGTTTTTCGACTATGAGCTCATCGATCCGATCATCCACAGACGTCCAAAGACATTTCCTCGTATCGATAATGCACGTTCAAAAAAGTCCTTTAATTTCGCTCTTTCGTGTTACGAGGCTACCTGCGACGGTTCGTACTTCAATCGTGCTGAAAAAATGTTCGATTTTGTTTTTCCTTCTTATGCATAAATGATAATTCCATGCGGGACGAACCTCTGCAACATCTGTGGAGTGCACAAAACCGAGTTAATTTATGACGAGGATTTAAAACAGCAATTATGTAATAGGAACTCGCATGGATTCGCAGCCAAGAAATAACTCATAAACTAAGTTTTAAACTCGCTCACCTTCCGCCTATGGAATGTATATTATTACGAGAGCACTTTATAGTTGCGGTAAAGTTACGCTCCGAGCTGTCGGAGCGCGTGATTCAAAATGGGTTATCGAGCAACATCATTGAAAACAGGCGTTGTTCAACACTCGATCGACCGAGCCTTCCTTTTATCAGGAAACGGAGGCGTGCATATCCGATTTTTTGATCGAGCCTTGAGCGAAGTCAATTTGGTATTAATTAAGAAAATTATTGTAATTCAGTTGCGCGATCAGATTCGAGGAGCATAACTCGTTTTTCATGTTCTACCAACAGCTCGTACATTGGTTCGATTCTTGCAGAAGATAAAGTTCGAAAAAATCCCCGATCTTAGTAATGAAATTCGATTTCAATAGCACACTTGCGCGCCGGGAACCTTCATGAATTTTGAACGTTTCGAGTCGATAAATCAATCGACTCGGAGGAAAACGAATCGAGATACTCGAAAGCTCGATTCGTTTTATTTTTTATCGCTTCGAACCTCTAAATCAATCAGGCGGGATGATTCATTTTTACCTGCTTCGAAAATGAGCCAACGTTTGATCGAATAATGATAAAAACAATGATAAAAATTAAACGAATTCTTTTGAAGTGATCGAAGAGCCCGGAGATGAAACCAAACACAAAGACAATGTTTTCGTCTCGGCTGCCCAATACGCGAGACACAAAGCAAGGTCGATATGTACCACAAAAGTGTTGTACAAGAGATTACCAATTTTGAGATGGTTACCAAAATACAACGGGGAGGATGCCTTGGGCGATTTTGTTGCCGGTATCACCGTCGGTCTCACCGTCATCCCCCAATCTTTAGCTTATTCCACTGTCGCTGGATTACCACCGCAGGTGAGTCCCACTTCATTTCTCTCCTTGGAGGTAATTAATGCAAATGGAAGGAGCGTTGCGCCTTCTTCAAAAAAATGAAGGAAAGTCTGGTTCAGCAGAAAACTGCCTCTCATTGATGTGCTCCTTCATTCGCCAGGATCCAACATGAAAAATGAGAGCGATTAAACACATAAAATGGTCGTTTTCTAATGTACATTTTTTTCATTTTTAGTATGGACTCTACGGAAGTTTTTTCGGTTGTCTTATCTACATTATATTCGGTTCGTGCAAGGACATACCACTTGGACCAAGTGCCATCGTCTCACTGCTCACTTATCAGACAGTTTCTCATCTTGATTCGCCTATACAGCACGCAATTCTTCTTTGCTTTATGGCAGGATTGATCGAACTCTTCATGGGTTTATTCGGCCTCGGTAAGCTCCATTTTGAGACTGATTATTGTGAAAATAGAATGAGAATCTTTTGATTTTTGCATGTTGAATGGTTTTTTCGTGCTCAGGTTTCCTCATTGACTTTGTCTCGGGTCCCGTAAGTTCTGGTTTCACATCGGCAGTAGCGTTGATCATCGTAACTTCCCAATTGAAAGACATACTCGGTATCCATGCAAAAGGTTCGACTTTTGTCGAACTTTGGCAAAGCATCGCCAAAGGAGTTCACGAAACTTCCGTTTGGGACGCCGTCCTCGGAGTAACTTGCATAGCACTTCTTCTAATACTCAGGGTAATCGAACGATGTTTGAATGCAAGTGTGAGATTTCTCGGGTGCTTACCAGCCTGGAGAATCCCCAGAAAAACTGTCTCTTCATTTTTCGTTCTTCCACCTTCCAACAGATCATTGCGACTGTTAGCATAGGACCAAAGGACCAAGAACTGCAAACCACCAAACAAAAAATAGTTAATAAATTAATTTGGCTGACTGGAACTTCGAGGAACGCGATTCTCGTAGTTCTCTGTGGACTGCTGGGATACAGTTTCACCTCAGAATCCCCTTTCAAGTTAATCGGTGAGGATTACAACATTTTTCAACATTTTCCTGGAATCAAGAAGATTTTTACACTTTTTTTGAGTTATTATCAAACATTCTGCGACTTATTTGAACGCTCCCGATTCTTGTCCTCGTGTTACCATTAAATTTCTCAATGAATTCTTCGCCTCTTAATCATTGGAGTGTTTTTTTATTTCCTCATTCCGCCAGGTTATTTACCGAGCGGGATGCCAACTGCACAGCTGCCGCCTTTCGGTTACACGAAAGAGGACAACACAACAGTTTCCTTTTTGGAAATGGTTTCAAATCTGGGCAGCGGGCTGCTCGTTTTGCCATTGATTTCGTTGATGGAGGACGTCGCAGTGTGCAAAGCATTCGGTGCGTTCATTCCTTCGGCTATTGACAATAAATAACAACGAAAATACAACCGAAAAAACTGTCATAATAATTGTTTTTTCTTCTTATTTTTCAGCCAACGGACGTTCGGTTGACGCTACTCAAGAGCTGATTGCCCTCGGAATCGCAAATATCGGAAATTCCTTCTTTCAGGCATTTCCAGGCACGGGATCACTCAGCAGAGGTGCAGTGAACAACGCGTCGGGAGTGAGAACACCCATGGGAGGTCTTTACACCGGTGAGCCACCAAGAAATCATTTTCCCCATAAAAAAGCAGCGAGTTTCATTGGTTCTTCGACAAAATCGATTTTCGAACGTTTTTTCTTCGTCTTTCAGGTATTCTCGTCATACTGGCGCTGCTTTTCTTGACTCAGTACTTCTTTTACATACCAAAAGCATGTTTGGCTGCAATCATTATCGCGGCAGTTATTTTCATGGTCGAAGTTAAGGTCGTCAAACCCATGTGGAGAGCGAAAAGTGAGTAAAGATTTCCTTTGGGACACCGTTCATGAATCCCTGACCAGATTTTTCTCGACGAAATAGCCAAGCATCGTTTTTTACAAAAATAATCTTCAGGAGTTTTACCGAGTATGTTTGATTTCCACGAAAATCTGAGACCACGATTCAATTTATCGAATCGAACTCCGTCGAAGGAGACAAAAAGAGGCTGCGAGAAACGGGGATGGAGGAATCTGTCGCTAAGTTGAACGAACGCCTTCGTAATGCGCGTGCCAGTAGTAATTAAATCGTAACATTGATTGAGCGAGACGCTCACATCGTGAATTGTCGAGTTGAAGGAAAAAAAGGTTTTTTCTCGATACCCGCGGCAACAGGATCACCTTGAAAAGCGAATTGTGTAATAACACTCGACCATATTCTTGAATAAAAATGCGCGGAAATCGTGTCCCCGGCATTTCCATATGGGCGCGTGTCTATGCAAAAATATCCAAATAGATCGTTATACTTACAGCTGATCTGCAACAATTACAAGCCTCGTTTCTCTAATCTCGCGATCCGATCGTTGAATTTATAAACGAACGTACATAAAAAATCACGTTCGATAGAAAATCGACGATTCTTCACGTCGAATAACGTCCGTTCGTGTTTCCACACTCCGATTGTTCATCTTTCCAATGAAAACGTTTTGGATCCTTTCTTCAAACAGAATCCGACCTTCTGCCCGGTTTGGGAACGTTCATCGCTTGTCTCGTGCTCCAACTCGAAGTCGGAATCCTCTGCGGGGTCGGACTCAACGTTCTTTTCATCCTTTATCACGCTGCGAGACCAAAAATATCAGTCGAGAAGCTCACGGTAATTTATGCGAACGATTATTTATGAACGTCAACACAAAAAGTTAAAAACTACTTGGCAGTGTATCATTTCAAATTCAATCAACGCTTTGGTATTTTGCCCTTCTCCTCATTTGTCACCATTAAATACAAACGAAATGCAACAAGCACTCCCAGTTGCGTGTCGTTTTTCGTTCAGTTTTTCCTTCACAGTCAACAATAATTTATAATAAATTTCACGACACACATTCTTGGATGCTGACGCAATAATTCGGTGCGTTTCTCTCTAGTTTTTTAAATGAAATTCCATTGCACGCATTAATTTGAACGGTGTAATAAACTCCATTGGAATTATTGACTCAATTAATCTAATGATTTCACGGAGTTCATATTTCGGGATACAAATTCGTTCATTAAATATTCTTAACTCACCGATGCATCGAGAATCGTTAAAAATTCAGACTCCGTAGGGACGAGAGTACCTTCGAGCCGATTATCCTAACCGGTTTTCGAGTCAGTCATTTCACGATCATTCACCGCTTCCGTTTGTATATTTCAGAGCCGTTGCGGCGTCGAGTTCCTCATGTTGACGCCGGACCGATGTTTGGTCTTCCCGTCGGTCGATTACATGAGAAATTTGGTTACAAAGTACAGTCGATCGACCGGGAGTGCAGCGACCCCGGTGGTGATCGATTGCTCGTACATATACGGAGCCGATTTCACAGCGGCGACAGTAATCGAGAGCTTGACGAAGGATTTTTCGGCGAGGGGTCAACCCTTGTTCTTCTACAATGTGAAGCCCTCGGTTTACGCAATTTTCGATGCAGTTGGTCCAACCGATTTCGTCGTTTACTACACCCAGGAGGCTCTTGACGATCTTCTCAAAGAGAGAGGCTATCTCAAACAGTGCAAACAAAATATCCCGCTTGCTTAGCGCCCCTCGAACTGCGAAGGAAAAAAAAACAAATAATTAGTAAGAAAAAACCGATTCGTTTTGCTTATCCACACCGTTCGGTATCAGGTGAAATAAGAGAGAGAAAACAAATTAGTTATAATGCTTATTCGTAATACGCCTCGCATGTGGCATGCGATAGTCGCCCAATTCTTTTGCCACCATGTGGCAGCCGTCAAATAATGTCACAGGATCGTGTAGATCGATCGATTTTTTATCGACTGTTATCGTTACTTATACTCCACATATATATTCACGTATTTTATGTTTTTTTCAATCATTCATCAACAAATGATATTCGAAGCTGCCTCAAAAGAGCAGGGACTTATGCGAGATAACGACGAGGTTCGTCATCAAAATCCATCCAATTCAAATCACCCAAGCACCCTAAATTATATATAAAACAAATGACAAGATATATATTTGTAGCATGAAATCAATCATTACGCGATCGTCATAGATAAATTCAATTGAAAAAATTCCATTTTCAATATAGTACAAGAACATTGTAAATAACGAGAAACGACCATTGTAGTATTATAAATCAAATGATAAACAAGAAACCAGCAATTAATTTCGTACTTGTAATATTTACTCGAAATATCAGTCCACAGGATGTTTAAACTGTTGTTCGTTGTTTCATTCGTTTACCGCCATCCCTCCACTTTTCAGCACATCGTTGGAGCCCAACAGGACGAAAAAGAGGCTCAAAATTTGTCGGTTAGAGACGACACCGACGATCTCGTTGACTGTGATATTAAAAAAGCCGAAAATTCCAAGTGTATTTGGTCATTTCGATCACAAAAAACTGTGAGAAGTTGGGTGAAGAATAATAACGTTAAAATTTTCCGGCAACGGAGGTGTGGAGGGATCAAAGAAATTCCCAAGACCGTTTTTGTATGTGTCGGTACGAATTTTTATCGTTATATATTTAAACAATAATTTCGTGGTTCTCAACTATAATTGTTACACAGATTTATGGCTTGCAATCTGTCACTGATGAAACTGCATACACACCGTTCGCATCCAGAAGCCATAAACCTTTGCAATGAATGATAGCAAGCCATCAACACACTTGAGATCATTTTGACAGATTTTATGGAAACTTTTCGCAAACTCGTAACTTCTACATCGAAGAACGAAAATGATCCAAGCTGTCTGTCTCCCGGGAATACTGATCACTGTGCAATCGAATTGATACTTCGACGAGCTAACAAATGTCTTTTTAATTCTACATCTATATTTATCAATATATAATGCACATATGTATGTTTATGTGTGTTTGTGTGCAATATACATTTACAGTACTTGGTGATTCGATATCCTTAAACTTGTATTTGAGCAAAAGCTTCCGAGAGTGCTTAGTTTAAGAGAAAATGATGCCATTGTAGCGACTGGAATGGGCATCAACTCTTTTTGATATGCTACTTCAAAAGGGTGTGTTCATGGCACCCAGATTCGGTTTAATCAGTTATTCTTACGTAAGAATTTTCCGTGTACATTGTTTTTTCTCCTCCCGACTTTCGGGAGATTTCTTTTAAAATAGTTTTCTTTTCTCGAGTATAAAAACGCGACCGAACAACGATCTCACTCTTAAGGACGACGTATACGGAATAAATTGACTATTTTTCTCATTTTTCGTGTAAAATGCTGTTATGAGACAATGGCAATCATATCTGCGCGTGTTTACGTTAATGATTAAGTACGATATGTCTAGCATTCGCAGATTTCTTCCCTCGACGATCCACCCTTATCAAGGCCAGCTGAAATCCATTCCCGTCAGTTGATAGAAACGCTGATTGAACGGACGATAAAAATCTCGGAGACGCTGGATCGCCGTTGGATCGATATGTGGATGACTCCGACCTTTGTTTTTACCTGCGAACAAAAAGTCAAACGAGTTTCAGGTCTCCCGAGCAATTCGCATTGGAGAATCGATAGAATTATCGATATTCGTCACTGCAGTTGAATATTCGTGTTACAGAGGTCAACGGTCGAACTTTTTAGAGATTTTTGACGTGGCGGATCAACGAGTTCTAATTACAAGCTTCATTGGATCTCAGGCCAGAAGCGACCGAGGACAAAAATTTACTCAAACGAGACGTCTGACGTTTCAACAGTTTACTTTATCGACTATAATTCGAACGAAATGGATTCGTCCAGACACGGACATAGTCAACAATTTTTCGAAGTAAAACAATGAAATTTAGGTTTCCGGGGCCTTGATAGACTCATTTCGAACTGTTTTCGATCCCTCCGTGTCGTTTCAAGTCCGAGTTCCGCGAAAATGTGAAATTTTTAACCTCCAAAAATAAAGATAAGAATAGTAAATGCAACAAATATTCGACGTTCTGAAGCGCAAGCTTTGACAGTTTTGAATAATTCATTTTTTCGAAATATGAAGAATCGACGACCTCGAATTGGAAGCTTCGGCTCTGAGGTTATTAATGCGAATAGAAATTTCGAATTTACCCAAACAATGAGGCGCGGAGCTGTGCTCGGTTTTGAGCAAGCACGGAAAGCCTTTGGTGGCGTTGAAGTAAAAGTGTTTTTCGCATATGACACGCTTGATGCCCAGGAAGTCTTGAACTCGTGTGATCTCGATAACAGGATCGGCGATCAATCGCTCACCGGAAACGAAGAGAAATTGTGAGAGAGGAAAGTACTGAAGCCAGCGATCGAGGTAACGAGCGTAAACTCCGATCTTCAACGGCGCCCACGTCGTGTCCACGATTCGGGAGCCGTTTATGAAAGCACGCTCTTCGAACTTTGGTATGCCTGGACGCTTACTCTTCACTTGAGTGTAATCGGAAATAGCTCGCGTCACAGGGTCTCGAGCCACCACGATCAGCTTCGTGCCAGGATTCATGTGCTGCACGCGACGCGGCGCTTCTGCCGTTACGAAGTACGATGGCGTCTTTTCCATGGTCACCTGACCTTCCAGTGTCGGTGGCATTCGACGCCTGATTGTCCATTTTCATACGAGAAACAAAGGGAAAAATTGTTCTCGTCAACATTGAAAATATTGCCAATTGTACGACGAAATGTTATTTTGTGAATGTACGATCAAAGTATGAACGGAGACAAAGACATTTTCCCGAAGTTTTAGCGAACAAAATTTTTTCAAATTTTTCTCTGAATCGCATTTTTTTTTGTCGGTAAGTTCGTACCGAAAGTAAAAATGATGGCTCACCTGTACCAGTGGAATCCTTTGGCATAGTGATGATCGAAAAAGTGTACTTCGGAGCCGGCCGCTCTGACACCAGGATGCAAGCGTAGAAACTCTAACAATGCCCTCGTGCCACCCTTCTTAACACCTATAATAAGGGCACTTGGCAATTGTCTCGTTGGTACGAGGCCTTGTTGTCGGAGAAGTTTGTATCTGGGTGAAACGTCAATGGGATCCTTGAGACTATTATTGTTAGTCCAAAGTGGGACGACCTGCACTTTCGTTATTTTAGTTTTTGTGTCGCCAAGGTCATCCAATGATATGACTTCTACTCTTGGCTCGTAATTAACGCGACGCGATGCTTGCTCGTCGTACGAGCCCTCGATCGAACGAGCTCTTTGCAGTGATATTTTACGCGTTATACCACCGATTATACAAAAATCATTGTCTATTATTATCCACAATAATACTATTATCAAACAACCCATCAACGTCATTCTCGTTGTCCACGAACTTTTACGAAATTCCATTTTTCCTTTACGAGCCTGCTCTCGCGCTCGATTCACGGACTTTCATAATACAACACGAGTCTTCGATTCTTTTCCTGATGCGAATATTCACGCTTTGAGAACCGACCGATCATTTGATGTCACTGAAAAGAAAAATTTTCTTCGGTCCAAACATCGACAGTGAGGGGTTATAAACTTGGCACATGTCCCACTACAATATTTTCAAATTGATTTATGTATACGCACAAAAAACAACACATTTATATCTCAATCCGTATAGAAGAAAAAACAACTGACAGTAATTCGATATTTAAAGGATCGATATTTTAATCATAATTATTATTATGTCGACAGCTTTGCGGTTTGTGGAAATTATGCATTTGAACTTCAGGTTCGAATTCATGCAAATCACGTGGAATATTGCACGATATTTTGCTCAAAAATATGCCACACGAATACTACAGAAATTGTTTCAAAACATTTCCCAAGAAAAAAAAAGAAGACACTCCTAAAAACGTGTGTTAATGCGTCTGCTTATTGGGAACGAAAATTTTGTCCCGTTTTTTATTGAAAAGAAACGTAGAGAGCAAAACTAAAAGCCGTTATGTGAAGCGTGTTTATGTTTGTAATATTTGTTTACTATGCCGGCTGCGCATTATAACGCTTCGTTGGTCATGTGTCTTTATACGGCCCATGCGGGCATCGAATTGTAAACGAATAAGCGTGCAATTGGAAAAAGATTGAAAATATACCAAAAAAGGATAAAAATATATCCACGGTTTTGTGATTAATATTGACAATCAATTGAATAAATATTCTACTCACCGCTTGAAAATAAAACGATAAAATTTGCCGAGAACGAACGATGTCTGGGGATTCAGCACGTTTTTTTAAGACCAATTTTGTTTCTTTTAACGGATTACACTTTTTTTTTCTTACCCGTTCCGGGATGTGTTCCACGTGATTGGACGGTAAATTGACAAAAAAGCGAACGCTTCTGGACGCTCGGTCGTTGGGCGTCAGACGTCGCAAGATCGATAATATACACGGGTGCACAGGGGATTGATTGTGTACTTTATAAAACGAAAGAATTGTCCCAAAAATCGATGACGATGTTGAAAAAAATAAAGAGAAGTGTGGAAACTTGTTAATTTGGCTTTTTTGTAATATATTATTGAACTTTCTTTCGTCGACGCGATTGCCGGCTCGTTTTTGCCGGAGGGCCGAGCATCGTCGTTCAGCAGACGAGAATGTTCGTGTGTATACGAATCAACGACAACGACTTCTGTTATAACGTGTTCACACGGCTGCGCGGAATATTCTGAAGTTCAGCAAACGCGTGGCATGCGCAATTTTTTTGTAAAACGACAATAAACAAACAAAAAGAAAAAAGAAAATTCAATCTGCTTTCTGCTTGATTCGTCAATTACGTACGCAATATCACTTTGAAAACTTTCACAAAATGTCTAAACACTGTAAAAAGAAGACGGTAAATAAATCAGTTCGAAATATTGGAATTTTCAACATTTATTAATTACGTCTTGGTTCAGCGTTGATTTTCATAATACAAGAAATAACATCGACGATTATAGACACTATGATGAAATCCTCATTCCTGAGATAAAGCCGTTAGCTTCACGATATCGTTTTTTAATTGTATTATTGATTTCCTTATTCATTAATTTACTTACTTATTTAGATATTCATCGCAGTAAACACGAAATTATGCGCTTATCACAGAATCGATTGTAAAATCAAAATTACGCACTATTTTGGGAACCGCAAGTAAAAAAATTTTAAACTAACCTGAATTCGGTTATACTGTGTATTTACATGACACGAGTCAGGTGGATTTTCATTTTCCATCAAATTGGATTCTTTGTATAATTATAGATTTTTGTTGTTCGAATACTTTTTTATACTTCTTATTGTAAAAAAAAGCTACGTTTATTGTGGTAAAGAAATTTCACGATTGGAAATTACGTATTTATGTACAGTATAATGAAGTAGCTTTCTTCTTTTTCGAATTACAACGTCGCCAGAATTCTTGTAAAACCGACACAAGCCGCCACCACAGTTTGTCCAATTCCCCACAGGAGAGCGTACAACGGTGACATCTGATAACTCGAACCACGGTACACAAATGCTACGGTCGCAGAGCTCAAAACTCCTGACGTTAGCGGCAGTAAAATTCCCATAAAAAGTATCAATATGGGAAAAAATCTGTAATACATAGTTCCAATACCATTTTTAGAAAATCAAGTTGTACTGTAAAATCAAATTTTGTTCAACCCAAAGTTCAATTTAAACATTCGTCTGTATGATAGACATGCAACAAAAATCAGAATTCGAACCCTTAGTTGCAGAGGGAAAGCAATAGAAAATACAAGTGAATTTGAGGCAATTTCCCAAGAATATTCAAGTTTCTGCACATTAATCAGTCAATAGATTTGTAAATATGACTTTTCCAGTGAGACAATCATGTCAATGAAATTGGTTTTTTTTTCCTGTATGGCATGCAAAATATTCTTTTCCTATATGGCAATTTTGCAATTGTTAAATCTATTTCTACCAGACTTACTTTCCATATTTGTGCTTGCGCAGGGTAGCGAAACAAATTGCTGCTGCAATGGTGTGGACAAAAACGGAGGAGAAGAGCGCCCACAAAAATATTTGGTACCACATTTCTGAAAGAAATCATTCATTGCAACGATTAAACAATTATTTCTTGCTGCTGTTCATAATATGTAGCTATATAGTATCATCATGTCCAGTAAAATTAACTGTATAATTTTGAATCAACCAACTTGATACTTTTAAAAATTATGATAGCATGCTAAAAATGAATAGACAGAATATTTCCAAAAATATAAATAATAAAAACTTTTTAAGTCTCTATAAATATTTCTTCGTTCTTATTAATAAATTTTTGATTTATTTGTAAATGAGTGTATAGATTGATCTAAAAAATATTCACCAGCAAACGAGCTCAACGGCGAGTATAGCACTCCAGCCTCATTGGGATTCCTTGCTACGATTTGGGGATGTGGTACATCGCTGCTTGTTTGAGACGCATGGGTCATTGCCAATGCAACCCTTATTTAATTTCGCTATCTGTCAGAATCATCACACCAGAATTTTAGACATTCAAATAAATCATGAAATTGAGGGTTCTAGTGAAATAAATTGAAGGAAAAATATTAAACTTTTTTGAGCTCATAAAAAGCTCCGACTGAAAATTCGTACATCTCGTGAGGGTAAATTTTGCGACTGAAAAAAATTGAAAATGTTTAAACTCATGTGAGAAAAATAGTATTCTAAAAACGAACACAAAACAAATTTATGCGAAAGGTAAATATCGGACTAATGGAAATACAGGGTTTCACTTACCGTGCATAAATTGCTGTCATTATTTTCATCAACTCCAGTCGTAACACGAACTTCAACTACAGGAATCTTCAAAATTCCGACAGTGAGAGTAAAAAAAATATTGTGAGTAACATTTCTAAAAGACGATAGTACAACAGCAACGTAGAAAGAAAATACAAGTGACTAATCGGCAGGTGGACATTTTTCCGCAACCCTCACGACCCGCACACCGAGCAAACAGCTGACTGATGATCACGTGATTTCTCCCACTCTCTCTCTCTCTCTCTCTCTCTCTCTCTCTTTCTGTGATACCAGATGACAGGTCGTGTAGTGAGTCTCGTGGGTGAAGAATGATTTTGCACCGACATGTGTCCGAGACATACGTCCTTTTCTATTTATCATTAAAAATGTTTTGTTAAAGTTTCGTTTGTTTTCCGATTCATGAGTTTTCAGTGAAATGAAACATGATTCCAGTTATTCGCGACGTCGAGTACACGCTCACATTCGTTGCGACAATGCTCGCTGTGATTGTTGCTATATTTGACAGGTGAGCTTTCAACAGTTATCAATCCATTATTGTAATAATAAATTACACTTGTTCACTCTTGTATTAAATAGTAAATTTACTATAGAGATTCTTCCCATCTTATGTATTATAACTATAAATTCTGTATCGCTGTACACCAAATGCATTACGTTGAAAATATTTTATAACCCTCTAATATTTTTTTAGTTGCACATAATTTGAATCCTGTTAATTAACAAATAAAATACCGATTCATGAGAGAGAAAAAAATGTTCCTACGAGTTGGAGGTTATGTTTTGATGGTATTTTTTATTCATTCTGACATTTTTGCCTACCTGTGATCTGTCAATTATTTTTTCTTTTAATTATGAGACCAATTCACTTTTCATTCCAATAGAATTTGATCAAATTTTCCAACACATTTTACAAGTTTCAATTATACATACTAATAATTTACACAACATGGAATATTTTGTAATAATAATAACAATGTTTTCAAAACAGAACCATATGGTTCGTACTGATTGGAGTTTTCTACGTGATTGGATTATTATGGGGTACCAAAATTTTGCACTATGCAGGAATATATTTGCGATACAATGACAATAAAAACTGTCAAAAGTCCTCGAACCAAGATTTCTGCAGAGTGTGTGGTGGAAATTCATGCAATCGTCATAAACCGTCATTGCACAATAATCAGGTCAAAGTTCCAAAGGATTTTGACCATGCACTACAGAAAGTAAGTGATTTTTTTTAATCAAATTAGAATTTATTTTTCAATGCAACATCAAAATTGACATAAAAAAACTATAACTACTTCTTTGTATAAGAATATTTCATAACAAAATCTGAGTTATTTCAAGTTCTTAAAGAATAAAAAAATATGTGATAAATGATTCATTATAATTTTGGCAGTTACTAGAAAAGTTGTTGCAAACATATGTGTGCACCTGGTATACAAGCTTTTCGGCGAACCCATCGTTTGTCCATCAAATACGTTTGGCAATCGGCACAGCAGTTCGTGATATCACTGGAAGATTATTTCGCAGTGACACCTCGGAAATAATATTCTCCAATCTTATCCCAATTGCTCTGCAACATGCGAGGGATTGGAAAGCTCTGGTCAAATTTTCAGAGACAAAGAGCGGGAAGCCTGAAGATTGGGTTGCTGAATTCATGGGGCAGAAAATTCATCCGGCTGCTTACTCAAGGGATTCAGAACTGAATTATCTACGAGGCATTGTTACTGCGCTTCTCCCACAATTGCTGAGTACTTATATTTCTACTAACAATAAGGTGAATTAATGAACATTTTTCCTCTTTTAGCGTGCTTTTATATTTGCATTAATTTCAATTCTTTTTTTTTAATTTGGTAATGAAAAGATGAAAATATCTGAAAACTCGTTTATATAAATATTGCTGAACTATATTCGTCATGGAATTGTTTTACAACAAATTTTAAGAATATTAAGAAATCTTTTCAAGGTACTTTTACGCGAAGTTCTTGCGAATTGGGTTTTACTTCCGGCGATCGACGCCCTCGCGGATCCTGAAAATATAAATACTCTGATAGAGTTGTGCACGCATCATCAGCACGAATTATCACAAGAAATCAATTCGGTACACGTACCGATACTTTATTCGTGGGTCACACCAATCTTGACGGTCCAAGGATCACAGGATCCTTTGAAACCTTCGTTGGAGGAGGTGCTCAACGATCCACAATTGCTCTATCTATTTATGCAACATATTAAGGAGACGGGGCCTGTGAATCTTCTTCAATTCTGTCTTGACATTGGTTTGATGATTATTATTAATTTGTCATTGAATGAATCATTTTCAATTAGTCATTCTAATACTAATTAACGATTTTTGCATAATTTTCAGATGATCTCAGCAAGCGAATGCTTAATCCTGAAATAACTCCAGTTATTGAAGAAATTTTGTATGTCGATGCCTTGAATATTTACTCGACATATCTCGATCCTGATGGCAGCGATTATTTGCATCTCCCGGCTCACATATCTCAAGGCATGCAAGAAAGTACGTTCGTTCATAATTCAAATTCATGAGCAAAGCTCTGTCGAGATTTTGTTTTTCGTTTGTATAGAAAAGAATTTCATAACGACGAAAAGTAACAAATACTTTTTTCAAGTAGAACAATATGAGATTTTTTTTACTCGAAAAACAATTTTCAATGTAATTTTACATCATTGACTATTATTAGAAGTATCAAACGAAAAACACGACAAAGAAAACATGGGAGTAAAAATTGTTTTTTAGTTTTGGAAGGTGGACCAGGCAAAATTCAAGAACTGAGAACTTCAAGGCCGTTGTATCAAGCCCATCAAGAAGCTCATGCGTTACTCGAGGCAATTTGTCTACCATCTTTTCATCACAGTCACGAGGTATGAAAACTTTACATTATGAAACAAATAAGAAGATTATTATTGGTAGAATCTAAAATGAGAACGTAAAATCTATTTCAGCTCTACAAAATGCTGTGTGGTTTACCAGCATCAGCGACTTTGACCAAGTCTTCTAGTCAAATGAGGTAATTTGCAAGTATTTTTTTCAACAACGAGCAAGAAAATGCAGATTCAGCGATGTCAATCATTTTGAAGTAATGAAGCTTTTTTTGTGCTTTCAAACAGATATTTATTTTGGAGTTATTTTTCATATTATTTGATTTATTGGCTCGTCAGCGGTGGCGCTCTGAGACTTTACAGACATCCGTTAAAACGGCAACAGCTCGTGAATTTTTAATCAGTCGAAGAGTAAAACGTTTTTTCTTCTATCTTCATTTACATTCAAAAAATAATTGAAGGTATTATAAAGTTTTTTTTGTGATTCTCGAAGAGCTGTAACTTCGTAAGAATATTTATTTTTCTATAGTGTCGTTAATAGTTGGATCTATCGTTTTTGGGATAGAAAAATGAGCCTTGGAGTTACGCGAAAGAAAAATTCTCATTGCGCGACCGACGTTGAGAAAGTTTATTTATATTTATTTATAAAAAAATTGTGATTGATTTGGTAATAAAGCAAATGTAAAAAATCGCTCGAAATTAGAAAAAACGGTCGATTGCCTGTGAACAGTGGAGTTGGTGGGCCCGGAGTTGGAGCAAGATTGAGTAATCAGTTGGGAAGAATTCGTGGGGCATTGCGAGCAGCGGCAGTGGACGGAGCGCCGTTTCATTCCCAGGACGTATTCCAGGCGGAAGAAGTGGATTGTTCACCGCGAACTTACGGCGAGGTGAATTTCGATGATGAGAAATGTCACGATTTGACAACATGGCGAGTGACAGTACCGCACGTTGACGGCGGTGGTTCGCAGCCGCTTTACATGGTCGCGGTGCATAGCGTCGCCGAGGACAAATCCTGGACCGTGTTACGGAGAGACCAAGATTTTTATGCTCTGCGTGCGAGGCTCATGGAGTTTCACGGCGATAGAGAATTGAACGATTCACCATTGCCGACGCGTAAAAATACTTCGTTGATATCGAATCGTCAGCGTTATCAAGACTTTTTACAAAAATTACTAGCCAAACCAACGTTACGAAGCAGTGAGCTTCTGCACGCCTTCCTCACGCTACCCAATCTCAAGCCCCATTTCACAAATTTTACCACCCCCGACATCGGTATACTTTATCAAAGTATGGCTCACAAACTCAGGAAAGAGAAGGGACAACATTTGGACAAATTTATGACGACGTTTCTGGCCTCGACTCATCTCAAATATGAACACGTCGCTGATCTCGGCGTCGAGCCCATCAATGATCACAGCCTCGGAGAACCTAAGAAGAAAGGTCGTGATCTCATCAGTGGCACCCCGTTTGGAGATAATCTTCACATGCATAGTGACCACAGAGAATTTGTTCGCGTTAGTCCAAAACAACAGCATGTTCAGGGAGCTTCTTTTTGTATCGCCGAAGCAGGTACAATTCGAAATGTGAATTATCATCGTTATTATTAAGATCCATCTAATTGTTTAAATCATATTTAAACTATCAGCCGCGACTCGATGATTTACCTGTGCATGATATAACTTGGGGGTTTGTATTTTTTGTTCACAGTGGAAAGTATGTTCGATGGTTCATATACGATTTCACGTATAATTTGGTTGATCGCATCATTATCACGATCGAGTTTGGATCCGGTGTTGAATACGTTTCTACGTGAAACGTTGATCAAATTATTGAGCGATGGTAGAGCAGCGAGCGTCGTGAAACTGCTGCATAACACGATATTTGGAAGCAGAATAGCCAAGTCATCTAATGTCGGAAAATCTCGTGAGGAGCGTCACGAGAGAGCCAAAGAAGGATTGCACAACTTGATGCCTTGGTGGTGTTTTGGTTTCCGCCGTAGATGGTGCAGGCTCATGGACAGCCTTTTGGATCCCTTGCAAAGTCCTTCTCTGAACAAACATCTCGCTTATACGCTATTGGACCAAATTATTGCGAATCTCTATCCTGAGATATCACAATAACACATTTTTTTAACGTTATTTTTAAGATTTAAATAATTTTTATTATTTTTTCTCATTCTCTCAAATTCGAGCGAAAGACGCTCGAATAAAATTGGAAGATTTTTCTCTTCCTTGCAAAATCTCGATATTATCGATCGTCATTGAAATTCTATTTATAAATTATACATTAAGCGACAGGAATGTAAATGTTCGTGGGATTAAATTGTCACTAATTCCAATTACACTTGCTGATTAGTCCCAATTTTTTCACACATTTGGATATGTGAAGGTACCTTACGGAATCCGGCAATAAAATCAAGTTTTTCCTCTTTAGTAAAAACCACAGATTTCCTGCTTTCTAACATGTTTGAGCAAGATATGGGAAAAACGTTTCTCGCTTCAATATTTACCCTTGAGGATCACAGAATTCTAGCAGAAAAACGTCACATGATTAATGAAATTTACAATTAAATATAATTTATTTACACATACTAACATTAAGAATATATTACATGGTAACACTCAAAATCTTGCACGCTCACAAATTTCTTAAAACCTAGGCCCGACATCTACAAAAGAATCAGTCTCATCATAGAACGTATAAGATTTAAGTAACATAGAAAAAACCAGTTCTCTATGGGTGAACGACAATGTCAATAAAATTTATAAACGTGATTTTTCTTCGATTTTCAAGGTAACTTTTAAATTTTCTATAAAATGTCATTCTCGTATTTTTCTATATACATAAATTTGAATCGGTATGAAAAAAGTTTGTGCAATTTCTTTCGAGTTGCAAATATACAGAAATAAATTGAAGAATAATTATGTTCTTATCAAGCTTTACGGTGAAAGAGAGTGTAGAACTTTTCGAATGATATGTTGGATAAGGCACGTTGTGTACGAATTGGATGCAGTTCGTAAGATCTCAGTGGCCATAACGAAACGAATTCATTGTTCGGGTTCAGTGTTTCATCAGGAACAAAAATTATCAGGCAGGTAGAGATGGAGAATTTACGTTTTTATTTTGCCTGCGGATTGTACCGACGGCGTTTCACCACCTAATTCCATCTGAATCTGATCGAGTGTTTTACCTTTAGTTTCGGGTACGAGGAAGAAAACGAAAACAACGCTCAGGCCGCAAATTGCTGAGAATATCCAAAAGGCACCGTAAGGTCCGATGGCGCTTTTAACATCACCGTAAAATTTCGTCACAACGAAAGCCATGAGCCAGTTGAAGAGACAAGCGCTGCTGCCGGCGACACCTTTGATTTGAGAAGAGAATATTTCACCCATCATCATCCATGGGATCGGTCCAAAGCCGATGGAAAATAAGATTATAAAGCCGCAAATGCAGAGAAGAGGCAGCCAGCGAACGTTTTCCATGGAGGGTCCAAATTCGTCGCAGTAAAAGTACACTCCGAGTATGAGAGTTGTGATGCACATGGAAACACTGGATATTAGGAGAAGCAATCGTCGACCGAGTTTGTCAACGATAATGGTGCTGACGAATACAGCGATGACTTGCATAGCACCGACAACAATAGTTGGCCAGGAGGCATTGCTGCCAGTGGCTTGAGCAAATATTCCACCGGCGTAGAATATAATGGCATTAACGCCGCTCAATTGCTGGAAAAACATGAGGCCAAAAGCAATGATGAGTCCTTTAATAGCAGCTCGCGACCTGATAGCACTGAAGAACGAGGATTGATTGCGTTTTGCTTCAGCCAAAGCTTCCCTTTGCTCTTGGAGCTCAATTTCAACATTGTAATGGGATCCTCGCAACCAGGTGAGAGTCTTACGTGCCATTGTCACATTGTCCTTGATCAAATAGTAAGTCGGTGTCTCGGGCATGAAGAAAAATACAACACAGAAGATGAGAGGAATTGATGCAGATATCAGTGACAAATTAAACATTGATAGTGTCTCGATCGAACCCAAAATGTATGTCAATAAAATACCAGACGTAAGTAACAACTGAAAGTAGGAGCCGAGCCTTCCCCTAGTTTCATTATCCGCCATTTCTGATGCGTACATCGGTGCTGTCACACAAAATGCTCCTCCGCTTATACCGAGTATGTAACGTCCGGCGATCAAAGTTGCTACCGAATTGGGCCATATTACGCACGCCCAACCGATTGTAAATGGCACTGTCAATATCAGCATCGACGTTTTTCTTCCTATGTAGTCGCACAGTATTCCTATTGGTACACAAATCGTTGCTGCTCCCAAATTGAATGACGAACTCACCCACGAAAATTCGCTATCGTCGAAGTCGAAGCTGTACACTTTGTGTTTCTTCAGTTCTATTCCATTATCTCCTGCTGGCGATGTCCAGCCGAGTACCATTCCCGCTGCTAAAGCACCCAACGTTGAGGCCAATCCTGCTATATATTGCGGCAACTTTCGTGGACGATTGCCATTCTCACCAGCATTCGACACCAATGTTTGCTGGGATATTCCAATATTTTTCTCCGGCATCTTGCGGCGGGGAGTTTGCAACAACGACGTTCTTTCGTCCACCTAAAACAAAAATTCATGAAAATTCTTTTGCTCGTTTCTGAATCCTCAAACTTGTACACAGCATTTCAGAGATCTTAACAGTGGACAACAATTTTTCCATTTTAATCTCGTAACTATACACAGTTCAAGAATTTTACTTTTCAAATTATAAGCGCTTGAGTAAATTGATTTTTTAACATTTAGAAAAATATATTCTGGTAAGACAGTGCAATAAGGGATTGGAATTTTGGCGCGCTTTTATCCAGAGTCGACTGCAACGCCTCCCGACTCGGAACAAGATAAGCAAACACACATCTTCAAGCAATCAACAAACAACATTCCTTTGTCTGGTGTCAGGTTTACCAGATTTCATTTCACGATAACGGCAGTATAATGACGATACAAAATGGGACGAAATTCATGGGAATGACATCGAAATTCATGCGAATGTGAATGCATTACGTAAGTTAATTAATCCTAGCAATCATATTGTGTTTACGAACATTTGTGTAACTGCTGGACGCTCCTTCGTTTACATCTATTTCGTCCATGTTTGCGATGTTATTCTTGGATGAAATTCACTAATTGAAACTTGAAGCGAAAACTCATGCACTCAGTATCAACTCTACACCAGCAGGGAAATAAGGAATCAACGACTGATTACTGGTAACGTTTGATGTCTGATCACGGTCATTATTTATTATTATATGGTGTGTGGTGGTGGAAGTAAGAGGCGTTTTTTTAATATGGCGCGTGGCGCTTTTTTATAGCGGTGTAATTAAGAAGCCGCACTTATTCATCCGTAGCTCAGCAGGTTCTACAGCTGTCTGTTTATATTCTGATTCGGACATGCAACGAAACAAAAACGTGTTGCGATAAAGCGAAAAGTTTTTCCAGACAACATTTTTATTAAATTTCGTCAATTCCGAAGTGTTTTCGATAATACAATGCATCGCGTAAGTAGTCTAGAAACTTTTCCATCGTTTTTGCGGGCACGCTATTTGCATTTATCAACGAGCATAACCTTGAAAAATCCAAACTACAATTAAGCAAGCGTATTTCTTTCGTTTTCGCCATTCGACCATTCGCGATTTACTTATTTTTACACTTTGTCGTCATTAACTATCGGTGACTCGTTAAACCAACCGCGAACAACGATACTGCTCGGTTTGATTTACTGCCGAAAGAAAAAAAAATCTTCGCCCGTCTTATCGGCTGCATAACTGAAATCATTAGCGATATTTGAAAATTTGCTCCCTGAATTTTGATGGCTTCGAAACGCGGATCTTATTCATCGTCGTCGATACCATTCACTCCCGGTTATCGCCACTAGTAAACACTCGCGGCAGCTACGTAGAAGAATTTTTTTTTCGCGTGTGCTCTTGCATAAGCATTATACGAAAAAAAAGACACGCGGCGAATGTGCGTGCAGGAAGTGGGCGCGATTGCTGAATAAAGCGGGGGAGAAGCTCGATGAGTTTTTGTCGTTCCAGCCTCCCGAATTTTCGGTTATTCAAGCCGCTCGAATCTCGTTTCTCATTTTCATCAAATTTCTCGATAATTCTGTTGCTCGTTGTCATTTCAGTGTGCCAAACGAAAAATGAAGAAAAACGTAAAACGCTCTGCTCGGCGGCTCAGTTTTGACGCGCATTTTATTCGCTCCACACATTCCTTCCTTTCTGCACTCGTCGGTGACGTCACCGTTTCCGGTGCAACGCTCAGCCATCGATTTGCAATAAAATTGGCCATTTCGGACGACCTTGTGGCCTGCCTTTAGTACTTCGTGGGTTCGGGATCTTCGTTCAAAGTACCCGGAAGAAACTCGGGCTCAGATTTCGCCAACTCATGAAAACTTGACGAGGAATTTTTACTCTCAAATAAATCTTCCCCGGGCTTCCGGCATTCAAATAAATCCAGCAGGAAACAACTTCCTCGCGAAGTATCGAACTTGAGCTCCTACCCTGTTGAGAAAAGGTCGGAAAAAGCGATTCTGAGCTACGGGTAAAAGGCACATTGCCCCATCGCTAAAAACTCGCATTTATATTTCCTTATAAATAGTAGAGGAAATGAGACCGCGCGAGAGAGGCGCGCTTGCGGACGGTTACACGCTGCAGGAGTGGCTGAAACGTCACGTGAGAACAAACAGTGCGAGACGTCGTCGCTCCGGAGGAGAATTTTCGATCGGAAAGTAGGTCGCTCGCGGTGCTCGTCGCGAGAGCGATCGATTAGAAAAAAGGAATAAGCGAGAGAAAGAAAGCGTGTGTGTACGAGATAAATGCAACGATTGCCGCGCTCATTATTCTCGGATGGATGGGAAGGACGGTTTTACAGGAATTTCCGTTCGGACGAGAGCGATCCTAACGCTCCCGTTTTTCTCCTTTTGCCCACGAGCTTTAATCGATTTCTCGTCCCGATGAAATTTTCTTTTCGTACAGCAAACTCACCGGACTAAAAAGTTTACGGAACCTCTAATTACATTTTTCCTTGCCGAGAGGTGTACACACTCCGGAAGAAAATCGACCTGGAGCGAGAAAAAAATATCGCCAGGACATTTCCTATCCCGAAGCTTGCCCCCCGCTCCCCCTCCCCTGCAAATTCCCATTTCGTCTCAACAACTCGAGACCTTTTTTCTCCTACAACCTTAATTGCTATTTTGTCATTAAGAATCGTAATCGTGCCAACTCTTTGTTCTCGCGCCGAGTTTTACGCTGATTCGTTTATGGAGCATTCGAACGAGGCCTCGCTCCCTCGTTGCTTCTTCTTTCCTCATAAAATCACTTTTAAGTTAATCGAGAGTAGCAAATAAACACGATTATTCTACCGATATGGATGCCGTTTACGAACCCAGGAAAGGATTCTCCTCTAATCACAATTATAGAAATTCTTGAGGCTTATTAAGGTACTTTGTCTCGCATTTTCACACGTTCTTATCTTTTTCTACATTTTTATGTGTCCTTTATGACGCTAATGGTAGCGTGGCACCAGCCCATTCTTTAAGGAAGTTGAGGCTGTACAGTCATTTTTTTACCCAAAAGTGATGACCTGTACCTTTCAAAAGTTAGGCCAGTTTACAGTTTGGCAATGTTGCATACACTTTAAAGAAAAGTTGGGGGAAAAAAGACGAAAAACTGGTGAAAGCTCAGTCGAAAACACGAACAGTGACGGTCCTAGCCTCAAAAAACTGCAGGGAAAACAGATTATTATTAATATAATCTCAGCAAATCTCCTAATAAATCTGAAAAAAATTGACATTATTCGGCAAGCCTTGCTCATGTTGCCCAAAAAATTTCATATTTTTAGCATCATTTTTAACGGAGATATCACTGAATGTGTCTTGACTTCCATAAGATTACGTGTTATTTGGCCCAAATTGTTATTGATTTTTCTCAGCAACGACGCTCCTAAACTGTCTGAAAATTTAACTGATTTTTTTTTACACTTCACTTTATAAGATGCAATCGGTTTAAAAGCGGTGACATCATTTTCATTCTAATGCCTCAACTTCCTTAAGGAGGTTGGATCGCGACGATACAATGTTGCCATGCTAAACCATGCTAAAAACATTAAATATTTCAAAATAATAAGAATTTCATCAAATTTGGTAAACGTATTCTTTCAAAATATATATGACGATATAATGTTTTTTTAGATTTTTCTACTACATACCTCTCGAGTAATTGAACACTAAATTTCACGTGTGTAAGCGTAAGTTTACACAGTTATACGTCTCGTGCATAAGAACTTCGATTTAACGCTCAATTATTCGATAACCATGTGGTAAAAAATGTTGAAAAAAATTGTATTTGTATACTTGATGCCAAAGAATGTTGTCACGAAACGTCGTGACATTCTGATTATTTTGATTTCGTGATCCAACCTCCTTAAGGGGTCTAACCCTGATTAGAATTTTCGGAAAATCGGTTTTTTTTATCGCATTTTCGAAAATATGCATATTTAAAAGTATCGTGTTAAAATTTTATAAAAATCTGAGCGACGTTTACTCGGCTGTCTGAGCCCGCTAATGCGCACTGCCCAGTGCGGTACCGCGTACCGACCTTTGTTTAAGGAGGGTGGATCGCGACTCTGCAATGTTGCCATGCTAAAGCATGTTAAAAATATAAAGAATTTCATAAAATTTGGTAAATGTGTTCTTTCAAAATATACAAGTGAATATCAATTTTTTTAGATTTGCATAAGAACTTCGATTTAACGCTCAGTTATGCGATAACCGCGTGGCAAAAAAATTTGAAAAAAATTGTACTTGTATACTTGATGCCACAGAATGTTGTCACGAAATTTGATGAAATTCTCATTATTTTTATTTCGCGATGCACCCTCCTTAAACGCGTTTTTCTCAAAATTACGTTCTTCGACGGCTCGTTGATCAAATCTCCGAAACCATCGAACCGATCCTTACCAAAATTTTAGCACGTGTTCTTTGTGACTGTGGCTATAGCGCGTGTCATTCGAATTTTGAAATTTTTAGTGGAACCTTCTTTTTTTGTACGAAGCGATGAAAAAAATCGTGCTTTTTCGTAGTTTTTGGAAAAAATAAAAAAATCGTGTGATATGCAATACAGACTATGTTCGATCTAAAACCACTTTTTTCTCCGGTCCCAGAGATTTAGTCAACAGCGCACACCCATATTTTTTTGGACCTGCCTTCTCTCCCGTTTTTCCGATCGAAATCTGAGTAAAATGAATAAAAAAAAAAAAAATTTGGGTATTTTATACCGGTGAAAAAAATTCGTGAAAATTGTCTTTCTTCGCCCGTCTTATTAAGGCAGGCTCCTTAAGGAATTCACGCGAAAGCTTGGCTTTCCGTTAAATTTGTAATTGTCCGGGTAGGAAGAAAATTCGTTGCGAGTTGGACGGCCGAAAAGGTTTTTTACTTTCGATGAAACAAATTTTGCAGCGGTCGCCATCGAATTTCAATCGTAGTTCAAATTCTGTTGCGATAATTTATGGCGAGGGGGGAAAACTGATGCGGTCGGAGAACTTAATTTAAAGCTCTTGATCGCTTTTGGGCGGAAACGATCGAAAGGCGATCCTCACACTCGAGATTAAATCGATCAAGTGATCCCGAGTGCAAACAAGTTCATCCGCAGCGTATAGAAACACCAATAAATCATATCGGCTGATAATTTTCTTGATAAACTTTCGATAAAGTTTCTTTCGATTGATTTTTCCTCCGATATTGGAAGTCTGACGATTCGAAGAATTCGAGTTGATTCGTTTGATTGGACTTGATAAGGAGACTCGAAGAAAATTGACAGAAGTTTGGTCGCGCGTTGATAAACTTTTGACTCAAAGGTGCATGAAAAATGTCATCGAAGGGAGGAGAAGCGAGCGCGCGCTTTCGAGTTGCTTCGTACCGGTTATTATTCGAGACAAAAGTTGCACCGGAAAATATATCGCGTGCAAAAAATGATTGATAATTCGTCGGAATCAAGGCGACGTAGAAATAAAAAGCCGGAGAATTCAGGGGCGAGACTCTGTACGTATAAACACATTAAAAATAATAGACGCGCGCACCTGTGTGTGTGTGTGGGATTTGACGAGGCATGTTTTGACAGTCTGATCGGATGATAATTGCACGCGACAAGAATGCTGAACGCGGAGCCAAGAAACATGCAGCCCGTGGATTGATCGATGGCGCGAGGACTTAACAACGACAATTTTTCAAATTACTTCACCGCAGACTCTGCGAGTTGAACGATACAGGAAATTCGTATTTTTTTAACAAATCGTTTAAATCACCGCTCGAAGACATTTTTCTCGAAGGATTTTGCAGAATTTTTTTACAACGGTTTATTTCCCTCCAAAAATGCAGCACCCATAAAATTATTCATTTTCAAGAGCATCCGAGAGCAAAACTGTTGAAATTTAAAAAACCTCGAAATCTCATCGGATATATTCGATTCCAAGGGCTCGTTAACGTAATGACCGAATCGTGTAATTTCGATGACACTGAAGTTCGCAACGTTGGAGTCCAACGAAATGATGTGAAAAAACTCTCCAACGATTCCAGTAATTCTCCAATTCGCTTACCTGCTTAATTTGCAATTCGTAGCTTTTCAGTCTGCACCAACGATTCGTGGAATGAAAAATTGGAGAATCGCAAATGTTTTTTTTGTTAATTTCGTTGGACTCCAACGTTGCAAACTTCAGCGTCGTTAATTTCGCCTCCTTTCTGTCTCATCTTTATTCTAATAATCAGAAAAGCCACGATTAAGTTTATTCCCTTAGTTTAATATCCGATCAGGGGTTTCCAAGTATACTTTATAGACTAAATATTACGATTGGCCAACAAATGTAATTTCGTACTTAAACGAGTTACGCAATGAAAACATGCGCATGCAAATGAAACTTGCTCATTGCGTTGTAGCGGCGCTGGAGTAGGAGCACTGGGGAGACCAAAATCGAGAAAAGCTCGCTCTCTCATTGACTGTATCCGCGATGTTGTTAGAGAAAAGGAAACTCGATGGCGAGCGGAAAAAACACTCGTGAGCCAACTCGTGAGCTCGTCGCGATCGATTTTATTTCCCTTCGATGTCACATCGCGATGAAATTCTTGGTGAAAGTTATTTGAATTTTCATAAGGCTCGACAAAAAATGTCTATTCGCCGGTGGATGATCGATGTATATCTCTATCTTTACGCCCGATTTGCATTTCAATGGGAGTTCATTTTCCCATAAATTCGTACTAGCAGCACAGCGCAGAAGAATCTCCGTGCTCTGCACCGCGCGAGGTCTTATGCAAAATCGTCTGATCAACGCCTTATCACCGTTCATACATTGACTGTGATTAATTTTTCTTTTGCATTACAAATTCTTATTAAATCGCATCGAGTTTATCACACATACGAATCGGCATTCCATTGTCGTTCACACGGCCACGCTCATCGTGAGTTATTCCACGGGCTGTTCGACCTCGAATTCGCGACCGTTTCGATACCCTTGCCGCATTGGTGGGGCAGATCGTTAGCTTCCGACGATCTTCCACGACGAAACTCCTCGCTGAAATGCTCCATTTTTACTCCCCTCGAAAAATCCCCGATTCTTAAATCACTGTCGCAAATACTTGGTACGCGAAGAGCGGTCAAACGCGAGATTGAGAATTCTTTCGTTTTGCAGTTTCTCGAGATTTCGATTAGAGCTTCAAGACCGATCGGAAGCCTCGATCAGCGGCTTGAATTAATGGAAGAAAAACACGAAATCGAAGGGGAAAAGCACACGAAATTAGAACCCCGAATAATGATGGGATCCTCGCTGTTCCCAAGCGCTTTCAATTCGGGCTCGAATTTCTCAAACTCACGCACATTTCTGTGCCTGCGTGAGTTTGATATTCCTTATGCATCTGTGCTGTCGCGTGTAAACGACGGATAATGCAAAGTTGTTCTCTCGAAAGAGCCGGAAATGTGTGCATACGGGGAGGGGAGTGACGGACTAAACGAGAAAATCTGGAGCGACTACCTCGAGAACGAAGTACACACGACGATTCTGTGCGCTTGTTATCCACCCGGTGACAAGAGAACTTTATGGCCTGCACGAATTTATACATTGGTGCATATAAATGCGCGCACGAGCGTGTATACACAATTTGAAAATTTATCGCGTCTCCGGGAAGTACTCAAATTGGGACGATTTTAAGACCGAGTCGTTTCGTCTGCAAATATAATTGTTTAAAAACCCCGCGGTTTCAACTCACGCTAATAAAGTTACTCGGTTTATTTGCACTTCGTAAATCTTCTCAAGATCGAGTTGTATGTTTACGAAATAATACAATCGAGCTTCGCAATTCTGGGGCACGAGGAACGTGACGAAATGTCAAAGAGGGAACAACCGATCGAGTGGTATTCCGAAAAATGAAAATTCTCAAAAACCATGGATTTTAAAATTCGATCGAATAGCTAGCCCTCCTTTGTGCTAAAAATTCTACTGACATCCTCACAAAAATGTATCGAGTCGTGAACCGATAATTTAATTGAAAAAACTGACGGTTACCGCAGCCACAGAATTTGCTTCGTTCGAACAAAATTTCACGACAGACCCCCCTCGATCGGCGTTTTAATCCCTTGTCACATTCCGGAAGGTGGTCACTTCGAAAGAGGCCCTAACGAGGCGCGAAACTTGGCGAATGACAACGGATTTTTCGCGGTACAACAACCGATATTCCGGCAGGCGGTCCAAGCGCGCGGTTCGCAACGGATCGCTGGTTTTCCGTTGTTTAAAAATCATTTGAGTCGAGGTAAAATGACAAAACACCTACACTTGGTGAGATCGAGGAAGGGCGTTGAGACGAAAATCCTTTTCCGGCTCGTGTTCCTCGTGTACGGTAAAACGAAACTGTTGTGTCGCTTATATTTCAACTGTAAACCATCCGGTGGAGAGGCACTTTGATGGTTTATGCACTGGTAAGCATTTCCTCGTCTCCGTGGCTTTTAAATCCGGGGCGAAGGTACTCCCACTTCTTCCATCGGACGGAGCGTGTGTCGTCACGTCATGAATTCGATGAGAAGAGGCGGGGGCATGTTGTTTTACAGAGGGATGTCGCACTTATACAAATACATATTTACACGCGGGTCTGAGCGCATTCGCACAGGCGTGTATGGGGCGTTTCGTGTCGGATTTTCGGTCCTCGCGACTCGGCGCCTCGGAGACTTTGGCGCGAGGACGGCTCGAATGGGATGGCTAAAGTTTTCCAGAATTTCTTACAAATCCAGCTCGCCATCGAAGCTCCGGAGTGTTAAAATCAGTCGAAAGACGTAAGAAAATAAATGGAATTATCGTCGAGATTAACTGCGGAAAGGAGTTTGATGAGCTGTCAAAACATCGTCATTTCGTATCAACGATTCGTCCACAATTCTCGCTTTAAAACACGCTCCCAGGCGATGGGAGGGGAGAGGAAAGTTTGCTGCGAATAAGAGGTCAGCGGGGCAGATTTTTGGTCCAATGTTCCTCGGGACTGGACCTCAAAAGCTGTCGTCAATTGTTCACCGAAGTGTCTCCACACTTTGAAGAGGCCTGTCAATATTTTCTAGTGTCGTGATATCTCTCAATGCTTATCGACATCGAGGCTGGAATATGCACAAAACAGAGGCCGATAACGATTGTGTAATTCTTAATATACGAAGTGTGTCATCTGAACGTGCACGCACGTCGCCGCGCTCGACCGTCTCGCAAGCGCGGTTGCTATACTTTCGGAGACAAAATCACAGCGGATCTCGGGCTTCTGTTGCTTCGGAGATTTGCCTCGATCTCTCGAGAGCCAATTCACGCGTTACGCTACCCGAGCATCCGCACTTTGGCACACTTGGAAACTCCCGGATTTGCGGTACGTCGCGGAGGTTTAGCGCCGAGATTTACGATCGACGCGCCTCCTCGACGAGATCAACCGGCGAACTGGCTTGCTTGGATATTCGGTGATTCCCCCGTGTAAATATGGGCTCGGGGACACTGACGAGCGTGTTTTCAAACGAGGCACTCAAAGTAATAGGCTAAAGAGTTGAAAAAGACTTTGCGGCTGGCCGCGCACGCCTCGGTCTCAACGTTGTTCGTTCAATGAATTTGACGAAGCACTTGAAATCCTCGCCATTCGTGTGCCGCCTTAAAGTCTAAAGCAAGCCCTACCGAAATATTCTTTCACGACGCGCGCAACGAGTTCGTCCAAGTTTCGTAACGATTGCTCGTTACAATGCAATCGACGCTGCACTTTTCAAGTTTTTTCTTCTCGTTATCATAAATCGATGGAAAATTGGTGAAAAATGAGTCGACGATCTAACAAATGATTTGATCTCGATAAGCTCCGAGGAGTTCGGAGCTGCCCGCGCCCCTCAAACATTCTTCGCAACATTTATCAAAAGGATTTTTTCTTACCCTCAAAACTACTTTTTTCTTTCTTATTTCGCACGCGATAAGATGTCGCCGATAGAGTTTTATCAGGACGAACCGATCGCGAAGTTTAATCGACGCCGATTATCGAGAACTTGGAAGCGGAAGACCAGCTCGCTGTATGTCTCGAAATTTTCGTTATTTTCTCGCTATTTCTCAAGTCAACAGATTCTAACACACACGCAGATAAAAAGCTACAGTTCTCGGACTAATCCTGCGGGCTGATCGATTTCGACTAAGCTCTCGCGCGGCCGTTCCTCGTCTCTATTTGCCTTGCTCCCGGTATATTATCGACTCTAGACTCTCATTGTCGAGAGAGTCCGACACGAATGAGAGGGGCACGTCGATCTCGGACGTCCTCATACGAGAAAAAAATGGAAACGGGGAGTGTTTCATTATTTTTCTTCATTTTCTCCTCATTCGTTCTTCGCCATTTGTTATCCTTTTAATCAAAATTGTTTTTGTGCTTTTCACGATCCTACGGAATTCCCCTCGAGATATCGCTCCGTTACGAGAGCTCTTGAAAATAGCACGCTACGCAGCAGTTTCATTTCGTTGCGCACGTAACGAAACTGCGCCAATTTTGACTTGGATGACCGCGCGATCTGCAGCAGCTCGAACGTGAGAATCCCCGCGTGTATCGCGCTTCACGTTCCTCGCTCGATTTCATACCTGCTCAATTCTTCGATCGATCGAAAAATCGAAAAAATCTAAAGTTTGAGGCTTAATGAATTTTCATGATCCTGCTCCTCTCGGAATTCGTTGGTCGATATAGTTTTCGGATCGGAAATATCGAGCGGGAGTTTACGAGTCGATATCGAAGCGGGCTTCCTCAGCGCACAAGTTTTCCCAACGGACTGTGCTATAGTTATAGCCGCGTTGGATTTTCTATCGGTCGTCATCTTCGAGCAGAACGGAACGAGTTTGACCCGGATGCGCGGGCGAGGAATGTATTTTCCAAAAACAAAAAACACCGCGAATCGCCTTCTCACGGTTCTAGTTCTTCGCTTGATTTATCAGATTTATTTTAATCCGAAAACCGGACTAGCGCCAGCACCGGAACGCGCGCGTATCCCGCCGTTCCTGGTGCGGTCCATTCACCGCGGATGGGAAAATACGGAGGAGAAATGTTTCGAAAGGATTTTGGAGCGTAAGGCGAGCTTCGGCTGTCGGTTCAACTCCGCTATTGATTTTTTAAGGTTCAATAATATTTCCAATTTTCTGACGCCCGCGCTCTTCGCTCGGTGGATTTATTAACAAAAGGCAATTTCGCGGGGTCGGAAAAACGCAAAGCTTTTTTGTTGTTCGTTTGTTTATCGAGAGGAGATTTAATTCGCGATAAAAGCTGCGAGGTTTCCTTTGTAAAGTTTGTGTTACACCGCGCCGCGGGGAGTCGCGAAAAATTATGCAATCGCGCAATGCTCGAGTTTCCCGATGCGGACGGTCAAACGACGGTGCGCGAGGAGTGGGGGCCTCGCGCCAGAGAAGGAGGGAGATTTCAATGGCACGAGAATGCTCCGACGTGGATGGATTGTCCATTGGCCTTGACACTGCACTCTCGCCGTGCCATTGCGATGACACGATATGAAAATTGTAAGTGTGACAGGTTTATCTACAAAAATATGATCGCGCGCGCGCGCGCGCAAATATGTCAGGCGTTATCAACGAGTCCGCAAGGCCGCGCGAGTGTACCCTCCTTCTCGAAGAGACTTGCTCGAGCCGATCAAAATTTCGTGAATTGATTTGTCTCGGCATTGTTTTTCGGCCTGCAGCTAACTCGTGACTCGCGCGCGTGTCACTGCGGAGTCTCGTGCTCGCGAGGCACGAGACCTCATCGAACAAGCGATGTCCAGGCAACCGTGAATTGTTGCGGAAATCTTTGTAATTTGGGAATCGAGTTACTGCCGATCAATCGAGACGAAATAACCGTCGAATTCTCCTCGCAAATTAATGTAATTTTTCGAACCTTTTCGTCGCATGACTCCAAGCGTTGTGCGCGATCCCACCCAAATGGAAAATGCTTTTACATTTTTTTAGATTCATCATCCCACACGCAGGAACGAGCGACGTTCCAGGAACTCTCAACGCCTCCGATGCCGCGTTATGAATGTCTTTTGACTGGCATTTTCGCGACTCGTTTAGCGACGATAAGATTCGACGACGTTTCTGGTCCCGTTGCTCAGTAAAAATGCTCTTTATTTCGTTGGAGCCAGAAATAATGCTCCCATTAACGAGAGCTTCGATCTCCGCGATACCGAAAGCGAAGACATTTTTTCCGAAAACTTGAATCACCGCAATCGCGTCCAGAAATTTTCACGTTATTTTTTCAACAAGTTTTTATTTTTTCCTGAGTTTTTCTCAAACACTCTCGCCGCTTGGCATTCGTCCCGGCGCGGATTTTCAGAACGAGAAAACAAAATAACAAAGTTTTTGCCGAGTTCGACGTGCTTACGTGTCAAAAGCCATGCCACGGAACACCAACTGCGCGATGAATTACAAAAAATTGTGCGACTTAAATACGAGCGCTTTAGTTACTTGCTTTTCTTCAAACTAATTGATTACATACAATTACGTACACATATATGCTCGAAAACTGCATTCCTAAGATTCTTCGGGACGGCTTATCTCAACCGTTAAAAATAAATGCAAGATTCACTCTGATAGGAGCCTGAAAATCCAGTTTTTTTCTGCACTCAGCCGACACACATGTGCAGGAAACGAGCAGAAAAAGGGAAAAAACGAGGAGCCATTTATCACTGCAGCAGGTGAAAAAATGGCCGGAGTTTTTCGTATTTTTTTCCCTTCGTCCAAGTTCAGCCAGAATTTTTCCTTACAACGTTAAAACTTGATTGCTTTTTTCGATGCATCGTTGTCAGCTGTTCAACTTCGTTTTTTTTCTGCCACTCAATATTTTTTGCGAAGCTATTGGAATCGATTAATTTAATAAAATCCCATTAATTATGCCGTCGAAGGAGATTTTGTTATTGACGCAGAGCTTCGATTAATCGTAAATCGATTAATTGACCTCTGATTCGCACGAATATATTCGAAACGTTGGAATTGGAAATGTGGAGCCTTGATCAGCGACGTTAAACTCGCGACAATGTCTTCCCGTGGCATTGTCCGTAGCACGTCGGACGAACAAACACGCGCCGGGATGAGAGTCCCATTTCCTATTCTCAAGGGAGAGCAACATTAAACGGAAGAACTCGAACGAGGAAGGCGGATTTCGTCACGAGCATTTTAAAGGAGAATCGACCGTGAATTGCATTTCGAGTTGGTCACATTGACCCCAATTATCATGGTTTCGATTGATATTTCCGAGCTGATTGTAGCAGTGGATTTATAGTTTTCGTAATTAGTTTAAAACTGGCATTTGTGCGTGGAAATTCACGGAAATAATTAGCCGAACAGGGAGCAAACGGTTCAAATTCAAAAATGAATAGCCCCGAATTCGAATTTCTTTTTGAGAGCAAAAGAATTTACAGTCGTGAAAACTTTGCACAAACGTTCGATAACATTCCAACGAGCAGGCTGAAGTGACAGGCGTGAGAAAATTAGAAGAAAATTTGGTCCTTCGCGTGGACAAACGACTCCGGAGAAACTGCGTTGACAATTTGGAGTGATTCAAAAAACTTGAAAATACGTTCGCTCGTGCACGTATCACAAGTGAAAATACAGTGAACTAGAGTCGAGGCTGTTGGGGAAGCGTTTTTTCGGGTTGCCTTGCCGAGTAGTAAAGTGCATTATCGATGTCGGACATTACGGAGGCTTTGGAAGGATGTGCAGCGGAGCGTACGCCGCCAGAAAGCCACGCCACGAGATTCATTTGATGAATGGATGTGCAACGATCGGTCGAAGTAGTAATAAATTCGTTGAGTTATCGGTACGAATTCTTCATTCATACGCGATCACTCAAAGTCGCGATAGCATCAGTTAATATTAAAAACGAATGGCATTCCAACTCTACATTCAATTTGTTTTTCGGCTTCATATTTCTAAGAAGCTAAAGTCACATTTTCGTCTTCGTGAGAATTATCGTTTCGATGAAACGAATGTAAAAATTGATTTTCCGACGACTCGTTATTGAAGCATAATAATTAAATCGAGAGATTATTAATCTCGGAGAGGATGGCGCAGAATCGCGCGTCTTCCCTTCGTTGAACTATTGACACGAGCAGCTTGATAATTCCATTGAACGTTATCAAAAGACGCGGCCGAGTTCCGACGCTCTCGCGTATCGAAAAAACAAAAATTCACAGCCATAAATACTGCACATACGAAGATTTTTCTCGCTAGAGACTTCCGCATTGTCTGCGCTTGAATTTCCCTGCGGCTTTTCGTGATAACCCCCCGGCCTAAGGAATATCTTGGAATTGTTTTTTTCGCCTCGGCGTACTGATTATCGGATCACTGGGATCAGAACTTATCGGGGCGGAGGGGTTAAGTACGTGTAAAAGTCAGTCGAAAAGTCCACTGAAAATTTATTGTTATAAACAATGAATCAGCGTAGTTTATAGAAAAAATTTATTATCACGAGTGCGGATTGTAAACGTGCGTCGTTACGTCCATTCAACTTTTTAAACAGGAATTCAAAATATTTTCATTTTTCATCGCCGCTTGTTCGATCTGCGTCGTTTTTTTTATTGTCGGGTATCGATCACCGTAAATAGATTCCGAAGCTTTTTTGTCCTGTCGATTAAAGTAGAAACTGCGGTGACGATAAAAGCAGCAAGTATTTTCCACCGTCCTAATCGTCTCTCCATATTTCCAACCGGCAATCTATTCGCTTTATCATTTTTAAACGAGTTTAATGGAATATATGGGAGGCCTCAAGGATCCATCTTGCGAGGACAGGGTCAAGACGATTACAGTACATGCTCGCGATCACGAAAAAGGATAACGCCAGAAACGTGCCTCCATCGCACAATCCCACCGCACGAGCCTTGACTTTTCGAGGTGTTTCTTAGCTTTGTTATTCGTCGCACACATTTTCGCCTCCTCTTCGAGACGTGCACATCCATTTTGAAAACATTATCGCGAGAAAATTCATCGCGCGATGTTTGAGGAATTGATTTTTCGCGATTGTGCGATGGCTCGATCGATCAGTTGATTCATTTCATCTCCCCGAGTGCTCAAAGATCGACGATCATTCGTTGCTCGAATTTCCAAATCTCTCATTTCCACGATCATTCGTCTTCCATCCGGAAGTCGCAGCAGGGAATATGCGCAGTTGGATTTTGTAACGAAGCGAATTGATAAACGTCGAGTGACATAATTGTAACGTCGAGACAAGAGTTCACAGATTCCCCATTACCGTTAATTGGAATAAATCCTTAATCCGCATAATTTGTTTGGTTTTACGATCCGCTTCCCGGACTCTAACGGATCAATTTGTATCGGCGGATTTATTGAGTAAAAACATAATCGAACGGAGAGGCACGTCAAAGCCGACGTCACGTTTGACGAAAACATGCTATGACGTGTGCACTCGAGGAATTACGATGATCGAAGATTCCTCACGATCTTGAATCTTCATTATCCCCCCGCTTGTACGCATAACGTTCGTCTTCAATCGCAACTGTGCCACGCGTTAATCCAGCATAACTCCGGTTTTTATTCATCGATGCTCGCATTTATTTCATTGTACGAGTCCACTTTTCCTTGGAGCAGCGCATCCGATAAGAAACGTTCCCGGATCCGATAGCGCGCCCCTTAATTAATTCGCCTTCAAGCTGCGCATTGCGATTCGGAATCTTGACGTATGAGGTTTCAGGGCGTTAAGCGGACCGTTTCATGAATTATGCTCCGCGAAGCTTGCTCCTGGAAGGCGACTAAAGAACCGAGAAAACCTGCGCTCCGGACATCGATTCGGATCCGCGTCAATTTTTCAGTCGACGAAAAAGAAAAATTCTAATAAATCCTCGGGAAAATACTGCTGGACGCATTACTCGTTGCCGTTTGCTCGGCTCTCCGAGAAGGACTCGAGCCTCCGCAATTATGAGGAAACGCGATCGATTGTCGCGTGCAAACTGTGCGGCTTTAAGGGCTTTGAATTTTCGTGCTTATTCGAGGTGCACAGAGGGCGCAAGTTGCCGCGAATCTTTCGACCAGTGCTTCAGCGTGGGAGCCTGAAAATCCTCGATTTTAGCGACACCTTCTATACAAAGCTCGGCTGAACGCATCGCACTTGCCAAGAATTTGCTGAAGATGCAACACGTGCAGCTTTGGGGCTCATCGGTCTGTAGATAAGGCTCGATCCTCGCGGATCAATCGTACCGGAACTTTTCTCTTGGCTCGTTCGCATGAAATATACGGTTTCTTCGAGCCTGCTGAATCGCAGCATCCCGCAAGATCTTTTCTCTGCACTGTGTGTGTGCGTGTGTACGAGATTTCGGAATGATCCATCTTTCGAAATATTACTTTGCCATTGAGGTTAAGAGCTCGGTGCTTTTGATGATGGTTCTTCGAATCCAGCGCGAAGCGATTGCTGAGCGAAAAACAGCGCACGAGCCCTCGAGATCGCTGCTTCGTACAGATAAGAAACTATGAAGCAGAACAGCTCTCGCGAAGCGCAAGCCTCTATCAGCAGATAATCCGACGTTCAACACCCAGCAAAGCTCGTCGTAAAAGCAGCAACAGCATGCAACTAGTTGAAGCTTTATGCTTCCGAAATCCTCACCTTATTTATTCGCGTCTGCGTAAAATCGCAGGTGCAAAAAGCATCGAAGCTGTCCCAAGGAAAAAGCAAAGAGCGCGAGTTAGTAGAATTTCGAAACTCACGACGACGCGGTTCTTTTCCTCTCAGTTATTCATTGAGAAATGAAAAGCTTAGAAACTCGTTTATAATTGAAGCTTAAAACGCAGCGATCGATTCGATTAAGTCACGATCGAATTGATCAACGGGAATTTACGAATGTCGCGACCAAGATCATCAGGATCGTCGAGAAACTTGGACCTGTGTCGAGACTCCATCGAAAGAGCAAGATAAATATTAGTGCTACCGAAATCGAAGTGTGCAATCTTCGTCGAGAATCAGAATGAAGATTGAGTGATAGAGGGAAAAGGCAAAAGCGTATTTCGACAGTGGAGATAAGAATCTCCATGATCTCGTGAATCGGAGATTGTCTGATGGATAATGGAGAGAGACGAGATGCGAAAACCGGAGAACGAGGGTATCGAGACAGGGGGAAATGTATCGGCGGTTTCTCGGCCCGATGGATCGGAAGTTCGTGGAAAAAAGCTGCCGCAGTACGTGGCCGGGTTGTCGGCGAGTCTCGGTGCATTTTCAGCGGGTTTGGTCTACGGTTGGACGTCCCCGGCGGGCGAAGACGGAGCGAATCTCATTTACGCTTTTGACATCGATTCCGAAGACTTTTCCTGGATAAGTTCGATCTTCAACGTCGGAGCAGCGACCATTTGTATTCCTGTAGGTATTCTGACGAATGTGATGGGCCGTAGAAGGTCGATGCTGCTGATGACGCTGCCGTTCACGGTCGGCTGGGCGTGCGTGATATGGCCGAGTTCCTTGGGGCTCCTGATCTTCGGTCGTTTCCTGCTGGGCGTAGGCGGGGGTGCATTTTGTGTAACGGCGCCGATGTACACGGCCGAAATATCGGACACCGAGACCCGGGGCAGGCTCGGCTCGTATTTCGAGCTGTTGTTGTGCGCCGGAATTTTGGTCTCTTATGCTTTGGGATTATTGCTGAACAACATGCATGTGCAGTCGTTGATATCGGCGAGTGTGCCGCTCATGTTTTTCGGCATATTTTTCTTCATGCCCGAAACCCCGACGTATTACCTGATGAAAAACGACGAGAAAGGTGCGCGCGAAACGCTCGTTTGGCTGCGAGGACAAAAGTACAACGTAGAGTCCGAAATGGCCGAGCAAAGGAAGACACTCGCCGACGCTCGAGTCAATCGAGTCCCTTTGTTGACGGCCCTCCGTTCTCCCGCCGCTGTCAAAGGCATTTTCATCGGTTACGGTCTCATGTTCTTCCAATGTTTCAGTGGGGTCGATGCCATTATATTTTACGCGAATACTATTTTCCGCGATGCAACAGGCCACGATTCTCAATGGTCGACCATCGTCACAAGCTCGATGCAAGTTACAGCAGTTTTTTTATTCACCCTCGTCGTTGACAAATGGGGCCGACGTCCCTTGCTCGTGGTTTCCGGCACGGCAATGTTTCTCTCGCTTCTCGTCCTCGGTGTTTATTTTTATCTCGACAGTAATGGCAGCGCGATTGTCGAAGCGTTTCGGTGGCTGCCGATCGTCTGCATCTCAGCTTTCAACATCGCCGTTTCATTTGGCTTCGATCCCATACCCTGGATGATGATCGGCGAATTATTCTCCCCCCAAATCAAAGGCATCGCTGGAAGCAGCGCTTGCTTGTTGAACTGGCTCATGTCTTTCCTCGTTACCAAGTTTTTTAGTGCTCTCAAAAAACAGATTGGAGCGCACGGTACGTTCTGGATTTTTTCTGGCATCTGCGCTCTCAGCGTCGCTTTTGTTGTCCTTGCTGTACCAGAAACTAAGGGCAAAACCCTCGATGAAATACAAAAAGAATTGGCCTCATCTGCCACCGGTGAAAACACCGACAAACTGGATCCTCGTGCACCTGATGACGAAAAATTGAGACAAAAGGACACTGCAGTCCTCGGAATTCAAGAACTAACTACTCGCAAGTTACGATGACTCTTTTCATCTTCAACCAAAATATTCAGATAAGCGTCGGCCTCCTGACGACGAACGTTAGAGACAAAACTTCCGACCTCGAGATCGACGGATTGTGGAATTTTGAAATTTCTGATAAAAGTTTCATCTGATTGAAATTAATATTATCGCTTAAGATAAGGTATGGAATGTACTTCGTCGTTGTTAGTAGAGATTTTACGATTTATCGTTCAATCGATCGAGCGTTAGAACGAATGAAACGCCGATGACAGTCGCCTTTGACGAGTCATTAAAAAACGTCAATTTTTAGTTTCTGCTGTAAATAAATCTCGCCCACGTCACAATTTTATTTTCACCTGCCTTATTTACGGAGATCCCCGATGATTTTTTAATCGTTCCGAAAAAACGTAGAGTTCATTGTTCGACTAAATGGACCTCGCAAGCCTAAGCACGAATGGCTCGAAGTGTTAAGTGTGCTGCACCATAGTCGCCACGACTTCAACACGTTTTCATCATAAATTAAAAAATAAAACTGGCGTTCGGGCCATTTTGGGATATTAATTCGGAGCTCAGGATCATGAAATGAGTTTTAATTCTCCTTCCTACGTGATCGAACAGTATTTGCATAAGTCTAGAGCAAATTATGCATAAAACGTAACAGTTTGATACTGAGAAGTCTATCGCTAAACTATAAACTTCTTTTTCACTTCTGTCTCGACATTTCTCAATATTTTTACACTTCGTTTGGAGCTGGGAGACTTACCGAGCTTAAAACTGCGAGTTCAATTCTCTATATTGACGAATGTTAAGTCGACTTATCTCGAGGCAATTTGAATGGGAAAAAATCTTTGAAAAATCTCAAACACACTTCCACTGATTATTACTTCATGCTCTTAAAGTTGCAGAAGTTTTCAAATTAGCGAAGACTTTCAACTCAATGCACCGAGAGTGCCTCTGACATACCGGGTGTCCAGTTTTCATCGCATTTTTCGGATGCTATAAAAGCAGTTCGCCAGGTTTTTTCGAACAATTTTGAAAGATTTTTGAAAGGAAATAAAAAGTTTTTTTTACATCGATAAACCCAGAAGTCGAGCGAATCTGACGCTCCATTTTAGCGTGATTAACGACGAAGAAGCTCGTCTTTTCACTCTTTCGAGTCGCCACAAACTGCACTAAATTAAAATAACTTGATGACGAAGCCAGATCGCACTCCATAAAGATTTCGAGGATTCCCATTCAGAGTCGACTCAAATCTCTTTTTCCGTCACGAGCCATCAACCCAATAAATTGGTCAGATGCGCAATTTTCACTTCTAAGTCCTCTCAATGTTGGCCCCCAAGGTTTTTTTCACAGAGCAAATAGTTTTAAGGGTACTTAGCTTTTCCACTGGAATTGGACACCCCATAGACCGGCGTATACAGCCATGCATGTCAATATACATATCTCTATGTATATATAAATATAAGTGTACGTATACTTGTAGAGCGGAACGTGTCAGGAATACACTTTTTACGGAGAAACGTGTATGGAATATAAAATTTGGTGCTCGAGGAGTTGGAGGACGGGTTGGCCTATCAACTGTAAAAGTCCCGGCGATCCAGTTTATAAGTAAGTTTAAGTATTAGCGTCGTTTAGGGAATTCGCGACATTCGGTTGTATCACGCGATGTAAAAACTTTTGTCGCGGCGACTTTTTCGCTTCGAAACGTCTCGGAGTTTATTTTTTTATTTCGTTACATTAATATACTTTCCGCACGTATAGAGTTGCGGGGGGAGATGCAACTTTGAATATGAAAAGTATTTGTAGCTGCGTGTTTTGATTCGTTATTGAATTTCACAAAATACCATGCAAGTTCAGATTCTTTGCGGCTTGTCAATGCGTCAATGTATTGCATTTCGGAGGGAACGCGCGGCGTGTGTCGCGCGTGAAACTTTTCCACCGCGCTGGTTAGTTGAAATCAATACTGTCGGACTGCACTCGCCTTCTCCCTCTCTCTTTTCTCTCATTCTATCTTCCGAGTCCCTCGAGTCCAGGGCCGAATTAAGAAGGATCGCGGGGCTGCGGGTCGCATAATTTTCATTCCTCTCCCCGCGCAGACGATATCGAATTCTTCATTTTACGAAATAATCTTTTCGTCAAACAATGTTTTGCAACGTTTCCTTGGCTCGGAGCGGAGACTTAAAAATTAAGGGGGGGGTTACAGATTCATCATTGGCGGGCTTTTCATTAACGATTTTTCATCACTTCATTCGTTATTTTACGCCATTAGCGAATATCGATCTTGCACCTCTGAGCCATTCGGACCAGTCAAAATCTCGTTAATGCAAGAAACCACCGAGGTCAAAGGTTCGTTCGATCTCGACATTTTTCAAGTTATGTCTCCACGAGTGTCTTTCTCATTCGCCCAAAACTTTCTCTCTCTCTCTCGCTTGCTCGCATTCGTGAACCGTGTTCATGTGTGTCTAGCAAGTATGAAGTTTCTGCGAGGTTGAGAACTCGGAGATGGAAACAACCCCTTGAAACGACTTGGTCGTTCGGCTCGGTCTCAACGTTACGTACGTCCAATCCAGCGGCTTGTCATTTCTGTATGTTCTTCAACTTGGCACCGTCTCAACTGAATACAGCTTCATTTCGAGCGACCGCATCGCACCATTTCGGGGCTCTTTCCAACTAGGAATTGCGCCACGAGTGCATTTACTCAGAAGATGGATCACCGGGAATATCGACTTTCCTGGAGTGTGGCAAGAGTCTGTTTCATCGATTGGTGCGCGCCTCTCGTTCATTTTTTTACGATCATTCAGACTTTTGTTTTCGCGCAGTTTTACCTTCGAATGTGCGAGCTCCAAGTTATGAACTGCGATAAAAACCATTCGAAATATAAAAATATTCAATGATTTTCAATTCCCATACTTCCGGAGTCATTTGTTCCGCATGCATAATCATCCGAGACATTCCAATTCGTTCGCCAGACTTTTCAAAGTACTTTGAGTTTTTTAATCCGCTGACATTTCCCTCCCACGAACTTTTGTTTTGATAATTATATGACATTTTACTTGCGGAGACTCGCTTCACAATTCGCTCGCTCGCGGTCGTTCCTTCGCAGCTACACACGCTCCCGCGCTACGCTCTATATGTCATATTTTTCATTTACTACACACGGAATGAAAATGCAGCAGCGGAATTCAAGAGGGCTGCAATTTGCCAGTCATAGCACTTCCGGGACTTCTCAAGGAAACGTTATAGTCGCGTTTAATCTCTCGGAAATATCTTTCCCTCTCTTTCTCTCTGCCTCTCTATTCGTAGCTCGCACCCATTCAATTTGCACCGTAAGTACTGAGACTGAGCTTACGTAATTAAAGCGGACACCTGATTTGCCGCTTCCGCGTGTATATAATGCTGAAACATCTTTCGCACAGCGACGAGAGGCCAATATACCGTATGAATTATTTCACGAGATTTCAACCTGTCCGAAAGTCTGATCTTGAAATGTGCTGAAACTTTGTTGAATATCCTTCCTATTTATTATCAGAGGAAGAGTCGTGTTCGAGATCTTCATTTCCAAGAATATGTCGGCTCAGGTTCGAAGATTGTATGAAACGAGGAGTAGTCGAAGCTGCGACGTTCAAAAAGTCAGTTAATTACAGAGGAGATTCAACCAAGTGGCTAATTTTGTGGCATGTTGAGAATCGCTGACTGGTTTTGAGCTCGTTTTCATAATTATACGAATCGACAAAGATTTTTTCATGTTTTATAAACTCGAGTCGTTCCTCGTCGAATCGAAATATTTCCTGATCACGAAAACATCGCGTACGTTCCACCAATTCAACTCCCGTATCGTCCTACCTTAAAAATGTCTCTCGTAGAGGAATATTTCCCTTCGTTATCGATGAAAAATGCGACACTCGTATTCCTTTCTTTTATCCTTATTGATAAGCCTCCGCACAGCAGAGTGCGATCTATAGAACGAAAAATCCTCAGGTGTTCAAGGTCCCTTCCTCATTTATTATACGTTCGGACGACTTTTATAACCCCCACAACTGTACTGCGACGATCTAGTCTTTATTGCCCAGAGTGTGTACACTTTTATATACATTAAGGCGACGTTCACGTACAGGGTGAGCCGAACGGATTGGGATAGCTCAAAAGATTGATTTCGAGAGAAAGTTCAAGTTTCCTTCGACGATTTCAATCATTCGAAAATATTTTTCGAACTTCGCTCCAAGAATCAAGTTAATTTGGGTACGAACCATTCGAAAAACTAAATTTCATACCGATTTATTTAGGGAATGTAAAAGCTGCAGGGAAAAGGGATTCGAGAGTCCCATTTCGACCCACCAGAAAATCGATGGTTTGGCCTGATTTTTGTGTGACGAGATGCACGTCAGCCAAAGGGAAGATTCATGCAGGGATTTCGGTCGATCGAACTGAGGCACTCTCTACACACACGGAGAGACTTTTATACCAAAAAAGACTATGTTTTTATAGTAACCTCGGACCACATCGATATTATAATAACAATTGCTACAGAGTGTGTCAAAAATGCAACAGTTTGGGGAACCATTACCACATTACCGAATTTTGATCAAAAACATAGTAAATAATGAAGTGATTTGATGAAAATTTAGCAGATATCATAGCAGTCGTTTCTCTGTGTTATACGAAAAATTGCATAGTTTCGTATTTTCTCTTTTACCACACTGAATTTTGCTCAATAACATAGCAAAGTTCATGCGCGCACCAATTATACGAGGCGTTGCTCCGTATAAACATGAAAATTAACCAGTGGTACATAGTAAAATTTCAAGCAATTTGTCCAGTCCGATTCACCAATTTTTAACATTTCGCCAAAGACACGAGTGACGTTCAGATATCGATAGATGATCGTTCGATGTAAGAAATTTGAGAGATCTGCTTTCGGCATCAAAATTACAATGCACTTTGGTGAAATGCAATAGAATGGCGATATAGAACGGCGCTGCGCTGAAAAACATAGCAAATTTTTCTAGCAAATTCATCGGAAATATTCGTATAAAAGTCTCTCCGTGCACGATGATAATCGCGACGATGATAAATCGTGCGCTAGCACTGTCCACCTACGTTAGTCGTAATCATAACGCTAGCCTTGAACGCGTTAGCCCATCGATCGTTGACGTATTTTTCAGAGTCTTATCGATCGTCGTAATCAGCGCTAATGTCTCACAATTCTCGGATCTATCGATCGATTACGAAACATTTATTTGCCGAAGCGTCGAACGAAAAGAAAAAAGGGCACGTGCACTGTCCGCTCGATTTTTTATTCTTTTCATCAAATTTTCATGAATTTCGGATCTTCGTTTCAGCAAAATACCCAATTCTTATACCCAATTGTGTCGAGAACATCAGCAAAATTAGTGCTTTACCGTCGTTTCAATATTTATCAACAAAACTGAGTAACAACGTTGCTAAATTCGACACGAATTATCCCCGTTTCTCGGAGTGCGTGTATACATTTTTTCTCACTCGCCCTGTTGCGAATTCCCTTCGAGAAGTGACGTAGAAAGGGAAATAAACGGGCGATTTGTGCCCGCGGTGCGGCGCGGGAACGAAAGACACTCACGGTTCGCTATATCTGGAGCATCGTCGAGAGCCGACAGGATCCCGGCCCCCGACGGTATAACTTTACCGTCAAAGGTTAACGGAGTGAAAATATTTATGTGCACCGTGAAAACATTGCCGCTCGGCGTACACGGACAATTAATTGCTCACAGACAAAGGGATATCAAAGGGGGTGTGTTGCCACCTTTATATATATAAACACAAATATATCGTGAGGCGCGCGCGGTCCTGGTATCGTCGATGGAAGTGCGGGGGCGGGACGCGGAGGTCCTGCAGTCCCTGCGGCATCAATTACGTCGGAAAACGCGCTCTCTCGTTTTGCTCGCGCATCGCAATTAAAATGAAAAAACTATGGATATATGTATACGGCTTGACATATTTTCAGGATCCCTCGCGCCCGCGACAAAGAGCAAAAGAAAAATGCTGAAAAATAGTAGGCGCGCCCCTCCCCCCCCCCCCTGACGAATATCGAACCCTTTCGATTTAACACAGAATACCGTGTTTTATCGGCTATGTAGCGACAAATAAACGTACTTTTATTCCCATTTTTTTCAGCTCAAAATACCCATTAGCATCGTCAGTACTCTTCGAGGTGTTAACTTTTATAGTGTATTCTCAATAGAGTTCGTTTTTTCCCCCGAGTTTTCTGCAGGGGAACGAAAGTGCTCGGTGATCCTTCAACTGCGAAACGGACGTTTCGATTCCTCGATTCGATTTTCCCGTTATTTATCAGGGAAAATAAGAACAGCAGGGAACATTTGACGGCAGTTCGAGGGTCGATGAAATCTCGCCTTGGCCATCCGCGCGATTGCTAAATCCCAAAGGCCCCGTGGACCGAATTAGGAAACCCGAAACACATTTTGAGCCAGAGTCGAGAAACGAGGGTCGAAGTTCCGTAGTCGCAGTTGGAGCGCCGATGAATTTCCTTGATTTCGGTGCTCGCGAAGCCGGCACATCGGGCTTGGCTCGACGAAATGCGAATAAAGCCGCGGCGAGTCGAAGCCGCTTCGAAAACAGGGAAAATTTGATGCGCGCGAAGAAAAAGAGTTTGAGCATTCGAAATGTATATTCGCGTTGTCTGCTCTGCCCCATGTGAGATTCACTCTTTCGCGTCGGTGAAGCCCACAAAGTTGAAAATCCCACAGACGAAGAGAGCGGGCAATTATATAGAATTGCGGTTTTAAGGCGACGTGGTGGCTTACGAAAAGCCCGAGGCTTGCTACTCAAAGAGAAAGACATGTCTGTTTCACACTCTCGTGAAGTTGGAGAGTTAGCGACGGTCAGATTGCATGGGAAGCCATGCGCGCAGCCAGGAGAAATCCTCGGTGTGGGGCGAGTGCATTTTCTAACTCACCACAATTACCCGTAGTTTCGCGTCTCTTGGCAAAAGTGTAGAGACGCAGTAACCCGAGTCCCTATACATGTCACCGAATCGTATAACTCTTTCGGGGTTCAGCCATGCGAGCAAATACCTCCATTTGTTTTTTCTTTGGCGTGTTTAAATGAGCCCGAGTGTGATGGAGGAGTATTAAGGGAGGAGGCGCGATCATGTTTCCTATTTAAGTGCAACACTAACTAAATTAACGTTTTTACTGTTGGAGGGTAGTAAAAACAGTATTGAAATAGTAGAATGGTGTGAAAAGTGTATGATTTTATAATTGATATTCAAGTACAAAATAATTTTGATGAAACTCTATGCAAAGAACGAAGTCGAACGAATAAAGCGAATTCGATTAAAGCGATTTCGCGGAATGAAATATTGAGAGGCCCCGCAATGAATAAATGAGGGTTAATCAGCGGTGGGGGAAGGAGGATCCGCTGGTAAATTAACGAAATTTAACATTAAGCCGGGGCGGATCGCTTTTATGTTTCGTTTGTAAGGTTGAACAATGCGCGCGGCTTTGATTGTTGCATCGGGGCTAGCGGGTCTCGGAAATTTTGATTTGTTAAATGTGTTCGCTCGTTCGAAAGGGAGAAAAAAGGAGGCGTGGGCTAAAGCATCGTAATACGCATTGTTTTGTATCCGGAAATGAAATAATATGCATCCAAGCGAGCGAGCGGTGGCGAGTCTCGGCTTAAAACCGGAATCACACGAGAGGCAACCACGAGAGAACGGCAGAAAATAAAGAGAGAGAAAGAGAGAGAGATAAAAAATCGGGCTTTTCGCCCATATCAGAGCCCTGTGGGTAAAAGTGGATATGGCAATGGCTCGAGAGGCTGTTTCGCGGTGTGTTCGTGGGGTGGTCACTGCCGAGGTGGGGAGGATCTTTCGAGCCGTTTAATTACATTAGCCGCTAACGGGAATGCCTGTGCCTTTCAACCCTCCGTAGGTCCTTTCATCTCACCGCATAGGATTACGTGTGCAAACAATAGTGTGTACCTACCTCTTCCATATACGAGTTTGTAGCCCCAAGTCACACACGAATACATGCGGAATCTTCTTTTCCCAGGAGCGCTGGCGCCCACCTATTGTTTAATTTCAAGCACATACGCAGAAACGTTCTCTTCTCTATGGATTAGCTCCGCATCTGTAAAAAAGCAGCTTCGTTATTTATGAAATCACTCGTTGAGGATGCTCGTGGACCAAAGGCGGAAAGAATATTTTGGCAAATGTGAAAATTTGTAGTGTTTTTAAAAATCTCGAAATGTTCGTTTTCCAAGGTGAAGAGCAGCGAGCGCGGTTCGAATTCTCTGTTCGATTTAATCGAAGATTAAATAATATTTGAAATCGGCGAGGCTACGGCTCGGCCGCGTAGCTCCATTCGGGCTGGCGGGATCGTTTGCATGGAAATGGATCTGTGCGTGTACTTAAGCCTCTCTATTTTAGCTGTCACTGAAATAGGGGACGCAGGACAAAAAGAAGAAAGGGTCGGAAACTGGCAGTCTAGAAATTTGTCACAGCGGCCGGGGGCAAATTGAAATGTATTCGAAAGAAGAGAAGAAATAAAAGGTTGGATGAGTGACGATCCACTTCCAGGCGCAACACAAAACACAACGGGAGTGTGTACACGAGGAGAGCAGAATGGGAACTATATACATGGACGATCCGATCAATTCTTTTTTTATTCTCCGTTTCTCTCTCTCTCTCTCTCTCTCTCTCGGTTTTTTTCTTTTTCACCGCGTTGAGTTTCACAACCCTCGACATTTGTCGCACAAAGAAAGTATATCGCGAAGGGGGTCCTCCCAAGCTGGAAATAAAGGACTCGCGAAAACTACTTGTGCTCCATTGCCGCGAATAATTGCGGGGCTACGACCCTAAAATTTCATTTGTCTAGTATATCCATTTACTAATAGAAAGTAAATCGGAGTTTTTTGTGGTCGTGCGATCGTTCCCGGAACTCGATCAATTTCAATCGGAGCGTAATTTCGGTTACGTAAAGAGCGCTTTTTTTGGGAGCCTCTTAATTTATCGGATGATTTTTTGCCCGTTGAAGGCGCGAGGGAAGCGAGTTTTGCCGAGTAAAAAAGATCGGAGCGTCGCTGCGCCTCTTTCTTAACCGAGTCGTGTAGATCCATTGCATACACGTGGAAACACTTGATTGATTGTGGAGCTGAGCTCAGCCCGAGGAAAAGAGAGAGCTTGCAAAGTCATCAATGTCACTTTTCCGAGAGAGTTTTAATGATGGCCCGGGATTAACATGTCCGACTAATGATCCTTCGCGTCCTTCTTTTTTTCTCTCCTTCTTTCTCTGCCCTCCGCAGATCGCGCGACCGAGCAGAATTCCCTCTTGTTTTCCTCCTCCGTGCACGTGTAGACGCGTGCTCGGTATAGCAGCTAAGCAAAACGTCGAAAGCTGTACAAAAGCTTGTTCCCTTCGTGACTCAATTTACGGAGTTTCGTTGTGACGTCCTTCAGCGATAAATAGGTCTCCTCTGTGCACCTGTGCGCGATGTCCCCTTGCCTCACATTCCACCGTACATTTCTTATGCTCAAATAACAATGTTCCTACAGTCGAAGCTTTCAGACATTAATTTGTTTATTGAACAAATTGAATATTATAAATTGGAGCACAATAATTGACGAAGCGTGCAGTCCTCTGCCACTTGAAACCACCTCACTTTACCCCATTCGGTAGAACGTCAGTAAAGAGTCTCGAGTAAGGAAATTCTCGAGTAAGAATTTCAGTCGGGACAAACGTTATTGAAGATTCCGAGGCGGCCCTGCGGGGAGTTCAGTTGCTACTTTCCCCCAGCAAGCTTTTAACTCGGATAACTTTATTTCAGTACTCTGCTGGCCATTGAGCTAAAGATTTTGCGAGGGCTACGGAGAGGGGCCCTCGACACTTGAAATTCAGCATGAGGAAATATCAAGGAATGCTTAATTCCGAATGTTGCCTGTGAGAACATGGAAAGCAGAAGCAGAGGAGTCTAGCGCAGTTGAGCTCTTTTGGGAGCACGACACGAGGGGGAAACTACTGTACTTGCAAGCTCCGTAAATAATGCCCGCGCGAGATTGCGTGACGTTTGACTTCGTCCAGCAATGAGTGACACTTCCGTGACTTGCAGTCGCGGGGATTCATGATATGCCTTTCTTGTTCTGCTTTCACTAATTATCGGGAAAATAAAACGGGGGCTTGAACAGTTGGAGGACGATGACGAAGGGGCTGAAAAAGCGCGGCAAAGCTCACGAACATGCTTCATCGTTATTACATGCTCGTCAAGAAAAGTAATTACGTGCCTCTTTTGTTTTATAGCTTCGAATTTTTGCTCGTCGCCCCATAGGAAATCTAACTCGGATTATATCGAGTCAAATCTCACGGTGCCTCGTGTCATTTGACTGTAAGTAAATTCACGGCGTGTACACAACTCATGGTTTTCGTACAATTAGCATTTTGGCCTGTAGCGTTACATTTTCTGGTCGATAGCAAGCGCATTTACCTTCATTGTCTAAATATGTGGTAGGCATCTCTCTCTCTCTCTCTCTGTACCTGCAAATGTGCATAGAGGCTTATTCCTCGTATGTCAACTTAAGAGCGGCAGCCTGGCGGAATCGTAACGCTAAATCGTAATTAGAGCTGCGGAACGAGAGAGGCTTACAGCGCAGTGGAAGGATTGGCATTACAAATATCAGCTTAACACAGCACACTGTGCGCTCTCGCTCTCCAGTCATATTATGACACTTTGGAATGGTGAATTTATACGAACCTGCGTCATGAATCGAGCCGCAACGACATCCGTCGAGCTCGTCCGGAAGCTCGTTGCATCATCAGTTAGAGGCTGCTGTGAGAGATGGCGCCACGTGGATTGTTATCAGAAACACTTTATTCGAGGTTGTTTCGTTGATGGAATATGATGTTGGCGAATCTAATGTCTCGTGGAATTATCGTTCGGCTGGAAATGTGCTCGAAAACTCGTACGAACGTTCCTGCACGTATTCTGGCCTCGTTACAGCCCCTTTCAAGCCTTCTGCACTTCTCATAAATTATTCTGAGCACACAGAAAATTCGAAACGGATTGGAGAGGTTGTACAGTTTGGAGGGAATTCGCCCCCCAGGTATAAATGTGGCATCGATATAGGCCGATAGTAATCAACGATTGCGCACAGTTATCGTGGCAAATCTCATGGGTAAGTCAACGAAGAGGATCTCAGGATGATTCGATGAATATTTATTCTACTGAAATCTCTAGTGATAACGTTCCTGATCAAGAACCAATGGCAATCCCCGATGTCGACGAAATAAGCTCGCCCCTACGATATGCCGTAAAGCCTATCAAGAAATCTCACAGGATTTTTATAAAAAGTGACATTTAACGACGAAACAAGTCTCCGGGGAATAAATACCCGGCGATGAAATGTTTATTAAACGTTTACATACGAGCTAATCAGTGTGCCGATGCCAATGAAAGAGTACACTCTGTATAGTCACTTCGATTAATGCTCACAATGATAAACAGCGATGAGCCTCCGAAGCTGAGCTTTAATTGGATGCCTATTCACACTGATCCCTTTGATGTGAGTATCCCATCTGCTTATAGACAGCTCATGGTAATACGGGCTTTAGGTCGTGATATGCACCTGCCTAATGAAACGCTAATAATTGGGATTCTCGTGTGGAATCTATGTTACAAGCGAGCGTGTATGCGGAGAAGTGTATTCGCAATGGGTACGAAGGTAGCGCATGTACGTGTTACATGGATCCGGTCGTACATGGCGAACCGGCGGTCCAGGGTCAGAGCGAACTTGATCAAAGGGAAAAGTAAGTGAATGGCGCAATAAGAGTACAGCGAATATGTTTGTGCATAAAGGCTTGCACACAAGCTTCGGGCAAAGCTCAAGTGAGAGGTTTGGATTTTCAGCGCTGCTCAGAGATAAATTTGGAGTCATCGGACGAGCAGCCTTCGCCGCTCGCATCGATACCGGCGAGGCGCGGCTTTCAGCTCGCTTTTCATAAACAAAAAGAAAGAAACAAGTTCGTTTGACGATACGAAAGTTGGTAAAGAAACAAAAAAGTTGAGCCGTTCTTAGAGCCAATGAAAGAGGCAAAGCCCGCAGCAACACGGATCACGAAATTTCTTCGTAACTTGAGCTTCCAATAAGGGAATTCGAACGTTGTAGATCTTTTTTTCATCTCGAAAGCCTCCTCAAAGACGAAGCTCCAATTTTTCTGATGCTGCACGCTACCGGTGTATCATTACTCTGAAAGTTTCATTCGCTTCTGATAAACAGAAATTAGTCGAATTCTCTGATAAAATACGAGGAGAAAGACTTTCTCTGCTTCTCTCGTAGCGTTCGCTCGACGACCCTATACACTCGGCAAGCCCCTCGAATTCCCAACGAAGATAGTCAACTCCCCGAGGGATGAGATCCACAGACGTCGCCGCATTGATAACCTCCAAATAACTCGGCTCGAGTCTTGTCACAGGAAAGTGAATTCGACGCAGAAAATCGCTACGCAGGGCTAACCTTCTCTGAAAAGAAGGTATTGATAGGAATTCCGGTGAGGAAGGAAGCTCCGCGTGAATTATTTGACGGTCTAAATGCGGCGTTAGTGGAACTTGAAACCTGCTCCTCTCTTCAGCCTCATTTCGGGTCCGCTCAAGTTTGCTACCGAAAGAGAGCGGCCGCATGCGACCAATGGCGTGACCCGATGTAACCCCCGGCGAAGTTTACACCCTCTTACAGACTTTAATTTATTCCACCCCTGGAACGCTTCATACAGGGTCAAAGGACGGTCTCTTGACCGTAGCCGAGGTATCGGGGAGTTTCAAGTGATAATTTATAGCCTGCTCCGAGTTCAAATGTTGCTCTATCGAGAATGTGAATTTCTTATGATAAAATGAGGGTTTTGCTTGTACCGAGGCTGAACAGTCGGTCTGGGATGGAAAAGAGTGAAAAACGGGCTGGAGCGCGGAGCGGCAAGAAAAACGGCAACGCGAGACTTTATTTTTCGCTTGGATAACTTGAAAATCGAAGTAACGTGTTTCGGCAAACTTGCTGCCGGGAATAAGTCGATATCGTCCATCCCGAATGGATGCCGAGCCGGAGGAAGATACTCGCGCGGTCCGCCGAGCGAGCGTCGAGACAAAATCTCTCGGCACAGGCGGCGCCCTGGCAACGAGAAAAGGACGAAACTTTTCAGTTCCATGGGAAAGACCATAAATTGCAGTATCGGAGTTGGGAGAAGCGTTAACTGCGACGGAAGAGATTAAATGATTAGGGAGGCCATTTGGCAAGGTTCTCTATCAAAAAGTTGGCTGCGTTCAGGGGGCGCCACGATATACTGAACTCTTTCCTGCCCTCCGCCGCCGCCATTCCCCCACCTTCGCGCTGCCGCCTCTCTCCGTAGCTTCGTCATCCTCCACTGTGTATTATATATATCCGCCATTTACCAATTCGACACTTCGAGACCCACTTTGCGCAACCTGTTTTGAATTTATACTTCACCAACAAGTCCCATGTACAGGGTGTGCCCGTTTCGTCATAAAGCCTTAAATCCACGTTGGAAATTCACATCGAAGGCTTCCAAGATCCGCTGCCCTACCGCAATGAACACAAAAATTCGCAAATCCCAATTATTCCTTCTCGTTTGACGGTTCGAACGTTCTCTCTGTCCTTGAACCCCCGTAGAAGCATGTTCCTGGAGCTGCAACCATGGCACCCCGTATGCACAGTTATGCTAATACGATTCAAGAGTATTCGCTGCAGTTGCTAACTTTTGTTGCTGATTACGTAGTTCCACACGAAATTTGACATTTGCGTTTACAATGTTTGCCAGCAGACATCATTTCGGCAGACACTCTGTTACAGAGCGGAGGGCACGGGAATTTGAGCAAACGAGAAATAAATGGTTATCATTATGAAAGAAAGTAGGGGAATGCTGGCGAAGAAACGATCGGAAGTTTGAACAAAGTTCGTTTGGAACGCTGCAGGAAAGTGTTCCCAGAAGCTCGAGACGCTTTCACCTAATACGATTTGCAATGAATTCGTTGATAAATCGGGCTTCGTCTTACGCGCAATTTACCATTTTGCTGATCATAACACCAGCCGTTTATTCCTAGTTGATTCTTTATCGATTTCCACTCTTCGCACAGCCTCCCCGCTTCGAAGAAAAGCACCAAAAAATATATTTATACTAGAGCAATACAACGTTGTTAATCGATTTCTTATTCCGTGCCATTAACCTCGCAGACAATTTGCCGGTATCCGTACAACGCTTACAGCTTAGAAACGAGCGAGCAGCCCCCGAGATACAGGCTCTCTCCTCTCTCTCTCTCTCTCTCTCTCTCTGTGTATCTCGTGAATAACATTCATGAAGAACCGACAAATCCATCAAGCTTATATACGAAACCTGTGAGTTTTCGAACTGTGGAAAGAGACAGGGAAAACGAGAAGGACTGAGAAGCCTTCCCAAATCCCCCGGCAAATTCGCCGCACGTTGATCCATCAAAATGGGAGAGCTTCAGGCATCTTCTCCCAACTTGTTCCATGAGAAAGTTCTAGGCAGCTACTATTTACTGCACGACCTTAAATAGTTCAATGTCGTACCACTAGAAGGAAACCTGTCGACGCGTCTTACTTCTGCACCAAAATTGTATCGGTGCAACAACCACAAATAATATGTTAGCAAAACTCGTCACGCGAAGGAAAAAAATATAATTTTGTGTCTTTACATGAATAGTTCTATCGAATCAAGTACTGAAAACTACATCGGATAAAATGGGATGGAAATAACGGGAAGAGCGAATTAGCGAATGCGAAACAGGACACAAAAGTCGAAAAATGGTTGAGACGGAGTTTTCGATGAATTATTTAAATTTCATTAAATTTGAGTAGTTTTCACGAAAAAATTAATAAATAGTTAAGTGGTGGCAAAAGTCGAGTTGCACGCTGAGAGAAAAAAGTCATTGCAACAACGAAACGTGGCACTGCGGGGCGCCAATGAAAAATATGATCATCGCAAGGTTAAAAATGATCGAATGACCAAAATTGTTTGAGATCAAACTACAGATTCATTTTCTCCGAAAAGCATTGCAGTTTAATGAAGAAAACTCTTTCAATAACATCGATTTCTATTGAATGAGTCATTTTTTTTTCTCAGTGCAGAAAACGTGTTCATGAAGTCTTGGCGAACTGAGTAACGATTATTGATTTCATTTCAAAAGTACGGAAATGCGAATAATTGTTCACACACTTCCGTAAGTCCAAGGAAAAATCGAAAGTTTGTATTTAACAAGTTTTCGACACTATGCTACATTGTTTATCTACGTGCATTAATTTAGTGGTAACCGAATGCCTTGTCATGGTCGAAATCGATTATGCTGTATATACTCGAGGCACTACTTCTCACTTAATCCCTTGGAATTACCCGTCCATTTGCATCAACTGCGTTTGCTCTATGATAAATGATAACAATAGTCTGGCGAACAACGCGAGTCCTGCTATTATTTTACCTCACGTCGGACGAGAAAGTAATATTATTATCGTTGCCATGATTATTTTAAAGCTCACGGGAAAAACCGTAGAGCGAACGAATCCCACTTTCATTTTAGAATATCTCTAATCATGACTGTATTATTTGGTTTTCAGTCACATTCTTCCAACGAGTTTACTCGTGAATGCTTTCGGGTCTGAGTACTAAATCGTTTTTTTGACGAAATTTTTAACGAAATATAATTCCTAATCATAACGGCGAGCATATACGAGAAATAATATTGAAACGGTAAACTTATTTTCAGACAAACTCAAAATAAGCTTGAGAAAGAATTTTGTTGCACTTCGTACGATTAAATCTTTAATCATGATGAAAGTGTACGAGAAAAAAAACTGCTTCGCAGTAGAAATGGGGGACGTAGCTGGACGTGAGAATTGAATGGTGGGAATGGACAGTAGATTTGGAAAAAAAAATTTTCGTTGAATCCCATCGTGTGGCATCGCGGTGATCACGATTGTTTAACAATCAGACGTGGGCACACGTTTGGGTCGAGGGTGCAAGAAAATATGGAGGGTCGTTGATTATTTTGCGTTCTTTCCGTTCGGATTGACCTCGATTTTGTAACGTGGCGTAACCGCACGAAGGTTCGAATGACTTTGATAATAATCCCAATATTCTAACAGCTCCCTTTTGCTCAATTAAGCCACAGCGTTTCGAGCACGGTTTTATAGATCGATAAAGGTAAAAATGTCATTTAGTTAATATCCGTGAAAGTTTTCATTCGCGTAAATGTCAGGCGCAAACTCCGGCGGTGAAACTTCCGGAAGTGGATATTCATTAAACAAATTATTCGGTGAAGGAGGCGATAAGTTATCAGCGTGCTATAAATTTACTCAAGATTGTGACAACTCCTCTTTCTCTCTCTCCTTCCCCCTCCCCACCTTCCTCCATTTCGTCTCTTTTTCTCTCTTCCCTTTCCACCCTTTTGCAAACCGCATACTCGAGTCTTTCATTAATCAGCGGGAGGTCTTTCGATAAATCTTCTCCCGGAGGCCTGGAGCGTCCGACGCCTTTATTAGAAATTATGGTATACTCGAGTTTCGCGCAAAGTATCATATACTCACGGGACTGTCTAGCATTATCGTTGTCTTCCGAAAACATCGCTCTCGCAAATACGGGCAGCAGCAGCAGCAGCAGCATTAAGTTTTATTTAAAGTTGTTTTAAATTGCAAAGAAGGTTAAACGAGATTCATTTGTGTAACGGTGGATTAAACGAATCGGTTTATTTCAAAGTCGAGTTTAATTCCCACTACAATATTTTCGATGAAAAGCGCGTATCTATGGGATCGCGAGCAGAATGTCTCGATAGATAAAAAAAATAAAAATAAAACGAGATATCGGAGCCCCTGGACACAAAACATTGCGGGATTTAACGTCGAGAGATTTTCATCGATGAGAGATATCGAGGGGAGGGGGGCGGGACTGAAGGGGACTTTTCGAAAGTGGCTTACGTTAGTCAAAGCTTTCGGGGACATACTGACGCGGCTTGTACCTACCCCAACCCCTCGAATGTGCCTTCTCTTCTTTTCCTCTTTCTCTCTCTTTCTCCTTCTCCCCTTTATTCGTCCGCCGAGATAACGAATGACTGTTTGACATGGACTAGATTTAGTGGCAGTTTAATCAAACGGTTCCTGCTGCTTCTCGTTCCAGCAGCTAGGGGCTTCGTATTATCGGTACTTATGCTTGGAATTAATGTACCTAGTTTACGACGTAAGATACCAATTGGCTTCGTTCTCGTTCCGCGTGTACTACGAGCAGTACGAGCGAGTATACGCTCGACAACGTTACACAGACAAAAATGGAAATATTCTCGTAAAAAGTCATTTGATCGAGTTGCCAATTGCATTATTGTGAAAACTAATCAATTTTATCGAATGGAAATGATTCATGGGCTGGCCACATCGCTCAACAGTTTTTTCCTCCACACATTCGAGGGAAGAAAAAATGGGCAGACCGGCTTGTAGACTGAGTTCAAGAGCAAGTTCTTCGGGTGAGATACTCTTGTGTGATCACTTCGACGATTCAAACATCGAATTAGTGTCAACGTACGAAGAAAATTGCTTTACGGTATTGTAAACTCCATAGTACTGAGGATGATAGGATTGGATTCCGATAGTTGCACACAATGTTGTGGTGCTTGACTCGACAGGACAGTTTGTACGGTCGGATAATCTCGATCGAATTTCTATGTAGCTTTGCTTGTTCGCTGTTCGCTCTTCGCAGCCTCTTCGCGATCATCCCCATTAAGAATAGAAGCTGCTTTCCGAATTTTCTCGTAATTGAACTTTTTTAAACGATCGATAGGAGAGTTCTGGGTTGGTGAGCCTCAGTTAAAACGAGTTGGCAGTTTTGGCAGAATGTTTTTCGTGTTTGAAGCTCAAGGCTGAAAGTTCATCACATAAATCGATGCTCAAGCCTGAATTATTGGCGTTTTATTTCTTAAGACTTTGAGAAAGTCACAAATTATTAAGGCAGTTCATGCACGAAACGATTTTCTTAAGGAAGTCTTGAAATTTAGACAGAGTTTAAATGGATAGTCGACTGATACGCGTATCAAATTTTAAAGGCTTATTGGTTATTTAGATAAAAGTGTTTAAGTATGAAAAAAAAAACACGGAGGGCTACAGGGACTATGTGTAAAAAATCGTTTATGGTTCCATATATAACGAATGAACGCTTTTTACGAATTTTATGAAAAAGTACACAATCAAAATAAAGTATAGAAGGTTTCAGAATAAATTCGAGTCGAATTTCTTGATAGTAAGATATATTATCTTAAAGATTGTACGAAATTGGCAACGAGCTTATTTGCTTATTTCGGCATTTTGTTTCTTCTTGGCTTGGCCCATTCCTGTCATAGCCTTCTGTCTTTTTATTAATACTGTTTTCTTGATTCATTTCCTGTTGTGTTTTCTCTTTGCGCTCTCAAATGCGATTTATTACATAAAAACCTATAGATCTTAGCCAGGGACGAATAAATTGTGAATAAATAACTCTGACATTAATTTAGAGTCACAATACCTTTTAATTAGGAAGTAAAATTTAGACGACCCAATTTAGAGACCCATAAAATACGGTCCTACGGGCATAATCTACCTCAATAGACATTTTGAATGCACGTTCCAACTCACAATCAGATAATCGATCGAATACCGAACTTGCTTTTTTATTCAATGTTCTATCAACAGTTTATGCAAGGGCTTAAGGGTAGAAGATTTGTTTAGAAATTCGTTTGAAGCTTGAAAATTGATGGGAAATATGAATTGATACGAGTATGGAGATTTGAACAGTGTCCGCATAATATAGTGAGGGCAGAATCGAGTTCTATAGCTGTACGAAATGAATATATTTATGGTGAACTGCGAGAGGTTGGATATGCTTGGATGTGTGTTTGCTGGTTCGAATGGTTGTGGAAGTCGATCGACTGCAACGAGGCGTACAATTGGTAGGTACAGAGGCGAGCTGGGATGACTCATAGTTCGCAATCATCGACATCAATCTTCGAAAAATCGTTGACCCTCTCTTCGTTTCCAAGTTGGTGGTTCGCAATGCTGCATGGAAGCTCGAGGGGGGCATTTTTCCCCATTGTTGAGTCCGTCTCATACACACCATTCCCCATATTATCCCTCGAAGCGGAGGCTGCTTTCCTTTCCGTAGATTTTCTTCATCGTGCGGAGACTGCTCGTCCTTTTTTCCACATCCCTCGTTGACAGAACTGTGCGAAGCAGAAGGACGGAGAGCGCGTCTGAGCCATTGGAACTCTCGGCGTGCGCATTTTATCTGTAAGCTGTTGAAGTATCATTTCGCGGACGTATACGAAGGGGGAATAGCGAAAATTTAAGGGGAGAGACTCGTATCGGAATAGATCGAGAGATATTTTCGGATGGCACAGGGCCCAGGCACGCAGCCTTTTTCCTCGCTCCCTTTATCTCCTAGGACTCTCTTGCCTATAAATAGAATTGCTTGGTGACAAATTGCACGTATATAAACGCGCAAATATCAAATTTCGGGTAGTGCTGGGGTGACAAGTGTGTGCATGCCCGCCTGTTTGGCTTTCTCTTCGCTGTGTGCGCGCGCGCGTGTTTCCCTCAAAGCTTCGTGTCACGATGTTCGTGAATTGGCCACTGTGTGCGCGATACAGACTCTCGTGAGCAGGGCGAAACGAAAAACACATGTATACACCCGCGTCTACGCGCACACAGCGATCCACAAACAGCCACAACTCTGCACAGTGCACCGCGCGAGACGCGCCACGCCGTCGGCCAAGTGCGTTATCGAGTTGTATGTTTTGCATGAATTTTCCATAATTCGCGTTCCCGTCACGTTCAAACTGGTACGTGCACTCGGCCGAACCAGAAGCTTCAGAGAAAGCATGGAACTTTCGACAGAGAGAGAAAGTGAGCGAAGGGGTGGAGGGACGAAGAGAGAGAGAGAGAGAGAGAGAGAGAGAGCAAAAGAGTTGGAGCTTGCACAGTCCCGAGGTGCACAGAGAAAAAAGAATGAGACTAATGGCATCAAAAGTATACAGGTGAGCACATGAGGTTTAAGCAGATGTCCCATAGACTGAATTTGCCATCAAAGTAATCCATATCCCAGCACCTTTGATGTAAACGTTCTCTGGGCAATAAAAAAATCCTCCTTCTTTTCAATCCAAAGGGCTCATTAGCGAGATCTGCCAAAAAATACGATGAATCTCTAGGCTCCTCGCTTTTATTTGCCTCGACTCTGAATTTTCAGTACATTTTGGTGCATCACTTTGCAGACTTTTCACAATTTTCCTCGAGTATCCACACACAGCACTGGACATTATTCACCTTTTCGTTGGAGCGAGATAAAATATTAGTTCGAATTCGAACTTTTTGTTTCTTCATTTATTTTAAACTGAATTTCATGGAAATATGATGAAACCTCGATCCTGATTAACAAGAACCTTCCTTTCAATATTTTTTCTCAATTAAAAACCACGATATGGTGGATTATCGAAGAGAGATTTAACCTTCCCTCGACATTCCAGTTTTTCGATCATTACTATTAATTTTTTTAAATTGATAAAAAAAAAACGATCGTAAAAATAACCTGCACCAACGCACACCCAAGAATTCGACGGCGCTCCTGCTCACGTGTTTTTGTTCCAATCTTAATTGAGGCTACCGTGCGGAAACATCCCTCGGTTGTTGTTATAAGTCTAGCATATTAGCGTGCTTACCGAATTCATTATCATCGCTAAGAGGCAGTGTGGGAACTTTGCAGACGGTCGCGCGCGGAGCAAAAGACGATCGTGTTTAGTCTTGAAGTGACGTTTATTATTATTTTGAGAGGAAAAGCATCTCGGCTGTGTAGAGATAAAACGTGCGAACCGACGCCTGACTTTGTGTCTTTGATGTTAAAAAATATATATCCCTGTTGAATTTAAACTGTGTACGCACTCTTTTTTACTCTCGTGTGTATTTATAGTTGCGGGTTTCTATCGGAGAGTACTGAAAACGTTGCCTCAATTGCCTTTTTCAGGCATGTTCCTTGACTGTGTTAAATAATCGAATACAAACTGAACTCGTAAGCCTCAACAATGTACGAGCTGTCAGATCAATTTCGAAAACTAAATTTCACTTAAAATATCACTTCATTCAAGTTTTCATGAAATGTGCATTGTTGCAAAATCCATTTTCAAAATGGACTTCTTCATTTTTTAACACGTGGACACAGCACTCCTTTTGAGGTCATGTATACTCGCGACCCTGGTGCAAATTTACACTTGGATTTATCAAAACTTTTTATTTCTTTCATGAATGTATGGAATTAATCTTACAACGAGACTTTTTGGTGGAGCAATTCCTTGGTGATGGATCGCGATCTTTAAAAAAATTGAAAAATCAAGTTTCATTATAGAAAAATGGCCAAATTGAAGAAACGAATTTGGAAAACCTGTTTTTTCTTTTTTCATTTTCGTGGGTGTAAATTTGCACCAGTGTGGTGTCTACTTTGAAACGAAAAATTTCGATTTTTTCTTTTGTTAACGACGAAAGAAAACGCGGCGGGAAGCGTCGAGTAATGAATGTTTACATTCGTGAAAATAAGTTGTAATGAAACGTCGCGTTGAGAGATCTCTCGAATTTTTAGAATCGGCTTAAAATGAGGGGCAAATGCGAATAAGTTAATGGGATCCGCGAGCGCAGAGAACTAACGTATCCGCATAATTTCATCTATTAAACTGTACGATTATATCCTTTCGTTTTGCAAAAGTTGATACAGACATAAAAAATAGTATTCACTACGCCGTTGCTGCATTATCCCCGGGGGAGTCATTCACCTATCCAAATTTTCATAATGGCCAAAATTCACGAGCACAGCCGGTTAATGTCAGGCGTCCCCTTTCCAAAAGTCCCGGGAGAGTGGAAAAAGAGAACGACCGGAAGAGCTTGGCCGGAGGGGGGCGGGGAGGGGGGGGGGAAGATTAAACGGTGGATGAAATGAACAAACTCGAGCGAGTGGCGGTTAATCCGAGCGAATAAGAAAATATATTCTTGCACTGAATTAAAAAAGACGGACAAAAAAGAGGGAGCGAAAAAATTAATCCGCTCGAAAAAGCCTGGATGAAAAATGCATCGGAGGAAATGAAGATTTTCGATCTTCGTTTTTCCACTTTTCAGAAAAAGCCGAGGAAGTACTGCTCCGGCGCCCGAATATCGCGTGAGATCCGCGCGAGGAATTTCAGTGCCCAGTTTTCCTGTCCGCATATGCACCAACTCGATCGACTTTTTTTGCATGGATTCTTTGTCTTCTTTTTCATTTCATCCCCTCATTTACCTCTATCGAAAGTACATTCGGATGGTGTCGAAAAAAAAAAAAAAAAAAAAACAAGGTTGGCCAATGGAACGAGCGTAGCCTGATGAGACGCAGTCCAGAGCAAACTCCGCGGTTCACCGAGATGATGTTTGCCTTTGGCATGCATTGGAGATGATCACAAGCTCGAATTTTACCTCGTGAACGCATACGGACGAGCTTGAGTTTCGGAGAAACATATCATGTCGCTCTCCAATAAAATAGTCACGAGTTTGAGTAATTAAAATACTTTGGAAAGAGCGCAAATATCATTAATTGCGAATGCTTCGTTCAGTCCTCCTTTGACGTGAGTCCAGAAATAATATAAACAATCTCAAAATCCCAAAAGATTAACTCTTAGTTCTCACAACTCTCCGAATTCCTAAAGCGTTTATCGAACGAAAGAGATTACATGTCTCGACGAATTCCTGTTATTAGATTTTGCTTCTAAAAAAAACTTTCTCATTATAGCCGAGCGATGTCTAGCTCCACGACTACGCTTAATAGAAACATCTCCGCACGCCCATGGACCAGGCTTTTGTTCTTTATCCGCAACATTGTTAATGAGACTTTTGCCAATGGGGATGAAATCGTATCTGCTTTCTCCACTAATGAGAACATTTCCCGTGATTTCTTCGGTAATGCATGTAATTCTAGACATTCGTTAATAACGATTAAAAGAGCGTGTACGTATCTCGGCGGAGTTTCGAAGCGATTTTAACCTTATTAAGCTCGAGAAGGTTTTGCTTCGTTTACTTTAAAGTACAAAAAGCAAAGATCGTCTGAACGGGAGAGTGATATATGATTACAGAATAAATTTTAACTCCAATAATTATGAATATGAAAACGAGAAAGGAGGAAAAAACTCACACGCACGTCGTTCCAATCGAACCATGAATTATCTCGGGACGGTGCAAACTGAAGGGTTTGTGAATCCTCCCAAACGAGTCACAGAATCGTCATAGTTTGCTTTCGGCATGATCGCGCAGTGCCGATCGAATAGACAGCCAACACGGAGAACGGCATGTTTCACCAACGGTTCAAGTTTTCGTAGGGTAAACAAGCGTGTTTGATATGCGGAGCAAAAGCAAATGTGCTTTGAAACGATGGGAAAAAGGTTTTATCAATTAGCAAGAACAAATAAAATTATCGAGTCCGAGAAACCTCGATCTTGTCAACCGGTCGAGCGAATCGTGTCACGCGTACGCGCAGCCTCGTCGAGAGCAAATAACATTGAGCTCGGGAAATGCGGTCGAGAGCAGAAGAATGTGAGGGAGAATAAAAATTTGAATACTTCAAACCGATGGAATTGACGCTCGAATCTTGAACTTTTGGCCCTCTGGATTTTCGGAAAATGCCACATGAATTTTGCAAGCGTTTCTTCTTTTCTTGACAGCGAAGAGCGCGCCGTGAAAAAGAATATCGATGTGGCGTAGGCTGCTCCGAAGCAGTGTCGAAGCATTTACTGCCAACGGTGAAGAAGGGTTGACAGAGATCGTTTGTGCAAAAGAGCCAATATGGATGCATGAGAGTTTAATTTGCCTCGAAATAGAGTCATCGGGCGATGCATGAAGAATAAGCGAGCGGGCGATTGAAGGGCGCACGCGAGAACTAAAATATGCGCGAACAAAGAGTCTGAATTTCCCTGAGCGAGCTTTGACCGGAGTAAAAACGAGATAAAAAAACGTCTCGTCTGTTATGCAAAGTTTTGATTGTCGTCAGTGTTGCTGGATGACCCACTTGCAGTCCATATGTACAACGAGGGGGCGCACGTCGCGAATCGTAACGTGTCACGGGCTCCCTTAATATCACAGGGTTCCTTCGACCTTTATTGGCGAATTTACAATTTATTATTCCGCACCATTCGCGTTCGTGAATCGAATTTTAACGTTCCGTCCACGTGGCAGGTGCTCTGTCAATCCGAATTGCTCTCGAGAACATTGATGTTGGAGAGAGTGAGTAATTCGCGAAGGATTCGATCGAGCGTATTCCCAAATTGCAGAAATTTCATTTTCTAATGAAAATTAGAAATCGAGATGTTGGATAAAATCGAAAGAGAATTCTGCGCCGGGCTCTTCTCGTCGCGAGTCTAAAAATCTTTTTTTTTCAGCTTCGACTATATTCTTGACGAAAATGATTGAACCCCGGCTCGCCCCAGAGAAGCTCCGCGCTCAAGCCGGCTGAGGAAATCCCACACATGATTTCCGCTGAACGGGAGGAAACCGTATAAGTAAGGATCACGCTGCACAAAGTCACAGCTTCATGTCAATCACGCTTTGCAGTATTCGCTCGTGCCTGTGGCTCGGGCAGCCATCCATGTAAGTACGCGAATATCATGCAAGGAGGAGTCGAAATTCTGTATTCCATTACTTTGTGCATTCAGCTGACATTAGCGAATCGACGGTCTTGACGAGTGACGTTATCGAAGGGAAGCTTTTTCCTCTATTGCAAAAATGCCTGAGGCTGCCCTCACTTTTACGAATCGCCTCGTAATCCCCTTATTTTTAAATAAAGGCTGATACATTTTTATGAAAATAAGCAGTCGATTCGAAATTGCTATCGTGTCTCTACACGCATCGAGCATTTTTAGGACTCTCAAGCCCTAAACAGTATTTATGATTTCACCGCCATTCGGTGACACGAAAAATATGATCTCTGAAAATTGTCTTTGCTCTGGAAGGCCAGAGTTCTTCTTTCTTCGCATGAAAATTCCACATAAAAGGTACAAAGGGTGGATCGAATGGTGCAATTTTCTCGACCAGAACGAAAAGAGGTTTAATGGTCCCCGCGGTGTCGAGATACACGTATAGAGAGGAGAAGCGTACGTAGCAAAGGGAATATCGAGCGACGAAAAGGGATGATATAAAGTACGTAGTGAATATTTCAAAACATAAAATCGGATCATGTCATCCAATCCTAAATACATTTTCGTCTTGCCTCTGTGCGAGTGTGTGTCTCTCTGCGTGGGTCCGGGTTTGTATCGTATTCCGAGAATTCTCCGCGCTGTTATCGGGTACCTATAACATCTGTTTCGACCTGGAAGTATAACTCCTCCGAGCGAAAGGCTCTCGGCTTCGATTTGCGAAATATCTTGGCTTAAGCCGATCGGTATAACTCGTCACGGTTGGGCTCTGGTGCAGGCGGCTCTCATCGAGAATGGATCTCCAGCTCGGGAAACCCGTAGAAAAATTTCTATTCTAATATTCTCGTTGCGCTATCCATTTTCCATGATTCTATGAATAAATTTATTCAATTTATTTCCTCCTGCGGGCTTCTATACTTGCTTCATGGGTGACGAGCGTCCATTTTTTGAGACCGTTACGCACTCACGCTGATCAAGCTCATTCTGAATCTTGCTCCTGCTTGTGTTACCTTTGGATGTCGATGAAAAACTCTGCAGCTCCAGAATGACCTCGGTCGCTAAGCGTTCGGAAATCGCTGTCTCGATCCTCGTGGACTTGACGATTTCTTCTTAAATCGTTTTCAATTATTGAAAATTACGAAACACTCTTACCGTTCATTGCGCATTGCGTGCTTTAGAAAACGATCTTCGGTCGATGTAAACGAACGTCGAGTGTCGGACGAGATGAAAAATGGCAGAGAGGAAAAATAGCGAGAAGATTCGAGGAGGATCGCGAGGCCTGAGTTCGAGTCGAAGAGATAGGAGCAGGCCTGACCTCTTAATCTTGGGTTGTAGCTCATGTTTGTTTGATGTGTGTATATATTAGGGACGATCTCGTGTTTCGTATCTCACTGGGAAGCCCTGGCATGTGAGTGCTCCGAGGCACAGCAGTTTTGCAAAGATAAAAATCTTATTTCTGTGAACAAAGGAGAATGACACTTTTCCTTGTTTGCCTTTCTTCCAGAGCGTAATTTCGTCAGACGCAACACATTTGGGAACGAATGGGAAGGAAAATAAGATAGAGGGAGGAGGAGGCGAGGGGGAGGTTCGTTATCAGGGTGCAAGAGAAGGAGGGATGCTTCGTTGAAGAAATAGAAATAGAGAGAAAGGCTGCAGGAGAGCGAGGAAGAAGGAGCGAGTGAGTAAACGGAGATTGCTAGTGGACATTTGTCACCGATCCACGCTCTCTCGAGGGGTGACAAACGGTGTGCGAACGAAACCACGAGGAAAGAAAAGAGGGAACAAAAAGAGACGAGCTGAGAGGGTCTGACGAGTGTCGGACTCTTTGGTTCCTCTTGCTGGTCTTTCCTAATGCGATTCACGGACACGTGGTTTCCTTCCATCCTTGTACTTGGAAAACGAGTCCAATCTGTCACACGGAACAAGGGTAAAAACCGCACAAACTTCCTACACTATTTCGTCACTCGTTTAACCCGAATTTACCGGTGACGATTGAAAAAATCCTTTCTCCGAGTGCTACTCGAATGAGAGCTCGATTTCATCAACAAATTGCCCATGAAACCTTGCATCGATATAAATTGGCTGTCCATTTTCTTCGTAAACTATTTCAAGTTGCGATTTCATTTCACGAAATTTTATCATTCCTCATTTATCTCTAGTTACAATAAAGTTTTCTGCGATTCGGTGAAATATATCGAGAGCAAAAAACGAGTCTCTGCCACCAGGTTTGTTGAAAATTATTCATGTGAGAGATCCTTAATTTTTACTACCTCGACAAGCTGAATTTTTAATTATTCAATTAATAGCTGTTTCGAACAATTATCTTCGATCTATTTATCGTTCGTTCGCACAGATCTGCTGCGGAAACGAACGCGAAATTCCGTCAGAAAAAGCGTGGCATCGTTCACAGCGTTGATTCCTTTAAGCATATATTTTAATGAAAAGGTTGGAATTTTTCAATAAATCGAGACCATCAATCACACCGTGTTTATTCCAGCGCTCGATTCATTGTTTTGTCAGTCGTTTGGCGGAGCGTGTGTGACGAGTTTTTGCACGTGCTGCTGGAGCGTTACGTCGGTGCTTTATCGTGTACATCGTAATATTTCGTTTCTCGCGTCGATATTACGTGAAAAAAAAAGAAAAAAAGAAAAAATGAATATCGTTTTGTCACGAAGTATTGATCTGTGCCGATCCATCTTTGCCCTGTTTGTTCGTCATTATTCACAACCGTTGATCGTGCTCAGACGCAATTGTTATCCCGTCAAGGGCTCTGCTTTGTTTGTCATTTGAATATCCAAAGGTCGAGCCTCGCGTTAGGTGCGGTAATATCATTCAAAAAAACGGCTCGTGAAAAAAAAAGTTTTGCGCGACAGAGTCAAGGATTATCAAAGTATTACAAAATATTTGACGATTTATCGTTTTTCGTAAGGCTCATCCGCTCATTTCCCCTTTTTTTTCGAATGATGTAGAAAAACAAAGTATCATTCCATCTCGTTAAATATTCCCTCATTAAACCTTGAAATAATGACCTTTTTCGAGTCTTTGTGAAGCTTGTGTTCGCCTCCCCTTTGACAGGAGTCATCCTTAGATCCGCCGATCCAATTATTACTTTGTTTTCTCTTCCCAGACGACTTTAGTTCCTTTAAGATTGAGAAAAAAGCTATTACATGAGGCGTGTTCTTCAAGCAGAGTGAGTATTCTACCGTATTTGCGTAAATTTGTACAAAAGCTTTCAGCGCACACCAGCTGCGCGAGTGAATCATTCTCTGAAGCATCCAAAGCTATGTACTTTGGAATCTTTGCTCGATGCAAAATGAGATACGTTACGAGAAGACGGAAAAAATATCCGGAAAAGATTCCTTCCTCCGAATATACGCAATCTTACGTAGCGAGTACAAAAATAATAATAAAATAAGGAAAGTAAGGAAATAAAAGAGGAGAAGAAAAAGAGAGGAAAATGAACGAACAGAAGAGGGGAAAAAGAGAGCATAAAGTAATTTATTTGGTGCCCTCTCGGTGTGCTGAGCACATTTTTCAGAAATTCAGGTTTTTCCTTGTTGCAATAACACCAGCAGCGAGTGTGTGATATATCTGCATAATGTATGTATATACGAACATTTCCCCGTACAATGGACGGCGAAACTATATGAGGGCTCCACTCATTCTTTATGTACATATATACACACGTAGATATATATTTATATATATAAATTTGTACACAGGCTTTTCCACTTCGAAACATAAGTATTTTTGAAAAAACGATAGGCTTAAAAATTTCTGTGAAAATGGGGTTATTTGGGGGAAAAATGGCTGAAAAATGCGAGCAGAACAATGTCACAATAACGCTCCAGTTATTTATTCCGTTTTTTTTTTTTTTATTTTTTTATTTATGTACGAATCTTGAGGTAACTGTAAAAATTGCTCTCCTCGAATATTTTATCAGAATACCCCACAAATATTGTCGTAAATACGGCTCTCGATATACTCACGTATATACAACAGTGAAGCACGAGTTGTTTCTCTCACATACGACTCGTAAAATCCATAATGGCACGCCTGCCGTACTCTCTTTAGTCTTTTCGGATTTTTATACGTATCATTGCTCGATTTTATTGGAAAGACCGAGGTCTCCAAGGGCAGAGGGAGAGAGAAAGAGCGTTTTTCGTCACGCATTTTTCTCCTTAGTACGCATTATGTATTACACGTGCTGGAACTGAAAAAAATTATTCTCGTATTGCTCGAACGTGAAGAAAAAAGATGAGGGGAACAGTCGGAGTAAATTCGGAGTGGATTGACCGCGAGGGAGGATTCCCAGTGTTGGGAAAAAAGATCGATTGCTGCACGAATTCATTAATTTGCTAAGGACACTCGACGAAAATAATATAATCACTCGTTAGAACTTCAATTATTCGTCCAATCGGCCGATTGCACACTAATTATCTCGAATTTTCTCATAACACGATTCGATGCTGGATTTATTCTCATATGTGATGATCAAGACCTCTTGAGATCTTTTGAGCTTATGATTTATTTGTTCGATTGATGTTTCATAAGATAAGAACAGGAGTTGAATAATAGGACGATATTACATGTACCTGTCGCTAGGAGGGGCTAGATGATAATGTCAGAATATTGGCCTCGGGTAGTTTTATACAGACACGTGCTAAACTACAACGTTTTCCCAGGAGATAAAGAGTTTTCGTCAAAAACAGTGAGATAACAGGGCGAAAAGAGGATAAAAAAGCAGGAGACGAGAGAGGGAAGGGATAATCGAAGTAATTTTTTCATGTCATCAGAAAGTCGTCAGTCTTCATGGGTGTTATTGGGCAATCTCTGTCTGCAACATCAATCACCTTTCCCTACATTGGATCGAGGTGTGTCTGCATGTAGAATGTCTTTGTACACATGTACAAGTCGTTCTGTGTTGGCTCGATTCATATGCTTCAAATGTTACAGAACTTTGTCAGGCACTACTAAACAAACGTTCAGGAAAATCGAGTGTTTGAAATGAAAATTTGGAATAAAATAAAATTTTGTTGGCCTTGAGATAAACGGACCTCGACTGCCCAGTGAGGAACGGAAACCTAAAATGGACGAGAGGCACAGCACCAACAGCTACGAAATTTTTGTCAGAAACCCAAATCTGCCAGAAAGAAATGAGATTTACACGAAAAATTATCGAATAAGCCACCGATAGAAAACAGCCTGAAAGTAAATAAAAAATCATTGCTCCGTGGATACGCGTTGTAACGAGTTTGGATAAATAACGAATGAATTTTGTAGCGAAGTGACAGCGAGTTTAAGGGGCTCATCAACGTGGAATTTCCTGTGGCCGTAGCATAGGCCGTGTTCCCGAGGGATCGACATCATTGTCGGGAAACCTCGATCGGACACCTATGATTTCCCCTTCGGCCGTTCTTCGCCAGTCCCTCTTTTTCACTCCCCCTCCGTCTTTCTCATTCCCCCTCATTCGTGTACCGAAAGACTATCCTCTTACGACCTAAATCCCACCGGATGGTTTTTGCACTCTTCCGTTTTCTTTTTCCCCTGTCCAGCATCGCGCACGAGCTTTGTTCGGCATTGATCTAAGGAGATCTCTGATGTGAGCCATCCGAGTCTTTTACAATCACACATAAACGCAGACAATGAAAAGCCCGAACCCACACTACTCGAGGCCCCTTACATTCTATATTTGTATATGCGCTACGTGGACGCGCACAGATTACCACCGAGAGTCTTAGTACTCGTTGCGGTCCAGAGAGAAGACACGAGCGGTGACCCTTTCGATAGCTGAGAGAACATCCCCTTTCTTCGCTCCCTAAGCTCGATGGACCCGAAGTGTCGCGCGATCGTAAGAGATTGCTTCTGCCTGATGTTCTTTCTTTTATTCCTCTTTATTCTCATTCTCTTTTTCCATTCGAGAAGAAAAACCTCTCACGAGTTCAATACAAGAGATTCTACGTTTTTTGTGTAGTAATCGATAGCAATCATGTATACGAACAGCATCGAGAGTTTTTTTATAACGTTAGAATTTCCATTCACTTACATTGTTACTAACGTTTGAACCTAAAAAAGTTTAAGCTAGTTCATGCACGAAACGATTTTCTTAAGAAAGTCTTGATATTTAGACAGAGTTTAAATGGGTAGTCGACTGACACGCGTATCACATTGTAAAGGGTTCGTCTTATTAGTGGTTATTCAGATAAACGTGTTTAAATATGAAGAAATACACGCAGAGCTATAGAGACTATGTGTAAAAAATCGTTTGTGTTTCCATTTAACGAATAAACGCTTCTTACGAAGTTTAAGAAAAAGTACCCAATAACGTTTAAGTATATAATGAAGGTTTGGGGAAAAAATTCAAGTCGATTGGCTTGATAGTAATAAAGATATATTACCTTAAAGATTGAACGAAATTGGTAACGAGCTTATTCACATATTTCGGCATTTTGTTTCTTCTTGGCTTGGCCCATTCCTGTCATAGCCTTCTGGCTCTTTATTAATACTTTTTTCTTGATCCATTTCCCTTTGTGCTTACCCTTTGCACTCTCAAATGCAATTTTTTACATAAAAACTATAGTATTTTCGCCAGGGATGAATAAAATTTGGGTTTCAGTCAGTGATGGATGCCCGATTAATTAATGGCTTATAATTTCATTCGCCAAAATAAGATAAGTTGACAAAATATATTTACAATTTCGAACTAATAACTTTGACATTAATTAAAAGTGATTATATCTTTAATTAGGAAGTAAAAATCGATGCAATTTAGACACCCGTAAAATACGATCCTACGGGCATGATCTACCTTAATCACTGAAGTTTTTCCGTAAAATTTTCGATTCGCGCCTATTTGGAAAAAAATAATATTAACTAAATATTTTTGGATTAGGAATTCAATCATGTATTTGAGGCTTTGAAAAGGTGGTACGCGTATCCTCATCGAATTTGAATAATTCATGATACGAAGAAGCGCGTTTGAAGTATAGCAAGTAGTTCAGCACCGCTTTGGTCAGACACGATGGAATTTTGTAAAAAAATCAATAAACCTCGTCGTTGGAGCGCATTCCAGATATGCTTTCCATCGTCCACATTGCAATGCGCTGTCGAGTTGTACACATTTTTCGCAATTATATCGGTAACGATGGTATTATAAATAAAACAATTTTTCGACGATCCAGTAGCACTGAAATAATTGGAGTCAGAAAAAAGCGTCCCTTCGGTATCGCGAGTATCGCGGAGCTCATATTTTCGAAGATATTTTTTGTTCCTCAGGGTCTCCCTGGATGATAAAGTGGCTTGTGATACGGAATTGAGGTCGAACAACGCATTACAGGAGAGTGCGAGATTTCTTTAGGCGAAAGCTGGCTGTAGAGGATGCGAGATAAAGAAGTTCCTCGCATTGACGTGCGAGACTGAGTGCGTGCCTCCGTGCATCCTCCCACTCGCTCCTCCAGTTTCCCTTTTCTCTTTCCTCTCTCTTTTTCGCTTTTTGTACGTGCGTTAGGGTGCGTCTCTACGGGTATATTTCCGTGTGTTCTTAGTTGCGAATAAAGGGAGGAGTGTGAACTATTCTCTCGGGGGTGCTCAATAACAATCACTGCTCTCCGTGTATACGGAGTCTCCTGCAGCACGTACTCCGTAATATACTACGTACGCTCTAGGTAGGGTATCCTCTCTGTATCTCTTTTTGAAAGTACGTTTTTAAGTTCCTCCCCCGAGGATAGCGACAATGCTGGCGGGTCTGGATTTTGATTATACTTCATTGGTAAATACGTTGTGAAGGCTTGCCTGGAATATATTTTTTCCGCATTCGGGAAGAAGCGAAGTAACGAAGGATCTTTGTGCTTAAAGGTTAGGCGCGTTGCAATTTAATGCTGCGATACTTTCAGGCAGCAATACCCGCGACGGGCCGAGACCGAAGAGCTCTTTCGAGGCGTTCTTTCTTCCTTCAGGACAATCATCGATTCTGGTGCACTTTAATTAAATTTTCAGTCCAATATTATCGCTGGAAAATCTACGTTTAAACATTGCCGAGTAGCGTTGATGTTTGGAGATTAATTTAGTGGCTGCGAACGCCGACAATCAGATTGACGGATCTTGACACTCGTACTTGTATAAAATTTCTACGGGGTGATACGTGAAAAGATGAAAGCTCAAGTCCATTGAGAGAACGTGGAAAAAATGGGCTTTCGAAACCGTGCGGCAGAGACTCCGAATCGGATTGTAACTTGTAGTAAATTTAAACAAATCCAGTCTCCGGTGGTCCATTGGAGCGTGCGACGGGGAATTTTAGTATAGCATTGCGGCGGAGGGTATTCGCATAGCATGCGTGCCAACGCTATGCATACGTATACAGGGACGAGCGTAAAGTTGGTGACTCTGTAGGAAGGTGGAAGAAGCTCGAGTCGTTTCAGTCCTTCGAAGTGAAAGAAAAACGAGGAAGAAACGATACAAGGGAATCGAGGCAAGAAAGTGGACTGTGAGGAGAGGGCTGGGAGGCGCGGCACGGGGGCAGAAAGAGTTTTCGGGTGGAAGAGGCTGTGTGCGCGCTGAGGAAGCAACTTCCTCGTGATCTATGAAGAGGAAAAGAGAGAAAGTGTTCCAAAGCTTCGAGGGAAAGACACAACGGGGGTCGAGTTTGCCGCCCACTCCGGAAGCGTCAATGCATATCTATGTATATCCGTGTACATCGCTGTATATAAAGCCAAGATAAAGTTGGAAAGCTCGGTGGCGCGGGAGCGAGCACACCCTTTACTCGACTGGCCGCGATGCTGCTCGTGAACCGACGGATTGTCCGAGGCAGAGGGAGCCAACAACAGCATCAGCGCCCAACAAACCAGTCCATTCCGTTTCGTTTCGTCTGCCGGCTTGCTGGTCCCAATGTTTCTTAGTACGCTGTGTATATAGCCAGACAGAATGGGTATAGATATGTGTGCACTGTTTATTGTCTGGTAACATTCTGTTCACATGTATATACATCGCCACCTCGGCGTCCCATTGCCAAGCAGCCAGGGAAGGAGGGAGGAGGGGGAGGGGGGGGGGGGGTGCCGCTGCCTTCTTTCTCCATTCCGAGACTCCCTCGCGCGAACTCATCCATCTCAACGGGATTCTGTCTAGTCGGCGCCAAGCCTCGCGACTCGTTTGTATACGAGAATTGTCTCCACCTACCGGCTGCCCAGGCTCTGCTCCTGCTCTCATTTGTCTTCACTTTTTCCTTGGTTCCTGGTAGCTTATAAACTGATTACCTTTGTACTCGGAGGCGTACACGAAACAGTGATTCAAAGTCACGTTTTTCGGATTCATCATCGACTGGGAGCCGAGTCCTCTTTGGGGGCTGGCCACAACAGTCATCGCGATGTGGGTATCATTAAAAGCTTTTTTCTCACTCCTCGCAGCCTTATCTCTCTTCCATTTTATCGTTTTTTTTTGTTTTTTTTTTTTTTTTTTTTCATTCTGAGAATTTCGTGCTATCAACCCGTATACTGCAACTTGCCAACCCACCCGGTCGACTCCCCATCAATTCCCCGCTTTTCCTCATCCCCGTCGTCCTCCACCCCCCGCCTTATTCTATCTCCGCAATCTTTCAGCAAGCATCGGATTCTCCTTTTAGCAAGAATTCCGCGCTCGGACGAGATACCTAGATGTAAAGTGTGTTTTCTGTCTGGATATATGCGTGGATCCGGAGAGCCTGGCGAGAGAACCAGACACTGTGGCACTGTGCGCCTCCGCGTCCGCTTTACTTCCTTCCTTCTTAGCCCGCTCCGCGCTACCGACCGTGGCCAGCGACGCATTTTAAACATTTCACCATTCTCCACGCCCCCCTCCCATTCAACGTAGTCGCTCCTATCTCGGTGTCGGAGCCAGAAGACTCTTTCCTGAATTATATGTTCTCTCTCGACTTGCTCGCGAAACCACTAATCCAGACACTAGCTTCTCTCTATTTATTCGTATCTCGACTACGTTTTCTCGTTCTTATGCCAACACTGTCGCTCATTCATTCTCGGAATAATTCTCTCTCCTCCCCCCCCCCCCCCCTCGCGGCCTAGGATCAAGATCATTTTCTATTCCGACTGCATAGTCCAATTTGAAAAGCACATTTTCCCAAATGGCGTCATTCATCAGACACATTTTAACTTCTTCCGTAGGCATATTGTTGGTTCCCGGACTCTGAATACGACGACACGCACCGAGAATCAGCTCGGACCTCGGTGGCTCGTGTTCTTTTAATGTTCCAGGTTCTCTCCTATTATCCATGTCAATTTGTACACCGATATTACGATTATAATGGTTGCGCTGCTCGTATACCGAGATCGTGTGATTCGCAAACCACAATATCGTCAACTCCGCAGGCTAACTAGAGATAGCCACATTGAGGTGAATCCGTATTGGCCCTTTGGCCACGGCTCATCTCTGGGAATATATCTAATCAAAATTCTACTGGGTTATTTGCCCGAGCCCGGAGTGTGGGGCTGACGAAGGACGGTGTACGAAATCGGAAATCCTGATACAATTTGGTTGGTTATGTTGAGGGATGCGATGATGTACACATGCTTTAGAGAAAGACCGAAGGTTTACTAGCGCGATGTCCGGTGGCAATCCCTCTGGTTTCGCTGCTGGGGTACATATTGAGGAAAGCGTCGCTGCGTCCGATGTTTCCAAAAGTCTTCTTCGATGGGGAAAAGAAGAAGGAACGTTGATAGTTGTCCATTCGAGAGGGGGAAGGGATGAAAAAACGTGGTGAAAATCTATCGTTTTATCGAGGCTCAAGATCCAACGGATAGTGGACTCCGAAGAAAATTTGCAGAGGCGTTAAGGTCGAGGAATAGCTGTGAAGTGCTTACACATTTTGGCGACAATCGTGTATTGGTCTTAACCGTAGACCCAGGTCGGTATAAATAAGAGGAGGCTTTTTTTTTGCCCAGGTCCTACATCATCATCCCTGCGTAATCCAATTGTCGGAAAGCTCTCTTCAGGGGGGTCTCGTGTATATCGTAAGAGGCAAGGAACGCGGATGATGCCGAAGCTTCGGTCGCAGGAGGGTGCTTGTGCGTGGCATATATGGTTCTTGGCTCGTGTGCACTTTCGTAGTACGACGGCTAAATGATGCCATCCGGGCGAAGCCGTGGGTGCCCTACCGAGTAAAGGAGCCCGGCAGGGAACGACGATTTATTCAAATTTGAAGCTTATCCGAACGACGGGGGAGAAAAAATCTTTCCCTCTTCTGTTTTGCCACGTTTCCCACTTCACATACAGACACCCACGCATCCACGTTTTCCTTGGGATCCGAAGCCGGGTGAGCCGAACGCCGTGAAAGTAAAGACGGTAAACGTGTCGTAGCCATCATCGCGTCACTCGGCCCCAATCCCATGTAGTATTATATGGTCGCCGTGCTCTTTTCACTATGGATATCGAGGGTTGTACGCCACACGCAGGATGGTCCCGAAGTCCTCGTGGTGCCAGGGTTGCGCTACGAAAACCCTCCCATCATTTCCTAGGCAGCAACAATGGCCTCCCTAGGAAAGCTCCGAAACTTTAGCAACCGCCAGATTCCCCCAGCTCTTTTCTCATCCTGCGCGTCTTTTCTTACAACTTCTTTTTTCGCCTCAACTCGTTGGACATCTTTTCCGCCCAGTGTGACTCAGCGGTGGTCGACGCTTCGGAGATTATGGCTAGGGGAAGAAATTTGTGTCGTCGTAGAACGTGGCGAAAGGGGGAAGGGGCAGCGGCATTTCCTCCTCACAGAACAGTGATAAGCCCCGCTACTGTGAATGACCCATCAAACTCAATGCCACGTCTTTCGAGTGGTGCTTCCAGGAGATTAAAAAAAGTTTTTTCTCTCCTGTAATATCTTAACCGTAGCGTGACTAATCTCTCAACTTATTTTATCTCAGAGAAATAGGTGCTTCATATTCTTTGAAGAAGAAAAATATGCTGATCGAGATACAGTCTGGGTGGTGAGAGGAAATTTAACAAGTAGCTTACAAATCGTATTATGGAAATTCAATGTGTTTTCGAAAAGGTAGCTCTCGATAAAAGGAGTGACTCGAACGAGCGAAATGTCTCATTCACGATACCAAATGTATGTATACATCGAAAGATCCAAGCAGCACCGCTACGTCCCCAAAGGTTCCTACAACCTCAGAATATTTTCAATGTTTGTATCAGGCCAAGTTTGCGAACGTGCTTGGCAGTAGTACAAATTTTTATCACGAGCTTGAGAATCGTGGGACGAACATTTGTACGCTTTCTTGGTGTGTCTATCACCGAATATCTTTTGTCATGTTTCCAACGCTGAGGAAAACTCGGTCCGTCGTTGATTCGTCCAGTTGGAAAAACGAACGGAAGAGAAAAAAAAAGTAACAGAATGTTGTACGGGACGTACAGCCGGTTGGCTTTCACGATGAGTGCCGGAAAGCTCCAGTCGTGCGTAGTCAAGTAAAAGAAGAAGAAAACCGAGGCAGACTCGCGCAGCAGCGAACGGGCAAGTGAAAGGAGCAAAAGGATGCGCTGCGGAAGGGTGATAGTGACAGAGGGGAAAAGTGAAAAGGAGAATTCTCAAAATGACGGGCGTAAGAGTAATACCATGTAAATATAAGGCTGCGACGCATTACTCCCTCTTCCACCAGAAGAACACGGGAGCCGGGGTTAAAGCCCTCGCAAGCCTGCTGCTGGAGCTACAATCCACCCCTTCAGAGCGGTTGCTCTGCCATTTAATAGCAGCTTGCTCGTGTCCCACGCAATCTTGAATCTCTGATTTTTCCAAAGGGACGAGCTACTCTCGACGATCCTTCGCTGGTCCCCGACGTCTAAACGGGCTTTAATATCTCAAGAGGAGTGATTGTTACTCACTAAAAACATTCCGTTCGCCGTTACCCTCTGCGGCTTATTTCGACGACGTTTTATCTCGTCGATTTATTCGTTACTGGCCAGTCCAACAGGCATGCTTTGCGACGAGCATGCAGCAACGAACAGTTCCATCTTCATTTGTTGCCCTCATAAAACCTGATACGCAAGCCTGATTAAAAGCTCCCGACTGCGCGAAAAACGTCAAGTTACTTTGACCAAGTTTTTTTCGAGTCGTCAACGCGATTAGTTAATTAGCAGCAGACCCGGCGACTGGTGATTGGAAAAAAATCCCCAAACAGAAGCATCAGCCTAGGAATCAATCGCCGCGGCGGTGGAACGAGGCCAATCCCTTTTCTTACTTTCCCCTCGGTATTCGATTAACCCTTCAAGCCCTTTCGCGACTGTGATCTTGTGAGAAAATAAGACAACGAAAGCAGTGAGAAGGTGTACAGGATCGGTATGTACTGAGTGAGAAATCTATAGGGCTCCACGCTCCCTATGAAGACTTTTTTTCCGAGTAAAATCCAAGTCGTGAATCCGTATAGTAAATGCCAGGGCTCCTACAGCTTTCTCGTCTCGCTTCCTCGCCGATGTTTCGGAATTAATGTTCGAAGTTCTCGTATCCCCCATTCCCTTGTAGTAAAGTTAGCGGAGCAGCTTCGCCGGAATTCCGCGCACAGTTCCCCCGCATCAACTCATCTCAATATAGGTGTGTAGATCTATATACAAGCCTTTGGGCATATATACATTGACATATATCTTCATGCTCTGTCTAACCCTTTCTCTTCATCATTTTATCTTGTTCCATCTCCATTATATCGCTTGATAGCACACGAGCTATCCTTGTCTTCGTATAATCGTTGCTCTTGCTCACTCCCCTCGCACACCCTGCTCTCTGTCTCGGTCTCCCCCTTTCTTTGCTCTCTGTGCCGACGTATTAGCGCTCGAGAGATTGCTTCTAGGTTCAACCATCATGATATATAGGAGCGGGTGGGTGGAGAGCTTCCCATTCAAATAGTTAATACGTAATTCAGTCACGTGTGTACTTGTGAATCTTTCAGACAAACGACATGGCCATTGGCTCTTTTGTGGGCGGCTAATGACCGTGCCATTGGCTTCAGGCCTCTTTCCTCGTCGCTCTGAAGTCTCCTCGGCTCCGTTATGCCTTGTATCAAACTTGCCAATAACTGGTGCACGTCCAATAATTGCAGTCTCGAGCTTATTCACTGCGTATTAGGTGCGTTCAGTCGAGAATTTCGCCGAAGATTCACCAGCGGAATCGATGCGATGCGCTTCTATCACCCAACGAGCTCTACGAATATACCGCATCGTGCATATTCCGTATAGATATTCTCCTTATTGCGAGCATTATGTATACCGCTGATGCGAATAACTCAGGTGAGCTCAAGCGTTTACTCGCCGGAGTTACGAGCATTACGAGAAACATGTATGGGCGAACGTGCGTCGAGCTTCCGAGGCGGTTCGCCAATCCCTCAGAATTTTAATTTTTTTTCAACATTTTGGAATATTATCTCACGGGATTACGCTAGCATTCGTATTATTTTTATTCATTTGGCGTGTAATCCGGATTGTTAAGCTCCCGAAAGGTCGGTGAATACATGCACCGAAACAGAGAGAGTCTGATCACAAATATCGATAGAGAGAGAGAGAGAGGCGCGTGCACGCAGGATTTGAAAGGAATTGAACTGGTGAACGGGGAGACAGCGCTGCAAAGCCGATCACGAAAGACGCTCGCTGAATATAAATCCGATTAATAACGTGACCGTAAATACAAACAGTCTTGGGTGTAACAAAACTCGGACAAAAATTTAGCTCGAAGGAGTTAACAGAGGCTTGTTTCAGTCGTTTTTAAATTCCATGTAAAAAGCTTTTCCAGCCTAGTAACGAATGAACTGGGCCACAAAAACTCGGCACCCGAAGTAGGTAAGGTTCGTTTGCGGCTGACCAATGAAAATTCTAAAAGGGTAGCACCGAATTCTCTTTCTGTCCTGGTGGAGCCCCAACGTTTGCGTTCCTTGAATCCAACGTAACTCTTCTCCCTCGCGGGGCCGCCATTCGAGCCCTGACTTTGAGCATAGGGCTTCTCAGACACAACCACACTCGCACACGTATAAAGTTAGCTCACACAGTACTCGGAGCTTAGAGAAGATCTGACCGACGGACCGGCATTGCCTTTTATCTTTTACACCGCAAACTATATATACACGTGGATAAAAGAGAAGCATATCTGTATACGGAGCCAACTCTTCTTTCATTCTTTTCATTTCTGCTGAGAAACCTCTTACCAACTGCAGGCCTCTCGTCGCCTCCCCCCCTCTCGTATTTTCTCAGCTGCTTCCTCCTCTCGTGGCACACTGCTCAAAGCCAAGCACACAGTTTGCTTATGCTCACTCACCATTCAGAACAAAAATTCCACGGCTCGATTCTTTGAAAAAGAAAAGAAGAAGAAAAAAACATAGCAAGTGTAATATACAGTAGCTGAAGCAACACTCTGCGCCACAAATGCCTCGAAACTTCCGACCACTGGATTTCATTTGTGCCGTGGACGAGTCTTTCTAGCCTTTGTCGCTTTGAGGAGTGAGTAATCAAGCTACTTTGTTTTCTTCTTTCCATTCATCACTCGCGATCCCCGGATGGATTAGTGCACACGGATTAGTGCAAGTTTGCTGCGATATTCGAGTCGTTGAATTATGGCGGACACGAGTTAAGGCACCCATAAAAAATTTAGTAGCCCAGAAGTCGGTGATTCGAAAGATCCTGCTTTCGAGCCAGTGATCGATCGAGATGGTCCGGAAGATTCATCGGCTTAGTAAGAGCCCATCGTGTGATGAGCATCCCGCGTTAACTGGGGCTAGCGGATGAACGCCTCAGGGACAATGTCGAAGCCTGAGTCGTAACAGCTCCTCTTCCTCATTGTGCGTACTCGTGACGAGCAATCTATCCAGTTTGAGAGAGTGATGCCAATGCACCCTCGCAGTTGACGTCCTCGTTATCTCCGACGCTATCGCATCCCCCGTAAACTAATCCACCGGTGGGTTTCTCGGTAGGTGAGTATTGAGGTAATAAGCGGGTTCACGTGGCCTCGATCGAAACTACTGTACGTGGACTGGGCTCCATCACGGCTGCATCGTGCTCGCCACCTTAGCGAGTACTCAGGCTTTCGGGGGATGTTGTACGAAACATGATGGACTAGCCTCAACGATGACTCTGATTGTCTGCATTCCAGGTCGACTATTCACTCAACCTTTCACTCCCCGGATGCAAAGCTTAATGGTTCTCGTCCCCTTGGAAACTGAATCGATCGAGCTCTGGGAGTCGGAAGTTTTGTGTGCGAAAAGAGTGCTCGTCAGAATGAGCGTCAGAAAAAAACGTTTTTGCTTCCACTCGGAGGGCTGGAACCTGAAAATGATGGCACGCGGCAGCCCAAACTGATCACAAACGAATGATTGAAATTGTTTTGCTTTTTCGAAAGCTGTTAATCAATTAGGAGAGTCCGGTATATTCAGATACGTTGAGTAAACTCGAAATAAGGCTGAATTTTCCGCTACGATAAGAGCTGCCGCGAATACGCTGTCGTCGGTACAATCTCCGCCGAGGTCCGAGTCTGCAAGGGCTTCCTTCTCGCGATGCTTGCTGAAAGCTATGTGGTCCTGAAGCTCTTTTCTATGTACATAAGGGTTAAGATGCGGGCCCGTATATATTTGAAGATGCGAATCAACAACAAGCAGGCTGCTTGTTCTCAGGCTTTCAAGGACGTCCTCGTTGTCCCTAAGAATTCGTGCAAACAGTCTGATTTTTCTAGGGATCCTCGTACTCTCATATATATTTTTGAGAATAAGTTACTTGTTTGTTTACCACGAACGGACCTAAACAAATCGAAACAACCCCAGCGAATCCGGGGGTTTGTAATGTCGGCTGTTTTTTCAGTAGGCAAGCGGCCTATCCGTTACTTTGTCAAGGATGTCCTTAAAAGCGTCTTCGAGGGTACGTTGAGGAGGTGTTCGATGATGTCGGAAAAGTACCTCGGAGGATGTTTTACTGGGTATTCCGTGTTGAGTTTAAAAAATGCCAATTTCGTGCCGAAGGAGAGCTGCTGGGGCAAAGTCTTTTTAAGGATCGTACCTGATAACTTTTCGCCGGGCTCTTGATACGCAACGAACGACAAAGCAGATCAGACAGCCGGATTGCCCTCCAATTAGGAATTTGTTGGCTCCTGGTAAATCGTCCACGTCCTAACTTGTCGCAATCCTAAATTCTGACAGCGAAGAATATTTCATGACGATTCTGCTCCTTGGCGAATGTCCTCCACAGAATTGAATCAATCCATCTTCTTCAATGAGGATTCGTAGGGGCAATTGAAATCGATGAGAAAACATGCCTCGGAAAATTAGCGTATCGGGTGTGTCGGATTAATGAAAGTTCGTGGGTCGTCCAAGCTTGTGAGGAACATTAGAAACGCTCGGATACGAGAGAAGCTTTGTACCCATTAGGAATACCGAGGTCGAGGTTGTACCTTTTGTACGTATGTATGTGAAGGCTTTCACCTATGTATGCCTATTAGTGCCAGAGGCATATGAAGTAGTACGTAGCCACATAGAAGCCGGATTTTCAAGTCATCCACTCGTGCCCTATCAGGCACGCTGCACTCATTCTCCCTCCTCTCCCTCTTTCTCTCTCCTTCTGTCTCTCCGTCCCTTATGCGCTCTCTTTCGTTTTCATAGAGCACCCTCGACGACTCCTCTCTCCTGTTTTTCCGCCAAAGCTTCTATGCCCATCTACCGCGTACTCGTGCAAATTTCGAGCCCAGCACCAACGACGGGGCAACTTCAGCTACTGCCACCCACCATACGTCGCCGCTGCTCTGCCGTCCTAATTACGAGCACGCCAGAATCACAGTAGTATCCTCCGCAACCCTGCACAAGGTCTTATCCCGGCTTTACCAGACGCGCACGTATCTCCTCCTCTGTACTCCCCTCTTTTCAACGTTTTCTCCCTGCTGCTTACGTTTACTTGGGATTTTATTTATATGTTTATCAACGAGATATTCCACCTGAAACTTGGCTTCCGTGGTCCTCATCCTCTTCCCATTTATACGGATATTTTCATGTTTTCTCATCGACTGAAAAACAGACGCTTAAGGTAGATGATGCGCCCGAAGGATCGTATTTTACTTCCTAATTAAAGATATTATCACTTTAAATTTATGCCAGAGTTATTCATTCGAAATTGTAAATACATTTTTTCAACTTATCTTTCGGCGAATGATATTACAAGCCATTGATTAATCGGGGATCCATAACTCGCTGAGCCCGAAGTTTCATTCGTCCCTGGCGAAAATATTATAGTTTTTATAATAAAAAATCGCATTTGGGATCGAGAAAAAACTATTACTAAAAATACAGAAGGCTGTGACAGGAATAGCTCAAGCCAAGAGGAAACAAAATGCCGAAATAAGCAAATGTGAGATTATACGAGTGCTCGTTACCAATTTCGTTCAATCTTTAAGGTATCTTCATTACTAGCAAGACAATCGTATTCAATTTTTTCCCAAACCTTCATTTATATACTTAATTTTGATTGTATACTTTTTCATAAAATTCGTAAAAAGCGTTCATTCGTAACACGGAAAGATAAACGATTTTTTACGCGTAGTCCCTATAACCCTGTGCATTTTTCTTCATATTTAAAGACGTTTATCTCAATAACCAATAAGACGAACCTTTTAAAATTTGAAATGCGTGTCAGACATTACTGGACCAAGAATTAATGACTTTTGAGGCTTTTTCTTTACAGACATTACAGCAAAGTCTCACTCTTCTAGTCCGAGAGGGGTTCCTAATACAAGTTTCGTATTCGCATTGACTGAAACGTCGGAACTCGTCGAAGATTTTTTCGCACAAATTCTAATTTCCTATCCAGCGTGATTCAAAGTACTTCAGGACTTTCTGAATGAATTGTTTTTTTTTTCTTTTCATTATTATTTCAGGTAGGAATGGAATGAGATCCAACTGTAGCACAATGGCATTGTCCTTTAAGTGGAAAGAAGGGTCCAAGCTCTCCGTGGTTACTTCTGGGAACACTGGTCCCACCTCCATTTACAAGGAATATCTCGTTTCAAATATTCACAGAAGAATGTATCTATATGCATGGGCGAGTACGAGTGTATTCATATTACAAAATATGGGTGTGCTGTATGTGCGGGTGAAAATGTCTGAAGGTATAAATGTGTTTGGCAGAGGAAAATCGTCGCTTCCCTGAAGTCTTCGAAAGTCTCTTGGCGCCTCATAGTCGACGATACAGGACCCTACTATATCATGTATAACATCCAGCTTTTTTTGCCTCTCTGTCGTTCATGGTTCGGGCGAAAAGCTTGCAACGACGCTTTATATATTTCCTCCGCTTCTTTTCCCTCGCGCCCTCGCGGCGCACAAGCTTTTTTCCTCAAATCGTTCGAACCCTTCGGATCCTTTGTTCGGAATTCTCTGTACCAAGATGTATCAACATTTGCAAAATATTGAATAAATATGTGGGCCATTCTCGGCTGAACCGCCATTATTTTTAGGGCAAAATGTATTCAAAATGCCGGCAAGTATCTGTTTGAGGGGCGCCATGAATTTAACATCGAAAAAGCCTTGTTAAAACGGTCAAAAGAAGGAGCGCGAAAAGCTTCGTCATTTATTTGGATTCAATTTCTCGTGTAAATTTGGTAAAGTCACGCAGCGAATGGAATTCACGTAGTTTTTTTCCCAAGGAGACTTTTAAAGAGTTTTTCCATAGCGTTGACGACCCGTCGCGAGCGCTCAAAGTTCTTCGAAATACGACAAACTCACATCCATCTGCGAACGTGTGTTTGTCTATTCATACGCGATTTCTGGATTTTTTACGGCCGGTATTTCGAAGCTCATGTGCGAATAAATGGACTGGGGGGATGTGCGGACATATTTCGATGCATACGAAATACGCGCGGCATAGATCATGCGTGTGTATGTTCATAGGGACGTCTGTGCGCGGTTTGGCACAATATAAAATATTGTAAATTTGGAATCGCGATCGATCGCGACGTCTGTGACGCTCCCGAAACGGTTTAGCTCCGCGCGGGTTTGTCGCTCGTGAAAATTCTCGGACTCGTGGGCGTTACAATTCGTTTGATTCTCCTTCCTTTTATTTTTTCCCCTCGAAACCCGCAGTGCCTCGGCTGCGCTAAGAAACTTTCGTGTTAAAGTACAAATGCGACTTTCGCTCGACTTGCAAAGCTCGATTAACCTCTATGTGAGACTCTGTACACAGGCTCACTGCTCCCACGAGCATATCTATGCTTCTCATGGTGTATTGGGCTTGTAAAAGTGCATACAGTGCTCCGGAATCCCCGGGAGAGCCAGCGCGCGCGCGGGAGACTTATCTCGCGAGCGTTGTACAAAGTGGTATACCGGTTAGAAGTTTTTAAAAGCATGCAACCGAGATATCCTCCTCTCTCGCTCTCCCTCTTCCCCTCCTGCCTTGTTTCTTCACCCTTTTTTATTTCCTCTCAAGTCGGTGGAGGAAAAAACAGAGCTGCAAGTTACTCTCCTCTAATGACCATCTTGCACGATTAGGCTAAACTTTTTTTATTGAAGTTACCCACGGTTCTTGTGCATACGAAGCTTTTTAGTTGGCTTGCTTTTTTGCGGATTTCTTGTTTCGATAGCCAGTTCCCAACGAGATCGGAGCTCGTATCTTTCGGGTTTTTGAAGTCGAGACCCCCGGAAGGGCTGACGGGAAAGATTTTTCTTCGACTCTCTCTCTCTCTTTTTATTCGCGGACATGATGAATCACGTTTGAGAGCTTACACGACTCCGATAACTGTGGAAGCCGCAATGTTAACATTAGTGCCAAGATTAATAAAAGATGACGCACTCCTGCGCGGGAACGACTCTCGCCAAGCCTCTATTGCACACATTGAATTTGTCTTTCGACGTCCAAGCTGGAGATTCCGTCTCTTCCGGAAAAGTCTCATATAACTCGGTCGGAGTGCCGAGTCCGGGACTTCTGAATGTTTCCATTTGCTTCGCTGGCTTTCCCTTTTGTTCCCTTCTCGTTTCCCCTACATTGCTCCCGCACAGTTACTCTCGTCTTTAATCGCATTCTGCCGCTCGAGTAATTAAAATGCTACGGGTAGAGGCATTAGCAATTCCGGACGAGAGGAAGAAGTTTTCTGATCAATGTCCGAGGAAGTAGATGGAGATGCTGCCGCTACTGCTGCTCGTGCTTAATGCAGTAGAGATGAGTAAACGTTGACTCTATTCAGGTACGACTATCTGTTTTTAATGAAAGCCACCAACGAGTCTATCTTTCCTAGTCGATGAACCATCATTTTCAAATGAACAAAAAAAGCTGGCACGTGCTAAGATTATTTTTAGTGTTAAATCATTAAGAAATCGAATTCAAATTTTTAATTTATTTTGGAATCCAAATTGCCATTTGGCTATTTCCACTGAACGAAAAGCTCTCAAATCCTTTGGAATCTATCTTTTGGAATCTCTTGTATCCTCGAAATTTGACGCCTCCAAAATAACATTCTAATTTTATGATACAAATACGAATGAGTAACTGCGAGCTCGAAACTGAAATTGTAATGGAATACGTAATTATAGTCGGATCGAGAAACAGTAAAATCTGTACCGTTTATATCCTTTATTCAGATATTCTTCGACTGAAGAGTCCTGAAATATGTATACTAAGTTTGGTTTACCTCCGCTCGCCTCGAGAAGCCAGATGACTAACGACATCTCCAAATAACCCGCGTGTAAAGTTACAGTGAATATTGAGACGACTCCACAGTGTTCTCTCAAAAGGGGGCAAGTTAAATTTATAAATTCCACTTCAGTCGAAGCCTGGCTAAGTTAATGACAATTTAAAATTCATCGGTGACCCAATCCTCTTATAAACCTAAAAATCTGTGAATTTTTCCGATGCCAAAATCCCTGGATGCGTGGAATTCGGTACGAGTTCACAAAAGTATGAATTGCATTTGCGTGTAAACGTGGACGTGACTGCAAGTACAGAAAACCGTTTCCCCAGTTATATTTGTAAAGCCACCTGTGACAAAATGGAGACACGAGGCTTGTCCTTTGATTATTGTCAACCTTGAATTTGACGGGATGACTCCCAGGGACGAAGAACGTGGAAAAAGAAATTTCGCGTAAAAGGAAATGAGAGTACTTCGTGAAGAGACGAAGACGCCCGAGCAGGTTGAACTAAGTGACGAAACTTTGTTTTTTCTTTAAGGTCCCTTGGAAAACTGCTTCCACCGTCGCAGCGTGACTCGATGATCATTATTTATACTCGATAAATACATACAAGGGCGGCCGTTCGTACTTATTCATATATTCCTGTACAGATGAGTGTCTATGCACAACGACAGGATACCGATGGATGCGTTGGTTCCGGTATCGACCTGCAGGGCGTGTCTTCCTCACCGGGGAAAGCGCGCACCGTCACAACCCCACACAAGCGTCTCGCGCTACCCCTTCGAAGTGAGCCTTACTCCACGCCACTCTCTCTTTCCCTACTTCGAGCGCGCTCTCCTGCCCTCGCTCTCCGTCGGTCTCTCTCTTCCTCGATCGTTCTTCGGCTGCCTCTCTCGCAATTTCTATCTGTCTCGGTCCCTCCTCGCGCGTCGCCGTGGTAGCTTCGACCACGTTGGTGTACGAGGGTCCGCGCACTGCAAAATTCTCGTCCTTCCACCCCTTCGGCGAGCATTGCTACTCTCTTGTCGAACTCCTCGCGCTCTCTTATTTTTGGCTCTTCTCTTCCTCGCCGCTGTCCCCTCGCTCGCTCTCTCTCTCTCTTCGCGACGTTTTTCCTCACTTTGATTTAGCCTTTGTCGGAAATTCTACCTTGACGTCTCACTGTCACGAGCCGTTCGGAGCTCATTCGTTTTACACTCTGTTGCCAAGCCTCTTACGTTTTCGATTTTAATCCAACTTTTTTCCCTCGATGAAGTCATCGGGTTGAAAACTATTCCACGCTCCACGGACTACGCTACGCGTCCGAGCTAAATTTTATTTGATTTAGAGGTTATTGATAAGAACACGAAGTTGGAAAATTCATGCTGTTTTAGAACTTGAAAAATCGACTCGAGTAATCAGAGGCCTTGGATCGAGATCAACGATTCAAACTTCCCTCATTTTTGTACGTTTATCTCGAAATGGGAAATTATATTCTCATGAAAATCCCTCTCGACTCGCCCCCAGCCCCTTGAGAATAATTTTTTATGCTTAATAGAAAGAGGAAAGATCACGAAAAGATTATATCATGTGCACTGCGATCATGTATTGCATAGAAATTACCTCGATTCTTTACACAACCCCCTCTGGATTCAAAGCACGAAAAATTAAGACACTTTCGAGGCGGAGGGATAAAATGTGTTTGCGTTTCAATCCGGGTGGTCGACTATAAAGAAAATTTTGGTCACGGCAGTTGCTAATGGTCGGTGGCTATTACGAGAGTCCATTTCGTTGATTACTCACTCCCCTGATTAAATATCCCCGTGGTTATGGCGTGAAAATCGTTTGGACGGCTTTGTACTCACATTATTATTATTATTTTTTTTTCTTTTACAATTGAGTTTGTATTAAAAAGAGTAGGAAATTAGGGACAAAGAGATTTTTCGATTTCCTAGCGTTTTTTTGTCTTCCAAACACCGTTGATTCTCCTCCTTGACCGTTTCCCCATAGTCGGTTTATCGAGATCGAAAAATACGGCCAAAAACTAAATTCGCTTTCGAGGATGATTCTCGAGGATAATAAAGTTTGCATATTCACGATACGCATGGAAATTTATTCGTTGTACGGGGACTCCGTAATTCGAGATTCACTCGATATACTCCGCCATATTTTTTCTTGTATATTTCAATAATAATGCTCGTCGTGAAAGCTCCGAAATAACACGCAGCGTAACTTGACAATCGGAAGTTCACTCTATGCAGAAATTCGCTTTTTTGACAATTGAATTTTTCACAGTTTCTCGCGATACGCTTTTCATGAAACAATGTTTTGCAAACCATTCTCTCAGTTGTATCAAAATACTCTTTTCACAAGAACTTTTTTGCTCCTAGTGATAAAATATTTGCTGAATATTGCGAAGAATTATTTCCATTGTAAAATATCCTCCGTACGAAAAGTTCTGATTTCAAAAACAAACAAATTTTAATGGAAATTCTCCATAAAAGATTCATTAAATTGTGGCTTTTGTTCTCGAACGTACAGCTCGAAAAGTTGGTTTTTTTTTTTAAATTCAATGATGGTATTGATCAATTGACGAAAGTAGGTCAAATTGGCCAAGTTTAAAGCTGAGCTGTACCCAAAATGGCGGCCTCCTGCTTTCGAAATCGATCAGTTTTTCAAACGTCTGTCGAAGCAGACCGAAAATAAAAATCGTTCGAGTTATCGATATTCTCGTGTCCCTTCTTCTCTTCCATTCGTCAAGATATTACTCGAGTCCACGGTTAACATTGGCCGCTCTTCAAACAGAATTATCAAAATGAATAATTTAGAATTTGTGTATGTATCCTTATCGCCTTTTCCGCTGTACATATTGTCGAAAGATACTTTATTCTCGCACTCGTAACATCGTCAACATGCCTAATTATCCCGCGAGATTAAAGGCTCCGAAGTCAAAGAGCATTGCAAATTATACAGCGCGCGCGAGGCTCTTCCTCTTTTGCTCTCTGCGTCTCGCTTGTCACCTTCCATTAACTTCGAAGCGACAACACGCCTACTCTGAAGTTTCTCTGCTGTGCGAGAACCGTCTCCATTCTCCATTGAAATTCAATCGAAAATTCAACAGCAATCCGCAAATATCTCTGTGTGAGGACGAGTTTAACATTTTTTTCCTTCTATCGAGCTTCGCCTATCGCGGAACCTTAAGCAAAATAATTCCACTCACTTCTTAAGGTGTGAAGTTTATTTTCCACGGTTGCAAAACCCTCAAAGTAGCTTTTATATCGCTATTCCGAACAAAAAACACGCTCTCAAATTATTCCAGGATTAACATGCAACGCAGAGGGCAGAATTTTTTTGAGAGCGAGATAAAAGCCGGCCTATTTGAATAACTGGATTCATTGATCCCCTGTGAAATATTTTCGTCCCTTAAACCATATTTTTCCTCGTACAAGAATCAAAATGTAAATCGAAACCGAGTCCTCGAAAGACCGTTCAATATTTTCACTGCAAAACCTCGCAATGGCGCTCAATTCTCTCGTCATTTTTTTCAAAACAAGAAAATTCGTCCCTCCCCAATTGAGGGACTCTTTCCTCGGGCAATGTCACTCCGCGGTCCCGCATTTACCTCCAAATACGACGTCGTCGCTCCAGAAGCATCGAGTCTGTTAGCCCGCGCTTCAACTAATCAATTAAAGCATCCGTTACATTTATTCCACTTTGGATTTGTAAATACAAGATTGCTCTCAAGTTAGCTCTCCTGATCCTCCGGTGCTCCGGCTCGGCGTGCAAGTGAAAATCCATTCGGATGCAGAACTCGTTTCAACAGCACAGTGTATTCGGTTCACTGAAGGTATTAGTAACTGCAACGGCGAATAGTATGGTAACGATCTTTGGATGCTGACACATAGGTCAGCTACGTATACACATCGAGGATTTCTATATATCTGTATCCTTGATAAAAGCGAGGGAGAGCACCTGTTGTCGACTCGAGACTTCCGATATATACATGGCCACAAAATCCTATACAATATATCTCCGTATACGTATAAACTCGAAACTCTCAGGTGTATAAGCCGGGAACAACTTGGCTGGATGCGCGTAATATGCGCTTGGGAGAGTTTCGATATTCGACGAGATGTGCTGTTGCTGCGGGTGCTGGGAGTGTGCTGCATGCGAGCAGTACCGAAATTAGCGTAAAGTGAGAACACCGTACAGTTGCACAGGAGCTTGGGCGTATAAACAAGACGCTGCTCACCGATCGAGGCAGCGGTACGTTTGACTTTTTTCTTTTTTCTTCGATATTACAAATATTTTTCACATTTTCCTTGCCTCGTTGTGACTGTTCGTTGAAAATAATCCGCACGTTCGATGGTTTATGGTTGCCTGTGGCGAGACACGTGGGTTTTTTCATTTTCTCTGAAAACAGAGAGAATGCAGAGGAGGAGGGTTTTGTATATTTTTCTGGGTTTTGCTTTCCCGGTGTGTACTTGGAACTTGCATTGTCCTCGATGTGAATTTCTTTTTATCGAGGCTTTTTCAAAAAATGGGGATTTCGCGATCATTATTTGGATCTCAGGGAAGCTCGGGTGGGGGGCGAGTAGTTCAGAGATTTATTAGAATTGATCAGTTGTGTGTGGAAAATGAAGAGTGAGTAGAAAGAAGATTTCGAAGTAAGCTCCAATGCGGTGCAGAGAGATGAAAAGTGTATGAGAAGCTCCGAGCAGGGAAAGCTGGTCACATTGAGAAAGAACTTTTCACGTTCGCGTGCGTTTGTAGGGTACTCGCTCGATGCATCATCACTAGGAGACGCGGAAGAGGGGCTGCTTTTTTTCACCGTTCAAACGGGGGGATACGTATTTGGCTTTTCACTCGAAGATTATGAAAGGAGAGAAAAAAAGTGCTGGCGAAGTAGAGAAAAAAGGAGTTGGAGCCTCGCGCAGAGTTTTTGACTAGACACAAAGTCCTCGCACATGGTTTTTCGATGACGTCTAGGCTGGTTTGATGCCTGAAGCGCCAATGACCGCAGCTCTCGCACAGCCATCGTTATACGCGTGCAAAAGGAAAAGTTATCCGCGAGCTTCCTTTGTTTCACGGCGGATTCTTTGCCAACCTCTTTGTGTTATTTTTCTTCGGATCCTCGAGGCTGAAGAAAAACTCGAAAATATGTACAATCTCGGAAAGCACTGCTCGTTTCGATGGCCTCGGCTTTCTGCTCTCTACCCGCCATATTTTTTCTATACGCTGCTCCTCCTCCGTTCCTTTTCTCTTTTAATTTCCTTTTTTTCTTCTTCTTCTTCTCCTTTTCCCCGGCGTTTTGTTACTGTGCGTTATTACCGACAGAATAGCCCCGCAGTTTTCGAGCTTCTGCGCTTTCTCTGCTTCCTTCTCTCTCGCTCTCGCTTCGCCGAGTATGAAGAGCACCGAGCAATCCGGTACACACGCGTGAGCTGACCTTTCTCGGCGCTCGCCGTGAAAAAGAGAGAAAAAAACACACGGCCAACATTGAAAGGGCGAGATCGAGAGAGAAATATATACGAGAGAGGGTGTAATGAACGTTGCCCGTTTCGGAAATAACGAGACGAGAGTGCGCGCCCCGGGAAAGAGCGTAAAAAGAAGCTGAGTGTATCCTGCTCCGGCCGCACGATATATACCGTGCGCACTTACCTCCGCGTAAAATACATATGTACAGAGTCTATTATGTGCCCTCCCGTGGCATTCGAAAAATCCTTTTTTATATTGTTTTCTTCATCGACTCTGGGAGCGAGTGAACGTCCTGCGACATTTTTTCTCTCGTAGGACTCGACTTTTCACTAGAATTTCAAATAATTTCGAGAACGCTCGGGAGGTCTAGGGACGCTCGAAATTCTTGCAGTATCCGCAAAATCGCAGCAATGAGTCTGCAATTTTCATCCGTTTTTTCCTCCCCTTTCTCCCCATCGATTTCGAACAGAGTCGCGAGCTTTTCTTCACAGAGGCTTTGCACGAGAACACGTGTGCGAAACGTCGACGACACGGTTCCCGGTTCTCGATACATAATTGTCTGAAACAGAGGCTCGTGCGTTCGAATTTTGAGAGGAGCTCTCGCCATTCCCGCGGCTTAATTACGTACCAAAATTGAGCCAGCCTGAATTTCCACCCTGTCAATTCCAATCTCATTGTTTCTGCCGCTGGTCCATCTTCTCGGTCACAGCTCTTTCGACTACGAATACATGGATGGACCGACATCTATAGTTATGCTCGTGTAAACCATATCCGCACGAAGGTTCAGTTGCGTTGTTGACTTGTCAAACGATAGCCCCTCGTCGTATAACGAGAACGGGGGTTTGCAGGGGGTAGACGGGTCAAACCAGGCTCCGAAGGTAACGCGACGCTTTGCATAAACCACAGTGACACAGTTTGCTTTTGCACAATCGATATCTTCCGTCGCGTATCTCACGCTCCTCCATGCGTTCGTGCCTGTGCTCCGTTCCATGTAAAATCTGCTGGAACTCCCTCCTTGCGAACACATCTAAGCTCTGAATTTAATAGAAATTTTCGCTTCTAAATCCGACTGAAATTTCAATGTTTATTTCAATTCTCATCGAAAATATTCCTGATCGAGGCTTCGCAGCGGCTTCGTCACAATGAATCCGGGCAACAACAACAAAAAACAGGAATTTCCGTCGTTCCTAACGCTTCATAATCTTCGCCGAGTGGCGAGGCGACGATCGATAGTATTTTGGAATCGAAGCCGTGAAGCGATTTTTGAAAAATTCTCAAAACAAAGTGTCCGCACCCTCCGCCCATAGAGTTATTTTCCCTCGTTATTTATTACTTCGATTTGACAAGTGACCGATAACTAAAGAGAGGGGAAAACGGCCTTCAATATTCGGAGTTTGTGTGGTGACGTCGTATCAACCTCGACTATAGACATGCGAGCATAAACCATCAATAGTAACGAGAGAGCCACAAGCTTAGCTATGGGAAGCGTCAATGGTGAGGGCACACATGTACAATAAATTTGCTCCGAACAGAATATGAAGCCGCCAGCCATCATTAAAAGTCCGCTCCGGTCTGTTGTTTTATATACGACACCGCGCACTCCCAATTCCAACTTTTTCCATCATCGAATTTTGTACACTTGTATGTAGTTTTGGTGTGTGTCTGCAGTGATAGAATCGAGTGAGTGTGCGCTTGATTTACGCAGTTTCAGTTGAAAACAAAATCGTTTATTTTGCGCCTCGGAGACTCGTGGAAAATTAAACTACTCAAAATCGTCATGTCACACGGTTGTCAAAGTTTTCCCATGCGAGTGATTTTCATCCTCGAACATTCACCGGGTTCCTTGGCCTCTGCAAATTTCCAAGGAGAAAGTGACCAAAAGCAAACTCGAGAATCTCCAACCCAGTTTTAAACGAAACGTACATTTTCATACTTGACGTTCAAATGGTAAGTAACATATTTATAGACGTTGAAGTAGCACTCATTAAAAGTTCGAATTATATCTCATGGCCCAGCTCGATTCTTGAAGAAGCAACTTTTTTCAATACCGTTGCGCAAGCATCGATGTATAATAATCCACGAATACAAGCAAAGGTAGCCTCCGAGCGAGGATTTGTTATGCTCGGAAAAATATTTTTAAGGATGAAAAGGAAGTTCAGTAGGACATGCTTTTCCATGATGTTTGGCTGCTTTTAAGGTCCCCTGGAGTGCTTTCCCCTCTTTCTTCTTTTTTTACGCTTTTTTTACCTTTCTGTCGCGGAAGATAGTCTCGAATGACTCGTCCAGAAGATTACAGGCTGGGCCATGAACTCCCTCGTTTCGCTTGAACGACGAAAATCGACTTTTCAGGATCTTTTTAAGGGTGCGTCGCCGATGGGGTGGCATTTTCCCGTCACTCGTTTGCTTCCTTTCTTCTTCTTTTTTTTTATCAGGTAGCCATTTATGGCTATATCTTTTCGATCAGTAATTACAGGAGAAACCCTTGATACTTCTTGCTTTCGTACCTACCGAGGGTGCGCAACTGCTAAAAGCTTTCTCCGCGCCTGCCTTTCTCAATGTGTCAGGCCATTCAAGAAAAATTGTTCATCCCTGTGAACGAGATAACGCGAGTGTTCCAATTCGCGGATCATTTAAGGTGCTACAGCAATTTCAACCCTTTTTTTCTCAGTGGAAAAACCATTTTTTATGTCCTCCCCCGATGAACCGTTTGCTTGCTGGCATTCGAAATCGTTCATCCATCAATTCTCCGCTCGGTTATGCTCGCACAAAAGATCACGAGGAATTAAGCGATGGAAAATGGCATGTTTTGACCAAATGACGAGGCGATAGCAATCATCAAAATATTCATTATTTAAACTGATTGAAAAATCAACTACTTTACTGAGGAGCATTTATGACTCTGCTCAAAAATTTGACTGGCTTCAAATAATCAACATTTTCTGCTGCTCAATACTGCACGTGAATAACTCAACAAAAAAAAAAAGAAAGCATGCGGCTAGCATAAGTACAAATTTCAATTAGCGACGGGGAAACGGCGCCAGTATCCCGGAGCAGTAAAATTCGCCCCCTCCTCGACCAGCTAAAATTATGATCTGCGGAACAGTGCCCAAGTTCTGAGGGAGAAAAAAAACAGTGAAACGATAACTTCCAATCGGAATGGAGCTCATAACATCTCTCGCTTTACAGCGTGGCTTTAAAAAGGTTTAATGCAAAAATGTGTGGCTTGGAAACTCGGAAATTTTCAAATCCTCTGAGTAAAAAAACCCTTTTTTTGCACGAAATAGAATTTTTGAAAAAAATACAATTTTTCGTATCTCCGGACTTTCTCAAGCGAAGCACGACGAGGGATTCTCCATTGGAAGTGCCATTCAGATGCACCCGAAAGATCGTGCAGTATAGTCGATCTTCGCTTCTTCGCTACCTTCAGTCGACCAAAGAGCCTTTTGGAAGGGAATAAAAACCTCCAAACGTTTTTTTTTTCGAATATTCCGATCCACCGATCCTGTCCCCCCTTAAGGGTGACTTTTGCAACACTCCCTGTAGATAAATACGTACATACAAGTAAAAAGTACAGTATTATAAACGTTAGATCCACTGTACGTATTACGAAGGTAGTAGGCGGTAGGTGTACTCTGAAGTTTCGAGCCCGTGGTTAGATTCACGGGTTGGCAAGTCTAGTTTATAGCCGGAGGCTTCGAATCCTGTGGTAAAGCGAACGTAGCGCCCCAACAAGCTCCCATAAATTCATTAATCGCCCTGAGGCAGCTAGGGAAGGTCTGCTGAGGTCGTCGACTACGGGACGTTGGGAGCGCTGTTGGCAGCAGCGGGGAAAGCCCGAACTAAGGGAGGGTAGGATTTTGAGGGGGGGGGGGGGTTTACGTGGGAAGGGTGGAATAGGGTTGCGAGATTTAAGCAAATTGCGATTAGTCCGTTAGCTAAATAAGATTATTAACCAACCGGTCTTATTTATGCCTTGGCACAGACCGTTATTTAGATGGATAGAGCGGCCAGGCTTTTCGTTTGCTGTTTCTACCGTGTGCTCCATATATATCTACAACCACATTTCTCTCTCTCTCTCTCTCGCATTATTCTTGTTTCTCTCTCTCTCTCTGGCAAGCTCCAGCAACACGTATAAGCGATATAACACCAAATAGGAATATAGCATGCTGATCCACCAAATATTCCCCGGCTATTTCTAGTTACTCCCCCTCCAACCCCCGTGCCCGGATGCTCTTCATATTCATATGTCCCCTGAAATAACCAACCGTCCGTCGCATAGATTTTCATGGAAGGCTCGATTATCCCGGACCATTTGCGAGCCCCTGAATCTTCATATTTCGAATGCACCGGCTATGTCTGTCATTTTTGTCCCTGGTTACGTTCTCGTTGAATCGGAGTTTTATTGGGCTCGCCAATACACGTTTCAGGACACCTCGGCATGGCGGGTCGCCAGGATCCTTACCTTTTTGACCGACAAATCGATTAATCGAGCCTCGATCTTCCTCGTTACGATTGAGGTCCGGAAATTAAGAGGTTAGCAAGTACCGACAGTCGGTAAAAAAGAGAAAGCTTTTGTTATCCTTCGAGCTACGGGAATCGGTGAATCGATCTACGTCCACGATATTTTATCGATCGTTGGGCCCCAGGAAGCGGACCGTTTTCTGGGCCTTCGTCGTAACTTTACACACTGCCAGATGGAGCCTCGGAAACAACGTTGCGCCCTTCAGAAACGAACGAGTTCTAACGAACTTTTTCCATTTTCCTTAACGACACGCTGAACTAAAAAAATGTATCCGAATGAGGAATTTCCGGAAGATGGATGGAAGGTGTAAGGCGAGAAAGCACTTTGAATGATTCACATTATTTGAGTGCTCGTTCATAATGTTCACGAAATTATTGATTCACTGATTCGCCAACGTGAGCTTCGCTCAGGTCAGCTCGACTCGCATTATTTATTATCATCGTGCAATTTCATTTCTTCCTCTCATTTTTTCAATTTCTCTTCCATTAAAAATATAATAATAATGACAACAACAATGGAATATGCTCCATTGAATGGTACGAGAGATGCGAAATCAAATCGTGATTGAATGAGTACACAAGAGGCTCACGCCGACTCGTTTATAATCACCGAAACCGCTTAACAACAATGCAGAAGAAAAGAAAAGTGGAGGGGGATTAGGGTGCATGCCACCTTCGCTTCGTCATACTATCGCGGAATCTAAAGGTGCCTTCGAGATACGATCAATTCACCGAATTGATTGTCCCTTGTCCTTCATTCAAATCCTACGAGCAAGTTTTTCCCCCGCTCTTTCCTGCCTTCTCGTGCCTCGGCTCTTTAAGGGGACAATTTAACTTTCGGCTCATATATAGTGTGTGGAAAAATAAACTGTTTCACGATCATGAGCAACCCGCTTGTTTGGACGAGCAATTATTTTATGCCAATCGTTATCCAATGATCGGCAATACGAATATTAAGTCTGTGCATTGCTCTTCGATCACTTTGATCGAGGGTCGCGATCGTCGGCTTTTTGGAATAAAATTCTCAAAAAAATGAATTCTTTTGCCACTGGATGAAAAATTTCATCATTTTGACCTCTCGATTTCTGGTTACTTCGTTGTGAGTGACAAGATAGTCTTCGATAACTGGCGTCGGAATTTTTATCGAGAAATAATAATTTCCGTAATTGAAAGTCAGATGAAAATCCGGCTCAATCCTCCGTTAGGACGAAAATTGTATTGCATTCGTAAAAAATCGTGACGATTCTAAGCAATGATAAGAGGCGATGTACCCATGTAGGGTTTTATTTCGACACCCTGTATAAGCCTCGTCTTAGAAAGTAGGGGCGGCGAGCACGTTGACCGGTTTGACATATTTTTGGGTTTCTTTGTATTTCTGTTTGCTACCCACTCAAGCCCACTGCTCCGTTTGTCAAACGTTGTGGAGATTCCCTTTCCTCTTTACCTCTCTCTCTCTCTCTCTGCCTGTCCTTTTTCTCGTTCAATCTCCATTGTTGCCCTTTAGGGCCGAAGGGAGGATTCCCACAGTATGCCTGCACGCCTAGAATCCTCGAAGCGCCCTACTCCCGTGGTGCTCTACAATAAAAAAAAGCGTATACAATACATCAAGACTACCTGAACAGGAAAACTTTGGAATTTCTTGGCTATTCGTTTTCCTACTAAACGTCGACTACATCAGCTGACATTCCATCTATATTTGGAGTCACGAAATTTCTATGAGATTTACTTTTTCATCGCGCTGCAGTGGGCCCTCTCACAGCTTTTTCTTTAGTTTAAATTTGACAGTTGTGTTTGACTTTCGTTATGGTTCAATCTAGTTTTGTGAGCCACCGTCTTTGCGATACTTTTAGAAATTGTACGGAGCTGGAACAGCTCTATCTGCTCCAATTTTAGCACGAATTTATTTAACGTGCCCAAAGTTTCTTCGCTTTACAGGATGAATTTCGTGTCTATATCGGTCGATTCGCTCGTGAAAATATTTCTGTTCGAATATTCCTGTCGTTTCATTTCATGGTAAAACCTCTCGAAATATGAAAGAGTGGCATAACCGACTGATTTATATTTAGGGAAGCTGCGAAGATAAAATGCTTACGCGCGTGTATTAAAAAAAGGGAGACAATAAACATTATTGCACAGGTAGTAAGCCACAAAATCCGAGTCGCAATATTGCTTCTCCAGTAGCTCGAAGCTGACCGTAATCCGACCGTGCATCGTAAAAGTTAACAAAATTTTTAGCCACCACGAAAAGAGAATGTTTTTTTGCAATGATTTATTGCTTATTCCATTGCTTCGGCAATAGTCGTAAGAAGATACCAGGTAGAGGAGAGAAAGTGACCCTGGAGATGGAATTACTGACCTAAAGCGAGAACAAGGGTGAGATTGGTCAAGGCCATGGGATTTATGACCCTGAGATACTCTTGTTTCATGGTACTTAAAGCGTTGCAAGAACAACCCTTCATATTTCTTAGAAGTCTACCATTTACGTGACCCACTTCCACATCTCACACCTCTCCTCGATTTTTCAAAATGATTCTGCTTTTCGAACTCTGAACCCAGTTTAAACGACGTTCAATTCTTTCGTTCAGCTCAGGTATTTTTGCACCATTCGATTGCGAGCTAACTTATTTTTAAAAACGCAATCTAAACATTTTCTGAGACTCTGAATTGAAGGGGGTTCCTGCTTTAGAAAGTCAAAAAAATCGATTGTTTTCGGGAATGTTTTTAGAATAGACGGAAATAACTCGCCGTAGCGAACTTTTCGGTATAGTTTCGAGGATATTTCAAAAGTACAAAAATTTTTTTTAATGTGAGAATACTAATTTGTACGTGGTTTATGCGCCAAGTCTGATTGTCGAAGTTTCTCAGCTCTGTACAATGTGGAGATTGCAATTACTGTCTGCAACAAAAATTCCAAATGTTTTTTTTTAAATTTTCATACGAACCTATAAAAACCCGAAAAAATTGCAAAATTCAATATTTTTGGCGAGCTTAAAAAAAACGCCTTTAAAGAAGAAAAATACCACTTTAACGTCCTGTAAATATATAATTTCGCAATTTTTTCGGGTTTTTATGGGTTCATAAAAACCCCTCCTTAAGGGTCAAAATGAAAAGTTAATCAGTAGTCGCAACGGTTTTGACTCTGCAGTTCTTTTTTCCGGAAGAGTTTGAAGCGAAGGCAAGTTTCTCCGAATAATTTGTACCAATGCGAGTTTTGATTGGACGAAAGAATAGCTGATATAAAGCAGAAAATCGCGTACCTTGATGTTTCAGTAAAAATCGGTAGGTCGTGGTGCTGCGAAGCATAAAAAATGCTGGACTATTTGTAAACATATAAAATCGTTCGATCGTTCTGGAGATGTGATAAAATTGGAGTTTTATACTAAAAAACTAGGATATATGAAATAGCGCGTATAAAAACACGTAATCGATTTTTTTCACCGGCGGTGCTATACGAATTTTCGATAATGTAAGCATATACAAGGGATACAAAGAGCGGATCGTTTGATACCCAAATATTCGAGAGGAGCGAGAGTTCCGTAAAGAGGGCGACGTCAGCCGTTTCTCTCGTCGTAACGAAATTTTCAGTAACATCAGCACTGCTACTGCCACTATAGAGAGTTAGACAACGGCGGAGAGAATGAAGAAGCAGAAGAAGAAGAAGAAGGAAGGAGTGGAAAAGCGAAGAAGAAGAAGAAGAAGAAGGAAACGCTGTAAAAGAAAGAGAGCGAGGGTGAGTGAGAAAGTAGCAGTATAAAACCCATATCGTAGGAGGATCTTTTCGATTTCCACAGCCGAACCGAATTTCATAACGTGTGACGCGGGCAATAACTGCGATATGGCGGAATAGAACATATCGCCGTGGGCGACGTTGGCGCCCTTTCTTTCTCTTATTTTACCCTCTTTACTCACCGCACCGCCGCCCTCTTCGAGCTCGCCATCTCGTTTTTTCTCCTCGTTTTCCATCCTTTTCTGATATCTGCGCACACAAAAAAACATGGGGGAGAATGGAAAAGAGAGGAAGAGAGAGAGAGAGAGAGAGAGAAGGAGGAAAAGCATCGCAGCATCAGCAAACGCTTGGCAAAGAGCGTTCTTTGATACGTTACGAAAGGGGGGCGCGGGGGATGCTTTCTTTCTCGCGACTCTGTCTCTCGTTGCTTGCTACTAACCCAGGGGCGTCGAAGAGAACGGGATGACGATGAGGAGGAGGATGCGATCGAGGTGGCAGTGTATAGAGATACTCGACAGCCCCCCTCCCTCTTTTTATCTTTTCTTTTTCTGTTTTTTCCTGTGCGTTCTCATACTCAAACCTCGTAAAATCCACATCTATCCCATTTGCCCACAGCAGTGTGTGCTTTGCTCTGGCTGTGGGTGAGCTCGTGTCTCTCGCACCATCCTGGATCCGTGCTACGTGATACGAATCGCGAATTCATTTTATTTTCAACCCTTTCAACCAACGTAGGCGTTTCGCTGTACCGTCCTTCCGATCCGCACACACACGCGCGCGCGCGCGCGTATAAACACACGCGTGACTCGATGTATACACACACACACACGCGCGCAGACGCGCACGGTCCTATAGAAAATGGGCTTTTTTCTCACACTCTCGAACGAAAAGCGACGAGCAGGTGTGCGGTAACACGACTTTATTCGACGGCCGCAACCCTTACGCGTCAATGGTTCTTCATAACACATAGTATATGGGCCATTCGACACGGAACTCTACTCCGCTCCCCGGGCCTTATCATTTTCATCCGCTCGACCACTCCGAAACGTCAGAATCCAGTTGACTCCGGAGAAATCGTATTTTTAAACTCTCCTTTCGTCCGGTGCAAGCTCCCGGAAAAATTGAATAAAATCTTCAAGCAGTTGGACCAAAGTATTCGTCGCATATTCGCGGGAGGGATATCGTTTTCGAAAATCGAAATGACATTTCGATGAAAAGCTATTAATTCTTGTCAAAGGGTTACAGGAAATGGGAGTCTGATCGGATTTGAAATAAATTGTTTACACGATAATGAAACTCTTCATATGGAACTTCATTTACTCTCCAACCTTCCCATTCGCTCTTGTACGTAAACGTTTCCATGCATTTTCTTCTTTCGCAGAAAAACACGTATCTCGAAACGTTGCAAATTAAGAGCGATAAATACGTGGAAATTTATTTTCGCACCCCCGAATAAATCAACTCCCACGGAGTAAATGCTGGTGAAATTGTTTAGTATGCGAAACACGCTGGCGTATATGCATCGCACGTGGATGCAATGCAATCGAGGAATGAAATACACAGATAGAAAATGGAGTGTGAGAACAGGCGCACGAACATACGACGCACGGAGGAGGACAGAGGAAATGAACCACAACCAGATTTCAAAAGGGATCACATACTGAAATTTTACGAACTGTATGGGAACTTCCACCGACGGGATCTTTCTCGTTTATGCAACTATTTTCATACTTTTTTTTACATCGCTATGAAACAATTGGGGTTTCGTGTTTCACGACCTAAATTCCACATTTTTTTGTACTTTTCCAATTCAGTCATCGCACGTGAAAATAACGAAGAATTTCTATTCCCGATTCCTTCGAAAAATCCGCTCATTCTCGTATCCTTTTATTCGAATCCTCTCGTAGAAACTACCTCTTCGTAACATATTCAGGTTTTTCGAATTTCATTCCGATTTTACCGACGCCCATACGAGGTTGAAAAATCAATGATAAATTTGATCGTTTTTGTGCGAAGACTTTTCGGAGCAGTGACGCTCGGAATACGGCTGCGGAAGTGCTCCGAGCGTTCCGGAAGCGAAACAACTCGGTAAATTTGACCTCTCGAACCTCACAGTGTATTTATTTTATCCCCGGTGGCAGGAGACTCGAAAAACTTTGTCAATAGTTGCAACGATGCTGGGATGTGGAAGTTGCGGTAAAGGACGTTATGATTTATCGACAATCAATTTGCCAGGGAATTGCACTGTCTCGGGATGTCCGCGTGTCTCCTGGCACTTGATCTTGTCTATGAAGTTGGACAGTGCGCCGCGGTTCTCCGATTCTTCTCAACTTTAATCGCACGTCACTGTGTTGCGGAGGTCGCGGCAGCAAAAAAAAACTAAAAGCAGCGATGGCTGCACACATTCGTGTCGACGTGCACGTGTGTCGTGTACCTGAGCTCGGTGTCTACGGTAAATATAAAAGGATTGTTCCGCCAACAAAAAGTGAACGGTCTCTCGTTACAAAAGACTTTATTGGTTTGACGTGATACGTTTATGACATGACGCGTGTGTGTTGCGGCTCTCTCTCCTCGTTCGTACTAAAAAATTAATCGAGGGCTCTTTCTGCTCCGAGTACGAGCCGCAATACGATTTCAGTGTTGCGCGGGCATCGGTGTTGAATGTTGTGCACGTGCTGAGAAACATTGCTCGAGTCTTAATGTCGGGCTTCGCTTAATTGTTTTTAAATAAGTCACAACCCACTTTTTTTCAAGCTTCGAAGCCAACTTTCCGAGGTTCAAGTAGATTGAGACTGAAATTACGTTGAAAATTACTCCCGGACATCGGTGTGTTGCTGTAACAATTGAACGAGTCGAATTTAAAAATGGAAATAATTTTAGAGAGAGCCAATCGATACTGGGACTGAAATAAATAACCTACTTTCGTAATCCAGTGAACTGTCCGATGAAGAATCGAGGCCCGTAATTGAATTGGGGTACTATAAAAGGAAACAACTTCCTAGCGCTCGTTTTATTTACCTCGCATCCCAAGACCTCGTGCAACCCACGAAAATTTCTATCTCGAAGTAACGAATGAATTCGATCGAGACAGCTCGACAAGTGCACTCGTGAAATTAGCGGCAAATGCAACGTGTGTAATTTGCTTTTTCCCCTCAATCCATTCGGCTTCCCTCATATTGGCTTTACACGAACACGTTACATCGGGAGCGAAGTGCGCTTGTACATTGGCTGCGAAGAGGCACATTAAACTGCAGATCGAATTAAGATGTGATATTCCAAGTAAATACTCTATTAGTTGGCCATTATTTGCTCGACTGGAGCCGCCACGCTTCTCGAAGCCCCAAGACTCGCTCCGCTACAAACAGAAAGCAAAGGCACCTCGCGAAGCTGCTTCGCAAATGCACTTCGCCCTATCTCTGTACACATGCAGATGCATATATACGCGTTCGTAATAAAGGTAACAAACCTTCTATAAACTCCGCGGGCTCTATTACCCGTAGGTAAATGAAGAGCCATTTATTCGTGCGTTATAACGACCCTATATATTTGAACGTTTCGGTGATCGCGCGCGCGACCCTTTAATCTACGACCTCCACCGTTGTGCTACGATGGAAAATCGATTATTCCACATTTACACTATTACTCGACGTATATTGTCACGAACAGATTGCGTACGAGCTGTACGTATGTATACGGGCACATAAATAGAGTCGCGGGCCGAGGGCAAGGGGGCTTCTTCAATTTGGACCATTTTCTTTTTATCTCACGCTGGTTATGTGACTGCCGAGGGAGCAACAGTGAGAAAAGACACTTATTGAGTGAACGATATTTTCGTGTGGGTTCGACAATAAGATGGCGTTTGGAGACAAACGAACATTTGGTTGATCCAAGCACTGCGAGTTCGTTCACTGACGAATGAAGTCAATGAAACTACGGAATGTGGCATTGTGGGGAACGAGTAAAATAGTTTTAGATCAAACTGCAGATTCATTCTCTCCGAAAACATTGCGGAATGAAGAAAACTCTTGCAATAACGTCAATTGCTGTTGAATCGTCATTTTTTTTTTCAGTGTTGGTTCTGCAGGTTTTGTTTCTGTATTTTTATTCATTCGAAAAAGTGGGGCTGACGCTTCCAGCGTATTTTCATTCTCATTTAACAGCCCAATGTATAAAATCACAATTTTATTCAATAAAACTCGAGTGCAGTTGATCTTTTGCAGAATTTATCAACTAACTTTATTCATGAGGAATCGAATATTGGAGTTTTAGCATTCACACTGTACGAGCTTAACTTGTAATTCACGTGTCGGAATAATTTTATTTCATTGACATTTTTCTTGGGTAATCTGTTTTGTATCGATCTCCCTTAAATTGTACATGCGATCGAGTTGTCACATCACGAATGTTTATAACTCAATTCATGTGCACTCGTGAACCAACGTCTCACTGGAACGATTCATAAAACATTGTAATTCACTTACTTAAGACACACTTAACAAGATTATTGGGGTAATACAAATAGAAAAATGCAATTACAGCGGATCTATTGAGTCGAGTTGCTTCATGAACGAGGCCAGTGAATTATTAATTAAATATTTCTTTCACGTTATGCCAACTCTCTAATTACATCTTCCCTTCATATTTACATGCATTTTAGTGAACTTTGTGAACTTTGGATCAGAGTTCTTGCGATATAAACAGAAAACGTCGTTTATTGGAATTGCATTTTTTCTTGCCCGAGGTGTTGTTGAATTGACGTTCGAAAAAAGTCTCAGCGCGCCATTTTAGTGTCCAAGAATACAACCATGGTCGAGGTCTTTCCTAATATTTCCTCACATTCAAGTATCGATACGAAAGAACATTATTCCGAAATGTCATCGTCGATTAGTATATAAAATGAAGAATTCTTTAGTAGCTTGCAAAATATCGAGTTTTCCTCGATTTCCCGGAAATTCGGCTATATTTGGATATTTTAAAGTAGTTCTTGGTCGTTTGGAACATGGAAACCCTCCCATTGCGCGTTGTAGCTGCATCAGCGCTGATAAGCTAATCATGACACATTCACGCAGCACACATCACCGATTTCCAAATATTTCTGCTCAATATTTGGGAGTCCGCGATGTGTACCGAGTGGGCAAGAAAATGTGGGATTTCGCGGAATAGAGATTGGCCGATAACGCAATAATGCAGCGCTATTAATAGCGTTGGATGTGTCCGAACTCGACCGATTGTAGGTCAAAGAATGGGGCGTTCGAAAGCTGGTTTCTGTTTGTCCACGATCTTTTCAATTCTATTAATAAAAGTTTGAAAGTGTCAATAGTTTTTTGATCGTTTTTATTCGCGTGCTCGATAAATTCCTTGAAATTTTTATCGTCCAGTATCGCCCCCCGTTTCTCTGCTTCAGATTTCGGGCTCTTATTATCCAAAGCTTTCCCCATTTTGCCGCTCCCGTTTTTTCCATTCCCTCCGCACTCAAATCTTTGGGTACTTAAATATCAATAGTTCCTACAACGAAATGAATTATTGTTGGCTTCGCTCGGTTTTCTCAGCAAGAAATCGGAGTACGCGAGACGAGGAAATCGGGGAACGAGACTGCGGATGCGAAGAAAAAAGAACGAGGGGAGGGAGAGAGAGAATGAGCATTCAGCAAAATTTGACTGCGCTGAACATAAGCGAGCACGGCCCAGCCTCCCATGAACGAATTAGATACAGGGTGCAAGAACGCCAGATGCGAGACCACACATACAAGTGGTTATATCGAGCGTGTGGTCATCATCAGGTGACAAATAGTGTCGCTGAGTGTGGGAGAGCGAGAGAGAAAGAAAAAAGAAGAAACGAAAGAAGGGGGGAGAGAGAGAGAGAGAGAGGAGGAGGAAAATGTTGAGGTCGATCTCGGCGGGCTTTTGAGTTGCACCGAATGGAGCGAGCTCTCTCTGTATCGGAAAAATATAATACGCATAGGCGGGACGATATTGGCTTCGAGCGACGAGAAAAAAGAAAAGAAAAGGAGCCCACCCTGTGGAGACTTCACGCGAGTCAAAATGCCCTCTCACAGCACGAAGTCCCTCGATACATTAAATAAAATAAAAAAGCATTTTTTCATTCAATAATATAGGGCGCGGTATAAGAAGGTGAGAGCAGAGGCATAGAAAACGAAATCGACTGTGGTTTGTACAATATAATATCGCAGATTTCAAAGACGATATTTTATGAAAGTCATTATGATTTTCCCTTTATGCTTTTTATTCTTTTGGAAAATAGACACGCTTCTCGACCAGATGCTTTTAGATGCTTTCATAGCCACGAATGATACTCCCGTGCGTCAATCGAATATATTTCTTACAGCACGCGTTCGCACGTTTGATTCTTGGCTAAGATTTTTTTAAACGATTTTTCTCAATCACTTTTATAGTTGTTCGTGGATGATGGAAAGAAAAAACGTTCGCCCTTCGATGGGAAATATTTGAAATTGCTTTTTTTAATACTGTTTTTCGCAGAATTGCTTCGGCTGCTTCGAAGTGCATTTTCCTGCATGGCTGTTCCAGAGATCGTACGATTTTTTGAGCTCCCATTAATAAATCTACTTCGGTATTTTCCTTGGTATGGTAGAAAGAAAAATAGGTGGACGTCCGTTGTACAGGAAAATTGTTGGGTCACGACGGGATATAGCCGCAAAGTAAGGGCTCGGAGTGTGTGCGCGGGTGTAGCAACGTCAGTGGCCGTTGACGAATCACTTCCGCTGCTCGTGCTGCAGTCAAAATACTCGAGGAAACGTATAATCATTAAACATTTTTCGGAAATGGTACTGTGAAAAGATAATTAGCCTGTGCTTTTCGTTTGGCCAGGTAAGATTTTTTGAAATCATAGAGTCAAACATCCGGTCTTTTTGGCAGTGGAATATTATCGAATATTAATAAATCAGACGGGAAGGGGAGCGAGAAAATTTTGGGAAATAGAGTCACGCAGAGATGGCAGAGGGGAAAAAATGGAAAAAATTGAAGAACTCAAAAATATGGTGGGTCAAATTGCCTTTCGATGCTCCTTTTTTTATCTGAAAATGACGGAATTCAATTGAAAAAGTAATCACATTGAAGACGGCATGAAAATGTTGACACTTCGAAGCAAAAGATCACGAATTCTTACACTTTTCTTTAAGATCAATTACTCCAAATCGAATCGAAGCAACGTTCCTGGCCGAGAGAAGCCAGAATAATCTTTTTCCTCTTTCCACAGGCCAGAATCGGTTGTGCACATGGAATGAATGGGTGTATAAGCTTTGCAGAATTTACTGAATTGAAAAGGCGCCTTTATCTGTTCTCCGGTAATTTGCTTTACCATGAGAGTGAACAAGCGCGTGCGTATTGTTCGTATCGGTTCGACGCGAAGCAGAGGAGATGACGAGCAGCATCCCTTCCCCTGGCAGCCGCCCTTTCGGTGCGTTCTTCACTTTTATCTTTTTTAACCCTTCGCGAAACTCCATCGGAAAAGTGAGACAGCGAAAGGGAACAAAATCGAGCCAAGTAGAGAGAAAGAGAAAGCAAGAGAGAGGGACAGAGCGAGCGATAAAAGGAGGACAAAGAGAAAGAGATTAGGAGGGAAGAGAGAGAGAGAGAGAAAGAGAGAAAAGCGAACTGTGTGCGTGAGCTTGAGTACACAAGTCTCGAGCAAACACTCGACGTCTCTCGTGTTGGCAGACGCAAACTCAGGGGGGAAAGATACAAGGGTAGTATAAAGGAGAGTTCCGCGAGGTGAACTTCGGAGTACGAGGAGTAAAAGCAATGGCCGAAGCGCAAAAGAGCACAGAGAGTATCCAGGCCGAAAGACGAATGACAGACTGAGAGACCGACATAGAGAAATAGTTATAGGCGATGCACTTAATTCCCGATTCCGTATACACAAAGCGTAGGGAACACGCTTAACGGAGTGTTTCGAACCTCGTGCGACTCTCATTGACCTGGTTAAGGTAGATCATGTCCGAAGGATCGTATTTTATGGGTGTCTCAATTGGATCGATTTTTACTTCCTAATTAAAGATATAATCACTTTAAATTAATGTCAGAGTTGTCAATTCGAAATTGTAAATATATTTTTTCAATTTATCTTTTGGTGAGTGATATTACAAGCCATTAATTAATCGGGGATCCATCACTGACTGAACCCCAAATTTCATTCGTCCCTGGCGAAAATACTACAGTTTTTTATGTCAAAAATCGCATTAGAGAACGCAAAGGGTAAACGCAAAGGGAAATGAATGAATTAAAAAGCAAAATGCCGAAATAAACAAATGTGAGGTTATACGAGCGAGTGCTCATTACCAATTTCGTACAATTTTTAACGCAATATATTTTTATTACTAATCGTCTCGAATTTTTTTCCAAACTTTCATTACATACACTTCATTGTTATTGTGTACTTTTTTAATAAACTTCATAAGAAGCGTTCATTCATTACGAAGAAAGATAAATAATTTTTTAATAAGACGAACCCTTTAAAATTTGATACGCGTGTCAGTCGACTGCCCGTTTAAATTCTGTGTAAATTTCAAGACTTTCTTAAGAAAATCGTTTCGGGCATGAACTACCTTAAGCCGTTTTACTAATGTCAGTTGTGCTGCTTTATATTCATAATAAACTCGTAGCTTCGAGTAGTAACTTCGAGTCCATTTTTGATAAAAGACAAAATACCCTCTGCCATCTACGAATATATTTGGGTTGACGAACTCATACATAAAATAGTGAATAAATCATTTTGAAAATGTCCCATCCACAGAGTTTTGGAGTCCGGCACGTTTCGAACGAGCAGTTCGATCGTCCATGGCTCATTAACGTACAAACAGTCAAATTCTCGTTGTAACAATTTCATAGTATAATGGATATTATGCTCGAGGGATTCGTCGAATCATGGATAACGTGCAAATACACGTCGTTCACATACGTATCATAAATTTGAATAATTTAGCAAAATTTATAGATGCACGATTCTACGCACCAACTATTAATAGCGGTGCTGGGCTGGCCCCAACATTAAAATGTACATTATCATAGTTACCATTGATAATAATCAAACTCGTAAACTCATGAGAACAGAAGCGAGAAAACAGCGCGAATATGTTTGAAAATTGATGCTAGGCGACGTTATAAATTTTGTCGAAATCCACTAATCGCAGAGCTCAAAGTCAAATAATTGATAAATAAAAAGAAACATTTGAAGTCGATTTTTGACCCAGAAATTTCGAGGGCTAGTGAATACTTGTTTGTGTACTATGTTAAATCATTTTGCTGTGGCTGCTCAAAGGGGCACTCGTAAGAGCCCCGATATTCGTGCACACGAATGTGAGGGCTCCTCATACGCGTGTACGTTGCTCCAGAAGTGGTGCAAAGACCAGCTGTGCAAGATATCTCAAGTGTTTTATAGGGCGGTCTGTTGTTCATTAAACACGCCTGCACTACACACTCCCTTTACCATTTCTCTCGCACTCACACAACGCGCGTTACAGTTATCGGAGGTTAGTTCGCCGATAACCGCTGCATAAAGGCAGAGGGAAACTGAAACCTGCATGCAAAGTACTTGCCCCTTGGAAATCGAGTCGAAATTCATGAAATGATGAGCTCATGCAATGGCGATTAATGTCATAGGAAATCCAATGAAATGGCAAATGACGGTACGACGAGGAAGAAAGGAAGGATTTTAATTATTTTTTCATTAATATATCGTTTGAAGTCTGCCTCTAAAAATGTAAATTATGAGAAAATAATATCCGGTTATGTAGAAAATTTGAAGGAATGTGGCAATAACGTTTAACTGGATGGAAATTTTACATAATTTTGCTTCAATTTTTAATATTTTTTTCTGCGTCATAAGCATAGCATGCACACGAACGCGTGTAACGATCTGTAGACTTTCGACTCGATTTTGTTCGGTCGGTGCGGTAGCCAGGCTAGCTGCAATATTGACCCAGTTGAGAAGTTCAAACAAAAGCTCGCCCTGCCACCTTATTAAGAAATTCGGTGGCTGTATAAGCCCGGAACGGAGCGCCACGTTAGTACAGCACCGTAGGGAGAGAATATAAATCTGTGGTCAGCTCGGAGCCGTGTTTGTAAGCGAGTGTGTGTGTAAGAGAGAGAGAGAGAGAGAGTCAATACAGTTCCGGGGAAATATACCACCGGAGCTCGGCGTATCGTTTCTGTTTTCGTTTTTCCTTTACGCTCCAAAAGAGGAATGGCTATTGTTCACGATGAAATAACATTTTAAAGTACCGCCCTCATTGATCCTGTTTGAGGACTATTAATAATTCATAAATTGTTAAACCTGTTGGTAGGTTAAATAACAATGAGAAGACGAGGAGAGTGAAAAGTTACCGAAATTGGAAAATAAATTGATTAAACATTGACGCGCATTTGCCTCGTGCAAGGTCTCGACGATTATTTAACTGGGACGAAAACGAGCGATTTATCGCTGCTTTACACCCTCCGTTGTTCCTCGCCACTGCTTCACAGTCCTACCCTCGAAAATATGGAGAGTGTGTAATGGGAACTATAGTCCGATAAGCACTTATTTTTACTGCAACTATTTAGCAACGTTACGTAAAAACGCGGACGTTACAGGACCACCCATTTCTCTTATGTTAATTGGAGAAAAGAGTGACACTCCTCAAAGGATGTGCCGCGAGAATGAGTTTCTTAGAAATAATATCGGGCCAGCTTTTATGTTAGATAAGTACAATGGAAAGCAAAAAGCATAAATGGACGGAGGTGTATTGAGAAATGTGCTATTCGTCGATGCAATTCGTTACCCTTCGACGAGTTTCTATATATTTACAAATACACATACACAAATAAGCGACAGAGAGTAAAATATACAGGTATATGGACGAGCGTGGGGCACGTTCTGTGAAGATTTTGAAGGAGAAAACGTCGCGGTGGATCGCGGCAGGTAGATGAGCGAGTCCAAGATATTTCCGACCTCGATGCGTCACATTATTTCCATCTTTGCAGAGGGAGGCTCGCGCGTGTAACAAATCGGAAAGAGTCCTTCATCGAGCGGCAACTCCTAAGCGACATTCTTTGAGGGTTCCCGGGTGAAGTGCTCGTATTGCAAACGCGCGGCACATAACAGAGATCCGACTCGCTCTCTCCTTTCATCTCTCTTTCGTTCTCGCGGCCTCTCACTCCGCTTCCATGGAGGTTCCCATTGAGTCTCCAATTAGTTCAGGGAAGCTGCAATCTTTGACCGGGAACGAGCACCCGCTCCCAGGTCTCGCTCTTTCTTTCTTACTTTTCTCTAAAAGTTACTTCTCATACCTTCTTTTTATCCTTTTTTTCTTTTCCTTTTTTCAAATTCCCTTTTGACGGTTTGCGCGGAGAAGAGGGAGAGGAAAGATCCGCTGATCCACGTAGAAATCCCAAATGGCGCAAAGCTACTCTCCCGCGGATCATGGACCACGCTTCTCTTTTTATTCTCTCCTCCCCTCCTCCCTCTTTTGCTTCTCCTCTAACTCAACGTTAATCTTCTCTCCTCAATTTCTCTCATTCGTCTATATCCCGTTTTTGCTTTATTATGGGGCCTCCTTCTCTTCTCGCGAACCGCAAGGAAACATTCGTTCGCAAAAGCGCGAATAAGAAGTTCATTAAACGAGACGAACGTGTACATCAAAGAATGTCACACGGCCCCCGGCACGTTTCTCCAGCGTTATAACGCTTTTAGCCTCCGTACGTGCAGAAAGAAACATGCTCGTGTACCGGCAAAGAATTCCGAATGCTTTGTCATTATGAAAAATTCCTTTTTTTCCTCATTTTTCTCCGCTCCCCCTCCGCGCTTCGCTCTTTCGAGCCTTTTGTTGTTTTTTACCCTGATTCTCGAGCATACGTTGGTTGTTTCAACTTTTGTGCGGATTATCGAAAAATCACCTGCTGGGGGAAGAACCCGAGATTTTCATACTCAAGAAAAACCGTTTTTTTTCGCGCTTCGATAAAACCCGTGCGCAGTAGACAAAAAAATTCGCGTGTCATCGTGTTAAAAAATAGAGAAACGAGAAGGAAAAGCAGAAGACTGAGGATGCATTTTTTCTCATCGTTTTTCCGCCCGACAAACAGAAGCTATAAGAAAAACAAATACGATTAAAATCACTAGAAGGATGATGGTTCGCTATTGGAAAAGAGATTGAAATGAAAAATTAAAATATTTAAAAAAAACTATTCGCTCGCAAGTCCACTGCCCCCTTCGGTTTCTCTAATAAATGAATGAACCGGCGATTCGGGAAGGTTGAAGTGCTCATAAAAATTGAGAGAGTTGGGAAAGGGGGATTATCGTTTTTATCGATTTACGAGGGGGTTTGCAGTCGGATCGTGAATTCTGAGCTCGTTTCATGCTGCTGCTGGGCGAGCGAGGAATGTCTCGTTGAAATTGAAGTTGAAATTTGAGTGAACAACGGGCGCGCGCGGTGGCACTTAGGATGTGGAACACTCGTCTCGTCTACTCATCGAGTAGGTTGATGGAGCTCTCGACGGTGCACTCGTTCGTCGTGTGGATGCCATGGAAGTATATGACTCTCGTATTGAATGCCGCGCGTTGACGGGATGGTAATCAATCAGTTTGTGGAATGCATCCGCGCGCAGAGCCTGGAAAAATCAGGTGCTCGACGCGAGACTCGCGACGCGTATGAAGTCTGTGAGCTCATTTTAGTCGTGAGAAAAGCAAGTGTAATATGCGACGAGTACGATGTTCATTCTTTCGGGCGGAAGATGCGAATACTTTTTTTTTTCACCGAACTCACGTTACGAGCGAGTGGAATTGAATAAACGAAAAACCGATGAGACTACAATACGAAGAAGGATGCTTTGTGATGGGAACAAATTACGAGAAAATATATTGCAGATTCGCTAACGACGATTCATTAAACGGAACGCCGGAGGGGGTGGGGATAAAATGTTAGAATTACTCAAATTTCGAACAGCTAAAATCTCGAGTTTAGAAACTTCGAATTGTAATATGGAAAGAGATGAATTCGACTAGAGCTTTGACTGTCGAAAATAAATAAAGCAGAAACTTCAAGATTCGAAGGACGTTTACATCGAAAATAGAATTTTACAATCGCCCATAGAACGACGACTAAAATATCGATTTTCCGAAAATTCGAGTATCACTCTTTCGATTCATAAATTACTACAATCAGCAATACTGTGAATATTCACAATTTCGAAAATATAATAACGGAAGACTGAATATTAGTGAGGTTGAAATACTGAAACACCCAAAAGTCGAAAGGTCAAAATAACGAAACGTTAGAAAGTCGATCAATCGAAATAAAGAAACGCAGCTAAGCTTAAAATAAACGCGTCTCACTCAGACTGGTTATCTCCAATTTCAAACATCGTCATTTTTTTGGCTATTTTGGTTATTTGCGTATCTAAGTTAGCCTCGAAAAACTCACTTTCGATTTTTTGCTACTCTATATTTCGGTCTATCTAAAGAACCCCATTTCGAATTCGAAAATGAACGTTTGTCATTCGCATGCTCCGTTGAAACTGCACTCGAAGTGGGAACTATCGAAATATATATTTTCGAGTAAACGCGAATTCAAATTGGGAATTTCGAACTTTTTAAATATCGAAATATCGATCATTCTACAGTTTGGTTATTTGACATATTGAACCCTATCCACACTGGAGCTTTACACGAGAACAGGAATATATACACGATTAATAAAATTAATCAATCGAAGCCTGCGAATATACATTCCATCTCTAAACTTGAATATCGGCGAGGGACTCGGCGAGGTCTCAGAACAACTATATTCCGAGCCAGGGCACTCGTTAAGTACATTTTTTCTTGTGCGTTCACCTCCACAGAGATTATCATTTGTATTCTCAGGGATGAATGTGAATATGCCTGTTACTCTCGGCCCAGCCAATCACTTGTCCCGTAGGTGCGATCGGGGGCTCAAGCCCTTAAGACGCTTAATAATTAACGCAAGGTAATCGCATGTTAGGTATATCCTCTTGAGGATACCGCGCGCGTTCTCCTGTATATATGATGACGTTTCAGATTATGTATCCCATCGCTTGGCTCCTATAGAAATCACCGCGCGATTGCTGAGCTCAATAGCCCGAATATATACGTATATATACTCGTGATATGTATCAGTTAATTAGAGACACATGGAGAGCCATCAAAACGTCTCCGAAAATATATTCGGCTGTAGAGGCGAGCATCTTCGCGTGGCATTCAATTGCCCGATAAATCGTACATAACTTGTCAGTCCGATGAAGCCTCGATGAAAGAAAAACGAAATCTTATTCATGCTCTCACCGCGTACGTACGAGGGTATTTTAATTTGCCCCTTATTACTGATGTAACGGTCTTCGACGGATAAGCCTAAGGAGCGATGGCGATCGATTAATCGATATGGGAAAAATGTGCTTTTATAATTCGGACTTGAAGACCGAGAGAGGCGGAAAGACAAAGGAATTTGAAATCAGGTTCTTTCACTGGGAGTCACGTCATCGGAGGCATCGATTTCCCATGTTTTTTAAATTTTTCTCATGTGACAACCGGAGGCCTCTGAAATGATCGCAGTTGCAGTGATTTCGAAAAAAAGTGAAACTGGAGATTTTTCGAATGTTGTGATAAAAGTTGCTGATCATTAGACTGCAATTAGGAATAATGGAAAGTAACAAGGTTAAATAAATTGTTTTTTTTTCTGCAGTAGCTATGATAAGCCAATGAATGGCAATGGTTGGTCATGGGAACGAACATGAGATACAAATACACGAACATAGTTCGTAGGGAACAGATGGGCTCTGCAGGCTAATGTGAATGACATTACTTTCAAATTCCAATCTATTTTTGAAGGAAGATTCATTTTTTATAGGCTCATTCGTGGCGATCGGATCGCAGTGTAAGTGCGCGTGCGTGCGCGTCGATCCAGATAAACCAAACGAAAATTCTTAACGAAACGTGTTGCTAGGAAATTAGTTCTTATTAACAAACGACCCCATTAGTGACAACGACCGCACTAATTTGAAACACTCTTTTCTTCCCTCTGCGCGTACACGCGGCGGCACTGCGATGCGTCAGTGTAGACGGACGAAAAAACTCGACACACGTGCCGAGTGCTCATTCACTTTCTCCGATTGCTCACTCGTAATATTTCGTTCCATGTGTCTTGAAACACGTGTTTATCTACATGAGTCTCCTCGTCGCAGTTCTGCCGCCGGAAACTTTGAACACGCAGGCCGAAATTTTCTCTTGCGTCTTCAATTTTTCTTGTCTCGTTTGTTTCAGTATTTCTTCTTCTTATTTTCTTGTTTCGTTTGGTTTTTTCGGAGTACTTACTTTGCCACTATTTCGTATATAGAGCGACTCAGTGCCAACTAATTCGCTTCTCTCGCTCTCTCTCTCTCTCTCTTTCTTTATTGGAGTTTCGTCTTTTTGTCTCGCTTCTTCAACGTTTCCCACATCTTCCGGCAACTCCTTGACTTGGATGAAAAGCGACGTAATTACGTAGGAGAGCAAAACGCGAAGAGCCCAAAAAACCGCTTGCTCGCTTATTCAGAATCTTAAAAACAAAGAGAGGGAGAGCAAAAAAGGTGAAACATCAGTGACACAGAAGTAGCACAGCGCGCGGTAGGTTTGAAAAAAGCTTCGAGGAGAGTTTGTTTAATTAACCGTACTAATGTTTCGTTACTTGGTTCTGTGATAAATGCGAGACTGTGAGGAGCGATATATTCCGCCGAGAGGGATTGCTTTTTTCCCCAGCACTCGCTCCCTGTCCTTCTTCATTCTCTATCCGTTCGCTTCTCCTAGCCCTTTTCCTCTGCTTCAACGTTTTACTCCTTTTCTCTTTTTCGCTGCGTGGCACCATTTCCAACGAAACATTTTCCTCATTGTTTTTCCTTTTTCACCGCGCCGCGGTACGTTTCTCAAAAGAATTTTTTTTCAAAGATTTTTTCTTTGTTTCCAACGACTGAAGATCAGTTTTCCCGTTCCGTGTCAAACCGTCGTTTGTCGACGACTAACTTGAGGCGCAGTCACGTTTTTAATGCAGCCTGACAAGAGATTCGTGCACAAATTCATTCAGATATTTACGCAATTTTAGGCTGTAAAAAAACTCAAATCCAATAAAACGGGACTCCGAAATTCCGTTTATCTCGAATCGAGCCACCAGCATTTTGGCTATTTTTGCTTCGCTCTCGTATACATCGATAATACGAAATCGGTCTCTGCAAACATATGAAAAATTGATGACTCCATAAAGCCTTTTTTCATTTAATCGCATACACGTATGAGGATCGAGAACGAATCGCGCGGTACGTTTATAGTTATGATACGCCGCGGGAGGAGGTTGAATATTTCAATAAAGCAGGACTGCTGCGCGCCTCGCCGAGGAGCCGCGAATTAAACGAAGTTTTCATTGAATCTGGATTATTTTCATTCCGCTCGAGCTCGCTATGTTCCGCCGAAAGCAATTATCTCGGCGATATTTCGTTCTATCGGAAAATCGTCCCAATTTAGGGAAAATGGAGAAATTCCAACTAACGAGTCGACAGCCCAATCTACATCGTACCTACGATCGAACTCACATATTCTTTCGTGTAACACACACACACACACAGCCACACGCGTCTCCGTGAATGCTGCGCGCGCGCGTGTGTGTGTGTGTGTGTAGGAAACACAGGGATCCTCGAATGCTGCATCGCATACCAGCGCGGTGTATACACGAGTTCGAAAGGTCCGCCGAGCTGACCAGAGACGTTTCACCGATGTATCGAGAGCGCGAGGGAATCTCACCCGCAAAAGTCAGCAGGTAGATATTCGGGTGGTCGTATATCAGTGGCTCTTGCCCCTCGAAAAGGATACGAAGAATGTTACAGAGAAGCTAAATTACACAATAAATAAGTCGGACGTTCTCGATTCTCTTCTCTCGCCGAAGCATCCAGCAGGAGCAGGAGCAGCCGAAACACAGCTCGCGTCTTTCTAGCACGCGCGTTTTTTTCGCCTCTTCTTTGCTGCTCCTTTGTTAAGCGCGAGATTTTCGGCGCGTATTCTCTCCTCGCGGCCTTCTCATACAAGCGAGACTCGGTTCTGAGGCCTCCGCGCGCTCTTTTTCTCCGTTCTATTTTCGTTCGCGGCCGAGAGAGCCTCAGAGTCACGAATATTTCGTGAGCTCCAAACATTCACGCTATTTCTTCGTATTAATTTCCAGGGGAATAGAGTTCACCGCGATCTCATATTCCTTCCATCCGAATCTCCGTAATTAGGGCCGAACATTGGAAAAATTGGATAAACATTTTCGGCCGAGGGTTTTTTGTATCCCTTCAAAAATTCACGGGCTCGACGTCGATTCTGTCTTGGGCATTCGCCCTGTTCAACGATAATTCTATAGGTTCGATGGAATTGGAGTAAAAATCACTTCGAACCGTTTATCCCGAAGCAGCTCGACCGATACTCGCAATTTATTTAGTCCTAATGACAATAAATGTTTCGTTACTTTTTTTTGTCCAGGTTTTTTGCCCGACACGGGGAGGACGTTTGAAAGAACGAATTAAAAGGTGTTTCGAAAAATTTATTCGATCGTTTGAATTCATCGGTGATGAGAAAAGTCGTAAATATGGCGGGAGCTATAAATAATAATTTGAGGGTTGGTTATAGCAGGGCGCGGTGCACGCCGGGACCCTCGCGCGCCCTCCTTTTTTTCCCAGTCGAGGCGAGAGATATAATATCCGCATCGCATCTAAACCCCGTGCAGGGAAGACGAGAGGACGCGTTGTATAGCTAACTAGTGTACAGATAAATTACGCCCTAACGATCCAAAAGGCGTCCTTTGTGACTCGCCAGGGGCGTGTTTTATGCCAGTTTGTTAGGGCGGATTATTTTTTCTTTTTATTTTTATTTCCTTGTTTATTTTTTTCTAACGTGACAGTCCAAGGAGTAGTTTATATGCGCTCACAAATAAACCGATAGAGTTGTTCCATAGCTCTCGGTATACGGTCTCGTGGAACGTGTATAACTGCCCTTGCGGTAATTCAATCGAGAATGATCGCGGGCCCGTTTAATTTCAACGTTAGTCACGCTGATGTAATGAATCAGCTGATTCATCGTGTAATACGCTAAATGAAGGTACTTAATCTGCGGAAAATTGACGTTATACGCGCGGGCTTGAATACGGGAGAAGTCCGCGTTAAAAAATGCTCGTTAAACATTCCGTTCAAAATATTTATACCGTTATTTTATTTAACGATTATTTTTTATTTTTATGGCAATGTTATTTTTGTCATCGGGGGAATTGTCGCACGACAGGCAAAAACGGAAATCATAATGTTCAATTTGCATACGCATATATTTTAGTTTTCAAATGATTTACAACCACTGAGTTAAAGTATTGCGAATATAAATTTGATTGCTTGCTTTTCGGAATGCCTCGCGCTTCGACGGAAGCAGTAAAATCTTATTTTTAATTCTTCTCAATGATTTCTGAGAATGTCGTTACCTTAAAAACGATTTTTCGGTGATTTACATAACGAGGATCATATAATCCCTGGCTCGTCTCGGGAACGCTGACGCTGGAATAGCCAGGCGGGAACGCACGCCTCGAGAAAATACGAATCGATACCTCGATCAACGAAAAAAATCTCGAAAACGTTAAAAAATCTCGGAGAATGTTCATTTTCACTTTTCCTAGGACTGCACTAATCCAGAGAAAAAAAACCTTTTCCGATGTCTCTGTCGCCTTTCCATACACGGATTACCATTGAACTTGACGTTCTTAGCTGCCAGGGAAAAGACTTTATTCTTCGCTATAAGTACTCCATTAATCTTGCTCTACCGATTCACGTCGTTGGCTTGCCTGCGAGCATTTCCGTATGTGCGTCCGCGTACCGAACACATCCTTCGGTAGGCGCGTCACAGCACGCGCATATACCCTCCTATGTGGTCCAGCTTCTTTACAGCATTTTATTATGTCGCTGCAAGAGCAGCTGTGTTCGTATAAAAAGACGTGTCACACCCCTCGAATGCACACTCATAGAGAGGCGGGAGTTGTCGTCTCTCGCGTCCTCCTTGGTGTCTCTTCCATTTGCTATACGGTACGGCGGATCCCAAAAATCGAATCATCGAGGAGACGTAGATCGTGGAATTTGGACGGGAAGAATCCTCAGATATTTTCCTCGATGCGGTGCAGACCGTTGGCGAGATATTTATATTATAATTAAGCAATGCAGTTGGCTCGAGTGTTTATCTTCATTTTTTGACATTGAATTCAAAAGTACCGAGTGATTTTAAGGGGGGTCAAATAACATATGAACCGTATGAAAACTCGATTAAATTGCGAAATTCTATCTATATTTACAGGACGTTGAAGTGATATGCTTCTTCTTTGGAAGCGTTTTTTTTTCAAGCTCGCTAAAACTATAGAACTTCGCGATATTTTCGGGTTTTTATAGACTCATATGGAAGTATATGAAAAAGAAAAAAAAAATTGGAATTTTCGTTTTGGACAATAATAACGATTTCCACATTGTACACAGCTGAGAAACTTCGACAATCAGACCTTGCGCATAAACCATGCATGTACAAATTAGTATTTCTCACGTTGAAAAAATGTTTCTGTACTTTTGAAATGTCCTTGAAACTATACCGGAAAATCTGCTGTGGCGAGTTATTTTCGTCTATTCTAAAAACATTAGCGAAAACAATCGATTTTTTTGACTTAATAAAGCAGGACCCCCTTAATTCACGACTCCCAATATATCACGTATACATTGGAGGATGTTGGTCGTTGTTACGTTTGCCAGAATGTGGCGACGTCTCATGAGGAGTTTATAGCTTTTCCGTTAAGTCGACCGGCTCGGGTGTGCCTTTATCCAAAAATTCCTTCACGTCTGATTCCACCCAAATAATTTCCACTTTTCTCAGCACCGAAGTGAGATATTTTCGAGTTAAACTTGACATTTATATTTTTTTTATTCGGCATAGAAGTGGACTAATGTCCCTGGGTTTTGGTGACTGTCGTGACATTTCTAGGAGAGCTTTTCGTCGAAAGGTGCAAGCTGACGGATGAATCAGCGATTGTTTTCCGTTATGGAGACTCACGGCGTTTAATAGTTTCTTCTCTTACGGCAAGCTACAAATTTGGCCATCAGAAACTTCAGTCTCTTAACCGTTTGCGCGAGGGAAGAGAGTGCGCAGCGAGAGCGTATTCCCCAAGCGTTTCATTCGAGACTAGCAATTATCGTACGAACCGCAGAAACCTTCTTCAATGTACCTGGCAGCGCGGAGAGAGCATTAACAATTGAACTTCCGGCGAGGAGTTCGATCGTGCTGGAGAGTTGCAGCAGCAAAAGCAGCGCGGCAGCTGCACACACCCGGTCACCATCGAATTGGGCGTTTGTCGCACACGAATGCCTTTCCGATGGGAATAATCGTGCGCGCAGATAGCATTTGAGAACTCTCCCGAGGACCTCTCCTCTCGTGTCCCCAATGGCACTGGAGGACTATGCATGCGGAAGGATCTGTCATTATACTGCAGCATCGGAGACGTTTGGCTCCTCTGATGATCCTCTCGCACAGTTCACTTCCCCTGGGTATCAAAATCCATCCTTCTCACTCTCCCGTTACACGCCCACAACGTTATAGTCGGATATTTACAGGGACATGAATACAGAGATATTCATGCGGGTTTAGAGACCACGCGAGGGGCCAAAAAACCTGAGGGGCGTATGACGAAGCTCTGGTGTACCTGCATTTCGTGCTATCGTAGGAGAAAATCTACATCGATCTCGCGGTACACTCGTCGTCTCGAGACAGCATTGCTCGACGGTAAACCTGCGGGGGGATGCAGCCACGCAGATATATAAAATGCGGTAAGGAGTCTTTCTTGTCCTTTCGATCTCTGCTTAATGCGAAGATCGGCACGCGATTGAGAACACAGATACCCAAACGATAAGCCCTTTTACTTAAACACCATTGGAAAATGGCTCCTATGCTTACTGTCTCGAGCTTGAATATGTGTATGTATACGAGACGAGGGCATTGAGACCAGCAAAAGAGGATTCGTCCATGGGAGCATCCATTTTTAATCCTCCGCAGAGATGATCTTGGCCCGTTGAGGTCCTCTTGTCGTACAATCGCCACACGAAGAGATCCACGTAGTCCGTAGCACACCCACACACAGGCGCGTGTGGCTACAAGAGTGTATGTGGAACGTCGTCCGTGCTTTATATATATATTTTCATTTCTTTTGGAGCGCCCTGGATCACGATGCAACCTGAGACCCGGTGCGCAACGAGAAAGGTTAGTTATCAGCTGGACGTATCTTTCTCGAGTTCCCTGAGCCCAGATAGCGAGCACAGACTCTGTAGCTTTTACCCGCGCGGTATTAGGCGCTCGAGAATCTCTCTTTTTAGTTTTTTTCTCTCCCTCTTCTTCTTCGTCTTCGTCCAGGTTCCCTTAGCCGCCATTGGAGAAAAAAGACACTGCTGTGTCTCGGGCGTGAGTAAGCTCCGGACTGATGCATTACTACTACCAGTCCTTACCATATAAACTTTCCCTCGAGTTTTAGATTCATTCCTATTGTTATAAGAAGATCTTACCGATCTTGAGGGAGGGCGGAGAGCTTGTGGATTAACCCTTGGATGGGGAGGGAGAATGAAAAACGAATTGGAAGGAAATTCTCTCGGTCGCTGGCTTCGCCTGCGCTTGCACGTCCTTAAAGAACCTACAATAACTTGATTAATATACGCTGATGAATTCCGAGCAATATCGCGACGGTGAAGACTCATTTTTTATTGAACCTTGTGACCTGTTGACGACCGTCAGATGATACGAAATTTGGTGGTTTCTGTCCGCGTGTTGGATTTAGCTGCACCTATAATTCCACGAGAATGTCTATTCACGTCGGACTGTTACGATCCGTTTCATATTCCCTTTTGTGATGGAATTCATGGGACACGGGGAGAGAGAGAGAGCAGCGAGAGACCTCTTTACTGAAACGGATGAGCCATACGAGAAGATTCTGGGAGGGGATTTCGTGACGACAACGAGAACGAGGACGCGCGGACGACGACGATTGCTCGCGGCACACCGCACAATGTGAAATCTCGATCAATTCCTATTCTTCGCCAAGTGGTCTCTTCCGGGACAGTGCGAGAGACTCTCTCCTATATACATCGCTTCCTTCTCTCCTCCTGTCTCCATTCGCCGTCTGGCCCCCCATCCACCAGCAAAATAAGAGAGAGAGAGAGAAAATAACACGAGCAAGCAAAAGAATAAACCACAGAGACGTATGTAAGGTAGTATATCGAACGTATGTATACGAGGTTGTACACACGAGGGAGACATCGTGGAGGGAACTAAAAGCGACAGGAACGCGAGATATAAGCGGTAGAGAGAGGTCCTCGGCGCTATCGTCACCGCATCTCGCCTCGTCCTGTCCGCATTATGTCTCCCGGTATCTTTTCTCGGTTCGCCTCAGCTTCGAACTATCTCATTCGCATCTGCGCTCTCTCCACCCCCCCCCCCCCCCCCCCCTCCCCCCTGCTCATTCTCCTTCGTCTTATCCAGAATTCGCCTCCTTCGCTTCCACACCACTCACTCCTCAAGGATTGTTTTCCTCTCCGTCTCCCCCTTTCTCTCTTTCTCTTTCTCTTTCTCTCCGCGTGTAGTATACCCGTTGCGGGAAAAGCGACATTACGGAGGCTGCAGTAGGCGTGTGCCTCACCGCGTGTCAGCGTGTTTGTGTGTGTCCTGGCACATCCGAGTGCCGAGAGAAGATTCAACGTTCCTGAGGAAACTCTAGTGCTCGCAAGACTGCACTGTGCTGGAAACGTGTTCCTCGGGTTAATGCCCAGGCTGGTCCGACCCTAAAACTGGCCAAGAGTGTCTTCTTACTTCACGCAGAGTCAATTTAGTCCTTCCATCACGCATTTCGGATTGGATGTTCTTAAAAAGAGAGTCTTATTCTTGCTTCCGCAATCGCAAACGATCTCCGCAGCTTCCATCTTCTCGTACGACATTTTTTCAACGTTTCGACATTTTGTCGGACTCTCTTCGGGGCACACGTGGTCTCCGGTCTTTTAAGGGGCTTTCTCCTATCTTCTGCAGACACACGTGCTACTTCGGAGCTAAAAATGTGCCCGTGGTCAGGCTCTTCGACGCTCTTCTCGCTGTTAAAAGCTTTGACACTAACCGGTTCATCCTCCGATCACCCGTTTCAACATTTCATTTAACGGACACGCTTCCCCGGCCTATTTTTCTTGCAGATTTGGCAGGAACCTCGCGTGCGTACACTGACTACACGAATAAAATATCTGAAGAGAAAAAAAGCCTCCAAGTTGAATTTTTGCAAAGTCGACTAAAACGTTGATAGTTGGACTGAGAAGTGCATCAGCGTCTAATGCATTCTGTGTATAACAGAGATGCAGATGGAGGCAGGTTCCAAGTTGTCCGGAGCATCGGTACGTCGGTCGATGGCCGGATCAGAGGACTCAGAAGCGTCAGGCCCTTATGGTCCGCGTGGTGGAGCTAAAAGAGTCCGCAGCCTCGTTCTTTTGCTCGGGGCGGCAGGGCTCTCTCAGCTGGGATCTTCGGTAGCGCAGATCCGCCGAAGCTTCGGAGCGAGAAGGACCCCGATCTTCTTACGTCCTGTCGTTCCCTTCGTATATCTTATGTACTTCGGGGACAATCGAAAAGGGAACTCTCGAAAGAGCCCATAGAGAAAATGTCACCGCCTTTACATGCAAAGCTTCTCTCTCTCTCTCTCTCTCTCTCTCCCAGCTCGCTCGCTCTCCTCTCTTTTCTCGTTTTTAGCCAGCAGCAGGTCTATCGAACTTCCTGCTGTCGCCTGTCCTTTTTATACGACTTAGCTCCTTCTCTCTCTCTCTCTTGCTTTCGTTCAACTTTTCTCCTCTTTATTTTTTTCATTTTATTTTCATTTTGTTTTTTATTTCCTTCCCTCGCGTATCCCATCCTTAAGCTCGTACGAGGCTGGTTCTCGTTGTTCGATTCTCTAGCAGTCTTCTCTCCTCGTCCTCGCCATTTTATCCTTCGGTTATACAGGCTCGTTTATATATATATATATGTAGATTCGAGTCGTCCGGAGCAGTCCGGGGTAGAGAAACGAAGCAGTATTCATAACTTTTTGCGGTTTGACTGGCGCGCCATGGGAGAGGCAATCTAGATCCTGTCAAATGGCATGACTGCGAAATCCGGTGCAATATGGCCTGCCCATGAAGCTATCGTCATCTTCTGTACTATCCATGCGGTTTACGATTTTTGGGTATTACACGTTTATGTTGATCGTACGTATTGTACTCCCTGGCCCTCTGTCTTTATAACGCGTCTATGTATATATGCATGGAATACGTAATACGGGCACGTCACTTAAGGATTTGTACGAGACCTGGAATAACGAGGAGAAATGCTCGATAGCGAGTTCCTTCTCATCGTGCGCGACGATACGAAGCAGCAGAGTATAATAAAGGAATGCGCGAACGAAAGTGCAGTTTGGAAGGCAGGCGAGTTTCCCCCGGGGGAGGGGGAGACGCAGCGGAGGGCTTCCATGCTTGCCGCAAGATCCGGACTCGACGAGAAATCGATTGTCGTACGTGCAAACCCCCGGGCTGTATGTATTACGCTATATACACATCTTCGATACAAGATACATAAAGTTATGTACATATATAATGCATGTAAAATAGAGTAGAAAGGAGACATGGCCGATGTTTACCCGGAAGCAAGAAAGATGCGATATCATTTTCCTCTCGTGTTTTACCAACAGACTATTTTCCATTGAGAAAAACTCGAGCACCTTTACCAGTCGTTTTATTAGTGAAAAGTTTTCTGGAATGAGCTCCGGGCGTTGGTGGCCAAGTGTATAGCAGACATGGCTGTTGCATTGTTACCAAAAAAATATCATGCAAATTATAAAAAAGCTTCTTCGATATTGTGTTAATCGTGATAAAACTAACCCCGAGAGACACAATAAAAAGTTCAATGAATTATGTAATGGCTCCAGTCTCGTCGTCTGGGACCGAACACACGGTAAACTGCGAACGAAAATCTGCTGACTCGATTCACGAAGAACCCTTTTTCGGGTTATTTGTCGACGATTAAAATATACATCAGCCATTATCGTTACAACACGGAGCTCCAGAAAATATGCTTCGGACATAAATATGGCTGGCGCATAAATTATTACAAAGTAGATGATAAACTATTTATTCAAAAGCCTATCGCTCGAACGACGAGGCGATATGCTAGTAAATTTCATCGAATTAGAGCCCTATTCCAATTTCCTTGCATCATTCCGTACGGCATCGGATACCGTGCGGCCATTCGATTACTCCATTCCATTTACATCTCAATGAGCTTGCAATTATTATATTATTTAACTCTGTATATTGACCTCTGGGGATCAATTTACTTCTAACCCCGAGAATCGTCACTATGCCAATGATTAATCGCTCTTTTTATCAGGGCAAATAGCCTGAGCCTCCACAACTACATAAACTCATAGTAAACACGTTTTGATGAAAAATAAACGGAAAATAAACGAATTTGATTAATCGTACAGCAAACACAGCGAGAAATTTCAAACGACCACAAACGATGTCACCGAAATTCTATCATGCAGCAACAACCCTCCAATATTTTTTCTACCATTTTTTATTTTTGATTTTTTTTATTTATTTATTTTTTTTATTGTCAATATTAAAATTACCATTTGTTCCGTGGGGAACATTCAATAATTGTGCTGTACGATTGAATTTGTTGGGGTTTTCCTTTATAGTTTAGAATGGATGGCCCACTGGTTATCCATCCAGCGATGATTGCACCTGCGTTCGATGATCTATTATTATTATTGTTGTTATTATTTCACATTATTCGTTTGCTCAATTTATCAGGTCGAGAGGCTTTATACGTTTTAGTCTTCTTATTTCACTGGTTCGATCGAGAAGTTTGCGAGCCAGTGCGTTTGGATGTTTTCGGAGTCTTTGTGTGTATCTCCTGCTGTGCTCTTGGATGGTTGATTTAACATATGGTGTTCTGAGGTTATTGTGTAGAATTTTATTGCTCACATAGTACGGCGCATTTGCGATTATTCTTAGAGTTTTTGATTGGAAGAGGAATCTCGAGAGGTGATTGTCTCTTCTACAGTAAAAAATACTTTCTTCGTTTCAGCTCTCCTCGTTGCGCACGAAAGTCGTCTACCAATCGGAGAAGATCGATGGAAAATGTTGTGTGCAAAATCCTCTTTCGCGTGTGGTGTCGCGAGTATTTGCTGGATCATTCCGACACGACTGATGTCGGAAGAGGGAATAAGCTACCCGAACGAGCGGAACCCAACGCATCGCGACCGTGCCAGGAAGAGATTTCCAAAACAACGGAGTCCGCTTGATATCGAGCTGCAGTTGATAGTGAAACGCGTGATAAATAAAACGACACTAAGGCTTGTTGGAGTTTCTGCTCAGTTTGATCGCCAAGCCCCCGCACCGATAAGCAAAATTTAGATTCAGGTCTTTGGATTAATGATGATTTTTCAACACGAACGAGCCACAGAAAAAACATTCTCATGCTCCTCCTCGACCCAGCAACGCTGAATACTATTCCTCGCAATTTTTTCGCTCGCTTTTCAATAATAAAAGATCAATAATTATTCGACCTCTACGCGAATAGAATCAAAGCAACAAAAAAGGGAGATAAAAAATATGAGAGAGCTGTGCACGTAGGTATTTTCATTATATGAGAAGTATTGGCCTATATCTAACAAGGGTCATGTGTTCCACTCGACCTAGCGGGCTGGTACTATGCAATTAATTGTAAGAGCTCTTCCGAGCCAGTGTAGCCGATGGCGCTCTCCGTATAACTACCATGTGGATCGATCTTTGATTTCGCTGGTATATTCGTGCCATTTCCGAGAGGAATTCGCACAACGGTATGTCAACGGAAACTCGGCAACGTTTCCTCTTTGAATCTAATGATTATTTGACTCTTTTGATTTTGAGGAAAATTTAATCATTCAAATGAATGCGATTGAAAAGGAATTCCCGTGTGTTCGATCGTAGAAACATTGACAGCTTTTGACTCCTACTTATTAATCGATGAAAATTCAGCTACTCCAAGATTTGATTGAACAAACAATTATTCAGTCAACTCCAAACGAATTCGTCCCGGAAATTTGGAAAGTGGAATGAACTTCTGGAAAATCATTCCGACATTTCACGTAATTTCACCCCGACGTTTCATGCTCCGCCTCACATATAAGCCAAGATACATTGGCCGACAATTTCGGGTCGAACTCTTGGTGATTTCTCATCTCAAATAATTCACGGTGCTGTAACAGTACCGCGGTAGCAGAGTGAAACTTTCAGCTCTTTTCTCATCTTTTTATTTCCCGCAGCCGTAGACATATCCGCGGATTTCCTCGGTCCGCCCACACAAAAGGGCGTTTCTGTATTTCGTTATAATCATAAAATGAAAACAAAATAATAATCGATCCTGCACCCCGAACGTGTCAACTCCCTTTCACACCAAACCCCATTCTCTCACTTTTTCGTATAACGATCTCTCCCCCTGCCGCGTCTTCGCGATCGTTTTGTTATATCCCGGCGCGAAAGAATAATCGCACCGAGGACGAAGAGAAGCGAAAAACATGTCGAAGATATTTCTCATCCTCGAGAGATCATTTACTATTACGGACACAGGACAAAGATTTTTCGAAGTAGAAGAGGCAAGAACGAAGTTGCAATAGAAGGTCCAATGGAAACTGCACAAACGGGAGAAGTCGCTGGAGAATTTGCGAAATAATGAGAAGTACTCGAGCCACGTGAATGCGGTTACGACATGGAAGAGTTCATAAAGTCATAACGGGGTCACCATGGAAATGGGAATAATAAAAACTACGAGTGCAAATGGTAACATAAGTAAGCACGACAAATACGAAACTCGAAGACGCGGGAGGGAAGGATGAAAGGTAGAAATATTCGTAATAAGCCAAAAGCAGAGGCTCTTCTTCGAACCGCCAATTATGGCTGTAATCGCATTTCACTGATTGCTTTTCAAACTCGAATTTCGGAATATAGTAAATCCGAGCGGTTTCTCGCTTTTTCGTCTTATCGCTCCGTCTATCAGAGAGCAGGTCAGTGCTGGGAGCTGCAGTTCGACCGAATTAAATTTGAGGTCGAGTGCAGAGGATTGTGTTCTGAGGGTATTCCTTCTCTCTCTCGCTCCTTCCACCGCACTTTATCTTTTACACTCTTCAACGACCACTTCTCGTGCTTATCCTCAATAATCGAGAAAGCACACAGTTTTATCTATCTCTTCTCCCTTGTCACTATTCGCAGTTATACCGGAAGACACTAATTAATATGGAATCGAAACGTGGCTCGTTTGACGTCCACTCTCCGTGGCCCATAATTGTCAGTTGACTGACAAATCCATTCCCTTCATTATTGCCAAAGAATTTATTCACATTGAAGTGCATCGCGAGATATCGAGGCGAATTGGATAATTTATACAACGACCCAAGTCGAGGGCAATAAATTTATCGATGCTGCGGAGCGAAAGTTGGATTTTAATTCAATAGAAACTGTGAGTAAGCTTCAGAGGCCAATAAGTTGAGACCGAAGTTAATAAATTAAGGCGCTGTGTTACTTTGACGTCGTCATTTCTATACCAGTCGAAGAACTAGGGTTCCAGTTTCAATTTGAAGTCCTCGCACAGTCGGCCCAAATCTTTTGTTGAGTGATTGCAGGAAATTTAAAGCTTCGCATCGTTCTAAGCAACTTTTGAACTTGGAGAATGAAGCATCCTCGAGGAAAAACGGCGAATCTGCTTCGCAGCGATTTCCCTCGAATTCGCGAATATACGCGAGAGAGGGGCTTAGACATTTCCGATAGTTTCGAATCCCCGAAATATCGGAATGAAAAGTTTCCGAGTCTCGGTCGCTGTCGCGTAGGAGCCGATATTTAAACTGATCCATCAAAAAGTGATCGACAGTAGTTTATTATTCGGATAATCGACGAGATACAAAAGTTTCGTCTCTTATTTTCTCGAGGATTACCCGAGCGGTGCGCAAAACGCGTTTAAATGTAAGATTGATACAACGAATTCTCTTTAGAGGGTCCTCGAAACAGGCTCGATGACATCTTTTTAGTAAGCCATAAGTCTTATGGGTATTGAATGTGAGTTTTAGCGACGAGGTAAAGCCGGGAGGATGGACACGGCCTGCTTTTTCTCGTATTATTTGCACAGCTTGGATGTGAAACTGTTCGTCATATTGTCACGTCGGCGCTTAAACGTTTGACAAACGAATAAAAATATACTGCTCATCTGTTTGTTTAGGATCTTAACCGAGGAAAAAAGGGGAACAATTGTCACCGGGTAAGAGAGAGAGAGAGATACGATAAAGACGAGCAGATACATGTATAAAGAACTTGTACAAAGTAATTTAGTGTTTATTCGGCGCTCGAGAGTACGTCAGGCGTCTAATCCTTGGGGGTCGTTTCAGGACTCTAATACGTATCGGGGAGAGAGAGAAAAAAGGAAAAAGCAGCGAAAGGGAGCTCGGGAGGTTTTTCTGATGAGCGTACATGCGCATATAGACACACAGCATATTTTTACCTCTGCATGCCTGCCTTATTTTTCCTGTAGGAGCATTGGGTTCAGGCAGCCTGAAAAGTCTTTATACGTACGAAGACACGTACATAGAACGTTCGACAAACTCCATTTTTCATCCCGAGGGGATGTCTCTTGCTCTTGCCTTCTATATTCACGTATATATAGACAAATATACATCTCCCCGGTGCGTTCTGTACGTGTGCCTTTATGTACTTCTGTATTTTCTGGCCTGGAGGGTTGCGAGAGATCGCGCGAGAGAAACTGGTCGAACGAGCAGAAGATTCTCCTCTCTTTTCTTTTCGTTTTCTTTCTTTCGTTCTTTTTTTATTTTTTAACGAGACATCTTTATCCTGTCATCCGGGTTTCACGCCCGGTCTCACCGGAAATCACAATCGTTGAAAAGCTTGTTAGATATACATACGAATGGACGAGAAGTTACTCACCTTGAAATCATACTCGTTCGGCTGCACACGCGAGGATAATAATTATTCTGGTGACAACTGAAAGTAGTTGAACCACCACAATTTCGCTATTTTCAGATCGCGCGTTTGTTTTTTGATTGCGGAATTCTTCACAGTCGTTGAAAATCGTTCTGACGAATGACAGCACCGAATATTGATGTTTCATCATTTTTCATTCGCCTCGTCTCACATAAATTTGCAACATTAATGGAAAGCTGCGAAATAATGATATTTCAATTATACTCAAGAGTGGAAGGAGCGCGGAGAAAGGATCGGACGAACGAGCCTGGATGGATAGGCGGGTCAGCTGGCGCCATTGATTAAGAAAAAAGACGAAGAAGCTGGGCAGGGGCAAGGCAAAGGGGAGGAAAGGAAAAATATAACGAAGGAGTGAGCCAAGGAAAATCATATAAAAGGTAAAACCAATATTTTCGAAGCTGCCCCCGCGCACACGGCTTCGCCAACATTTCATCTCCAGAGCCGAAGGATTTTAACGACATTATTGGGATCGGCTAGGTAAACAGAAAAAATCCTCATGCTCGGGGAGCCTCCGTATAGGTATAGTACGAGAGTGTTATTGAGATTCTTTTTGTACCTGAGACGGTCAGTAGCTTACGGTCGACAGATCAATTTATACACGGAGGGAATTCCTTGCAGAATCGAACGATTCCCATCCCCTTCGAATAAGTTTATTTACATTTTGGAATTTCGTTATTTTTTCTTTTTTTTTTTTTATTCTCGACGTTAACGAGGGGTATTTCCTGAGGCACTTCCCACGGTTTGGCGGAGTATGAATTTTCGCGAATATCCAATAAAAATTGCGATCCAGAACGGAAGACATCGAAGAGAAAATTCAGTCCAAATTTTTCGCATGACGCAGAGCCCCACGGAGCTCGAGTATCGAAAAACATCGATACGTTGTTGTTGGCGCTGTTTTCTTTTTTCACGAAACCTCAACGTACATACGATAAGGCTGCAGGAATGGAAGAGTGAGTGGTTTTCTAGTTCCGCCTGCTTCGAATCCTGTAGATTTTTCGTCTCCTCTGTCGTCTGTGTCCGGGATGACTATCTCACAAGCTCTCTGCGTTGCCGCATCTTTCCTTTTCTCCTCACTATCTGCACGCTCTTATCCTCCCGTTCCCTGCAATTCTTCCTCCGTTGAGCCTCTTCAGAAAAATATAAACTAAGGACCAGAGCACAAGGACCGTTGCAGAGCTCGACATGGCTGATTTTATTCGTCCTCGCGTATAAATATATGATTTTCCAATGCGAATTTGTGTGCCTGCATTAAAATTTTCCGGATGCCCTGTTTTCCGGAAATTCGGAGACTAACTACGAAGTGTAGCATGAAAAATGGTTGGTTTTTCGAAAAAAAAACTGCATTTCTAGAATCATTACTCGAAAATAACTGCATGGGCTCGAGTGCTTATCTTTCGACGTGAGCTATTAACTTCTTTATAATCGACGTTCCCTCGTGTTCGAGCGGCGTGGAATGTCAATTTCGCAGGCTCCCTCACTCGTACCATCATTTCCAAGCCGATTTCTAAAGCCCTCGAGGAAAAGCTCCATTAGTAAGGAACAATTGATAAAGCGATTCTTTCTAATCGCCTGAAATACTTGTGCTGACACGAACTCGATGTTTTTCAGAGACAACAATGTAATATTCTCTGCCGGAAGGAGGCCGGAGAGTTTATACTCGGTGCTAAGATGGGCTAAGACACCCGTTGAAAAATGACCCTGAGGCATGTACCAAGACGTTTTAGGGCACCCTCCGGGAGCATTTTTCAGTCACGAGGGCAATATGCAGCCCAAGTTCAAGGGACGTTTTGAATTTTCCAAGTTTTACACAGAGCGTCCAACGTCCGTGACCCAGGATCGTTCGTGCTGGATCTATCTATATTTATGTCCCCAACGAACCCTCTGCGAACAAATATGGAAACTACGGAAAACTGTATCCGTGTGGACACAAACTTGCGCGTGTGTATATAGCACAGTCTCTAAAGTCCGTGACGAGCAATAAATTATTCTCACCTAATTTAATCCCCTCATAAATAACATTGCTGTTTTGTACACGAGCAAGGTCTCCATGACCCATGCACTTTTTCATTCGGATTTTCTTGTCGTCGGGCTCGTTGACTACCGGTATGACCCGATGGTGATATAACTTCCGGACCCTTCTCGCGAAGTAAGAGCTTGCCGCCACTGTATCAAGAAAAGAAACTGAGCCGCCATTATTTTCAAGCTCTCTTAAGATCATCGAGAATCCCGCCTTCTAATGTTGATTGAAACGTGCGAGGAACAGAACTGAATGAAATTGAAAAAACAAACAACAATTTGGCCTTGTTTCACCAACACGTTTGGCGGATTCGTCTAGAGTATCTGGAGACCGATGACATTTCAGTTCCCTGCAACGTTTCGATTCATCCAAAAATATCATCGATCCTCCCCAACCAAAAATTCCTAGCAGCAAAAACTTATCCAAGTCTCGCAGCTCGATTTCACACCAATTTGCAGTTACTCTCGTCACTCGAAAATCTCTATTTCATTCCCAACGAATAATTTCGGCCGAATATGAAAAAATGTTGAAAACTCGAAAAATTCAGTGTCTCAAAGTTAGAGAAAGTTTGGAGCGAAATCTTCGCAAGTGCATTGTATGTGGCGAGGCGAAGAGCTCGGGGGTGATCGGTCTCACGTGCAAAACTTCAAGGCAATAGGTAGAATGTTCCAAAGTTGTGTAACTTTGATTTTTGGAACTTCATTCCTCGCATTCCTATCCGTAGATGCACACCGACATGCGGACGGATCGGTGTACGTATGCATGTATATAAATTACAGAAGCAGTGTGCAGGGCCTACTGTTACTACCCCGAAGAACTCCAAAGTCTTGTGGGCGTGTGGCAGGGAGCTCGAACTCCTCGCCACGATACCGCAGAGCCCTTACTTCCTCATGCCGTAAAGTAAATCCCGTCGTAGACTTCATAAATCCTCAGTGTTTCGTCGTCGAGCACTTCACGAGTGTAGTTGGTGCGGGTACGTGTGTGCATGCACGTATAAACGGTTGGGATACTCGCAGGGATGCTTGCACGGTCTCGAGTGCGCTGTATAGCAAGTCCTTCGGCGTCCACGCGAGCCGGCCGAGGGATGGAAAAAGTTGCTACCGCGTGCGCGCCGCGCAATTCGAGAGAAAGTGCAGCCCTTTTTCCTCGTGCTTTCTGTCGGTGTGAGACGGCCGGGGCTGCTGCTGGGTGTGAGAGAGAACGGAAGGAGGACGGAGAGTTGCGGAGTTTCGCGTTCGAATAAAAATTTCACGTTTACCAGCCTTTGTGTGTTTGTATTACTTATGCCGAGTCGAAAGGAAACATCAGAGACTTCGGAAGCAAAAAAAAACCGGGGGAAAAGAAATAAGGAAAAGGGAAGGAAAGAAAGCGTAAAAAAAGTTTGTCCTCGTCTGGAAAACACGCAGTAAAAGTTTTCGCGCTAACTTGCATACCATTTGCGCTCGTACACTCTCTACCTTCGCTTACCGCCATCTTTATTAGCCCCATTGTCGTCACGGGCTGTCGTAAGTTTTACTGATCCTGTCGATATCCGGTAAGAGCAATGCTCGACGATTTTATTTAGGCACGCGAGTTTACTCTCTTTGCTTCCTCTAGTTTCCCTCGTCCTTTTTCGCTAAGGCTTCAAATTTTCTCTCACTCTCTTCCCCATTTTTTTTGCACGCATCCACGATGTCTTTCGCTCCCTCGAGAACCCGAATGAGCAATACTCTTTTTGCCTTCGCCTCGGGGGGTCCCAGGAATTCGAGAGCCCACGCGCGAGACCCCACAGGGTGACCCACTGGCACGCTTCGCAGCCGAAAAATGCGTTTTGCCATGTTATTTGCAACCCCTCGCGTCGTAAATCGTCATCTGCAGACATGGAAAACCTACCCGACGGCAGCGGGGGTCTGATGCGCTTCGTCGAGGATGATGGAAGTGGGTCAAGAAGCTAGCCTATAGCGCCGTGCTGCTGCTGGATCTTGTGCACGTACCTCGCCACTCACTAGCCTCAAATCCCGTCACACTTTCACCATTTGCTTTTCTCTTTGATGCTTTTATACGCCTTAAAATGTGTGTCACCGGGTAATTTTGCAGGGCTCTTTCATTTCTTCGGGGTACGTGTCACGCCGAATTAGGATTCTTACCGAAGGCAAAACTCGATACAAAATGTGCCTGCACTCGACGGTTCGTCCTCGACGTCTTATCGTTTCTTTTGCTTTTTCATTCGTTTCAACATTTTCAGTGGCATTTCATTGTAAATAATTGTAAGACGAGCGTAACTGGGTTTTTGAGTCTGTGAGATAGAAAATATTTCAATGTTTGTCCCATCTTTTTTCTCGCATCCAGTACGAACCCTTCAAGAGATTCTTTCGCGCGTGCGAGCATTTAAGGGGAAGAGACGCATGCGATAGAAAAGTTTATACTTAGCAGGTGCCTGCTAAAAAGTACTGCTGTGAGATGGGACTGTTTACTGGTGAAAAGCTCGCCCCGGTTCAACTCCGAGCAATACGCGATGGTACTTTTTGCGTGAAATACGTTAAAAAAGAGAAAAAAGGGGGTCAAGGACTGTTGGATTATTGTCGGTGTGTATTTTTTTCTCCTCTCGGTCTTAACTTGAGAATTCCAGTGCCTGCTCGACGACTCTGCCAGCAAAGAAACGATTCATGAAAGTGTACAAAGAAAGTAGACGTACGATTCCTTGCTGGGTTTACAACGCTTTTTTTCCAAGCTCCTTCGACCCCAATTCGACACTCCAGGCTCATCCTTAATTCCCGAGATTGCCCCCCTCACCCCTTTTTGCTGACATTGCCACCGACTCCGTGCTCTCTAGCAGACGCTCCGTCGAGGGAGTTTCTCTGCTGGATCCTCGAAAATCTTCCCTTCTTATTTGCCAAGCATGTCGGCCACTTGGCATTGCACGCGTTCATTCGTCACGGAGCCTTCTCATGGAGAATGTGTCCCAGTAGTATCGAGCCTGCACGAATACCTACGCGACCCTTCTTCGTTCCATCTTCGCACTATAAGCCGCATTTCGTTCTGGGAATTAAGAAGAAATACGCCGCCCACCATAGCAACACGAAATAATAGTACTTCTGTCTCGTTTGATATTCGCCATCTTCGGAATAACGCATTACATCTGGGCAAGGCAGTGAACTTTTGCGAGGGCGGAGAATGACCACCTCTGGGATTTTCCCAACCCTGAAGGCTCGGAAACACACTCGGAGGTGAAACATTTCGGTAGTTTCGTTGAAACAATGGCTTTGGTCCCGAATTTTTGATTCACTGCAAGTTTGCTGCTCAATTTCATGATTTGCGAAGCAAACGGGAGGATATTTTTTTATCAAACATCGATATACGAGAAGACAATGTTGATTATTTGTTGAAATGGTAATCGAGAGGAAAAAATCGTAATCCATTAATTCATCACTGTTTATCCTCGATGTCCAACTGTTAATCGTATTAATTTGATTGATCGAACATTTCACAGTACTACAGTTTTGATTTCACATTCCATTATCGTTTTATCATCCCTTCATCCTTCTATTCATACAGACGGCTTTGAAGCGTTCAGATGGAGCTAACGATTATCGAGGCGAATACGATATCAAAGTTCGTACGAGAGATTAGCGGGGTTTGCAAATTGAGGGTTGGTTTGTACTCGGCGTGTGCATGCACAAGAACAATTATTGACGTTCCGGAAACAGTCATGCGCCTAACTCCTCCTTGTTTAACTTTACTGAAGACACGAGCTGCAGTACTCGCAAAAACTAGCAACCGAAGTACATCCCTCCATTAGGGCGAATGTTCACTTAATGTCACTAAGTTTTTCAAGCTATCGCATTTTCCACTGATGTTATTTCTGAAGGAGGCATTATCAAAATTCTAATTTACAATGACCTCTGAGTGTATTCAAAATTATTTTCATACGCAAATTCAAAAATTTTCATCTTTATTGTCTTACTACAGCAGTCTCGACATTTTTCAAGAGAATTGTAGTTGCGATAAAAGTTTCTTGTTGAAGGTTCATAAAAGTAGAAATTTCGTTGACAATTTTTCACACAGAAATCTTTAAACGAATGGAGCCACCTTTCGTCGAGCTTTGGAGGATTCGTTGGCGAGTTGAGTCAAATTTTTCGTTCAATTTTATGTAGAGAGCCTATGCAGGATTGCATTCAATTTGCCTCTAAGAAGCAAATTGCATTTCAATTCCATTTGATTGACAAATAATTTTGTTTCCCTTCTCTAACATTCTCTAGATTTGCCAGTAGTTGGTCTCGTCCCATCAGAAACAGCTTCAGGCTTTAGGTTTCTATTTCTATCGATACGAGACCAGTGGAAATCTTTTAACGAACGTACTTGTCGTCGCTGAAGCAGGTTTCGATCTCCCAATGATGCTGCATTATTTGGACAATGTCACGGAGAACTCGCACCAAGTTGGGACCAAATGGGAGAGAAGCTTTCAACAATTCCCCGCATGGAGCACGTCTCGTATAAGGATACAAAGTCCTCGAAACACGACCGAGTCGCTGAGCGACCCGATGGTCTAGCTAATTCAACGTTGATCCAAATTGACACTGACTAAAGCAGCTTAACGATCCCAGCAAATACGATTGAATGTTACTATAATTCTAGTCTCCCAACTGCTCCTAAATTATATTCCACTCGTTCAATAATCACGTAGCGACGATGATACGTGTGACAATGAAATTAAAAAGCAATCGTAAATGGAGCGGTAAATAAAATTGGAAAATCAACTTTTTTCACGACATCCATTGAGTTCTTTTTTTTTAAACGTTCCTCCAAATATCACTGATTTTTTTGCACCTGATAAAAAAGCCTTTGAAAGTGCATTCAGATTAAAAATCTGTTGCAGAACAAAAACTGATGGAATTTCCTCAGCAATTAATCATTATTCCTTCAGTTTCACATTTTTTACCAAAATTCAATGAAGATTTGAAGTTTCCTTGCCCCAATAGACACACTTTCGTCGAAGATATTTATTATTATACAGGCTTTGCGAGTATAACGATATCATAAATGCCAATTTTTCAGGTACAAATTGGGAAAGAAATAAAAGATAAATTGACAACATGGTAGAGCTATAGGGAATGCAATAAATCGATAACGGTTGAGCTATTTATTCATGAGTGATACCGTTCTTCATCGGCGATTCTTCAAAATGTGCTATTTCTTCTTGCTTCTTTTTTTTTTCATGCTTGCCTGTTTTATTCAGCTTCCTGGTTGGCTCCCTCGTCCCCATTCCGTTCGTGCAATGTTTCATACGGTCCCCATTGAATCTTTCATCCTTTTCATTTGCTCTTCCTTATCGTTCTATCCTCGAATCGTATTCATCGAGTAGAATCGTGCGTTTTATACTGGACACATATATGCAATAAGACTGTGAGCCGCACAAGCAATACACGCTTAAAAACGCTCTGCTGAGCCCTTGAAATCTTTTCCGGGCACGTATATGCTCAGTCACGATTTTTGTACTCGCGCCCAGGCTCGAGCTTAACTTTTCTGCTGCCCGAAAGATTTCGCTCCCATCCCTGCTCCCTGCTCTTTCGTTCCTCCTCATCCAACAAGAATATTTCAAGTTACCCACGACGAGATACGTTGAGAGCGAGAACGATAGAGCGATATCGCCTCGTCCCATCGCTGTCTCTCGACGTCCGGGAATTCGATTTGCTTGTTTGAATTAACGATACGAGATGAGGGGAGGACCGCACATATTGATTTTACGCTCTCAACGTTGCAGAGTTTCTCCTCGACGCACATATGCACGTACATTTTTTCATATTTTATGTATACAAATATATCCGCGTGTTTTCATTTGAAAGTGTAAATTCTATAGCGTCGGTTTGTGCGGTGGCGTACGAAATTTTTGTGCACACATGTAAATTGTTAGCGATCATTGACGAAAGAATTGTCCCACGACTGCGCACGAGGAGCGTACGTGAAAACTCCCGCTTCATTCGGTAGCGAAAGAAGCAGGAGTTGAAACCACGCGAATTTTAATTCGCATTCGTTCGTGAAAAAATTCCTTCATTTGGCCAGGAAGCGGACGATGAAAATTTTTTTTTGAAAATTCGTGTGTTTCGTTTCTGCCCTGAATGTCTCTTTGAAACGAGCGATCTCCGATAACCTAGAAACCGGCTCTATAATCACGAAACGGATAATAGGAAATCCGTGTAAGTTCCAGTTTAATAGTTTTCGCGAAACGAGAATTCCCGTGGGCGGAACCTTGTGGAATAGAGAAAGAGGGAGCATGGAGAAGTGGAGGAGGAGGAGCGAAGATGAGAGGAACCGTGCTGGGAATCTGCTTCAAGGGACAGGATCACCGATGAGAAAACTCGAACCGGCCGAGTTCCGACATTCATACACACGTGCATTTACACCTCCCTATACGTATATTCATAGCTATCCATTGTTTATATACATACATCGCAATCGTTGATGAGAAGAGAGACCAAGAGAGAAATAGAGAGCACACACAATCGAACACTCTCGAGTACAGCAAGTTAGGCTTTTCCCTTTAGATACAGACTGCAAGGGAACGATAGAAAGAGAAGCAAGAGCCACAGAGAAAGAGAGATAGAGAGAAATCAGAGGATACGACTACCACTACCCCCAGCAGTAACACAAAAGCAAACTAACGTCTCCACTAATTACTTGCTGGTAATTAGCCGCCAATTTCGCCTCCGCATAGCGTGAAATAAGGGTGCGGGATGAAGTGAAGGGCGGTAGGGGGGTAGGGGGGGGGGGGGTGGACATACCAGAAGGCTGGGGACATATTGATTCCACTGTTCTCGTGTCGGAACTTCGAGCTTGTTTCAGCCAATATATGTATATGGATGTGGTACATAAAACCATAGTTATATGTACGAAGATACATGGTACACTGTTGAGCGCAAAGCCTTCAATATCATTAGAGTAAATTGAGGCGAAGGACCTTGTTCTAACTCATCGAACTGCCTCTGGTACGAATTCACGATAATATGATGAAATTTTCAAATTACTTTTCGTCGCATCCACGTGCTACGGAGCTCCTTTTTTTAGGGGGGTTATGGGAAAAGTAGGAAATGAAGAGTTTTTGAATTGGAACAGGCTAGACGACGGTTCGATGTTAGGTTTTTCGTTATTGTTATTCTACTGCAGGCTTGCAATATCTGCATTTGAAGAATCATCGATTACGATGATTCGTGAAAGTGATGGAGAATTCAATTGGAGGAAGAAGATAAGGAGCGATAATTTTATTGTTTTTTCTCATTTTTATGGAACGATCCCTCCGTTAATATGATAATAATAATAATAAAACTCTTGGATTCGAACCGATATTTGAAAGTTTTAAGCTCTGAAATGAGGCTTTTTTAGCCAAATTAATAATACTTTATCCTGTTTTGCAAAGTACTTTGCGTTTGGGGGGGGGGGGGGGGGGCAATCCTTTATAAATTTTCGTTATTAAGCATATATTGAGGCGAACCATATCATTGCGGTATCACTGCGAAATAAGAAACCTTAAAATTAATTGCGAATTTGAAAAAGCCAAACTTAAAATTGATTGCGAAATTGATGGCAAGATTGTTGATAGTTCGAGAGTAAATTAAACAAATCACTAAATCAGTTGCGATTTCAAACCAAAAAAAAAAAAAAAATTCTTTTTGTTGCGCTGTTTACGACAAAAGTAAAACTGCTTCTTTCGTTGACATTTATATTTTGCGAACTTTGATATTGTATTCGTTTCCTATTTACATTGCGTGTGACTTGTTAGTGAATAAGAAAAGTGCTGGAATTAAGAATAACCGCCTGATCCAACATTCACATTGGTTCTTGTAAATAAACACAAAAACATGAAAACTCAAAATTGAATAAACAGATTGTTCGTTTTCACATATTTTTGGTTTTACCCTTGTTTTTCTCTCATACCTGCTTCTTCAATTAGTACTAAACTCGAATCCACGCGTAACTGAGTGTTCTGGCACTGTCGTACCGTTACAATATTCATGAAACGGAGAATAATGATGAAATCGTTTTATTACGCGGTTTCGCCATGCAAATAATTTAATAAATTACGTTGCCTCGGAAAGAATTTCTAATTTGCCCGAAATTAACTTGTCCGTATGCATTACATTAATGCTTTTTTAACCCCCTCTCGATCCGCGAAACCGCAAAAACAAGTAAAAAAAAAGAAAAACATTCCGCTGTACCGCATCAGGAAGGGGGAAAAAACGAAAAGCAAGAACAAGAGAGAGAGAGAGAGAGAACGAAAAATAAGAAGAAATCTTTTCACGAATGCGTATATACGTTCAATTATACTTCAAGATGAGATCTCAACGAGTCGAGGCCGGATGACAATCTCTTCCGTAGAAATGGGGGAATGATCCGTTATTCAAAGTTTAACGTTACACTATCTGCGACCGCGGGAGCAGTTACGGGGCTTTCTATTCAAAGTATTACGAACTGTTATCCCAAAATCATGAATTACAGAATAAAATCTGGAAAATAAACTTTTTGGTCAGGTCGACAAGAAGGCGCAGCTTCAGTCCCATTAAACTGAAACCAAGCGAACCCAGTTACAAGTGAACTCGAATTCGAAAGCTCACATGGCTGTGCCCTCTTCGTAGCAATACATAAAAAAAAAAAAAAAAAAAATACAGAAAATTTTTTCAAACCAACCGATTCACTGTTAAATTTTCCTTGAAATTGAGCTCCATAAAATAAAGATTTTGAGATTTTTGTCATTACCTCTCCTATTGTCCGCTACTATTTTTAATACTCCAAAGCAACTTTTTATATCGAAGCTCCTACGATGTTGAATGGCGCACCCTGCATAAATATGTATATTAGAGTTGAAGAGTGATGTCCTCTTACGGCACACACGAAGAGAGATATTATTCACTCACTGGGGTATGTCATCGGGTCGTGGTTAAAAGACGTCGTCTTCTTCGTTCTCCGGATCGTCAACCACGGATGAGCGGGACATCGGTTGTGTTCTACGACGTCAGGGGGTGGAGACAGCCAGCGGAAATCTTACTTGCAGATGATGGAAGAGGAAGCCTTATGTTCCGGCATTTACCTCGCTTACGCATCATGAAAATTTGTATATAGGCTCGCTCTTAGACGAATATCTTATACGAGAAAGAGAGAACGAGGCGAGGAGGATGCTGGCTGTGTGCGAAATGAGGCAGAACGATGGAGGACCAAACGAGATGAAAGAAGTGTATAGTGAGCGAACACCATTAAGGTATAACGAGCAAGGACGTTATATAACGAATCAAAAAAGTGAGGTGGATTGAAAAAAGCAGGAAAGAGAGAGAAAGAGAGAGAGAGAGAGAGAGAGAGAGAGAGAGAGATCCCATTAAAACTCCACTATGATCAGAATAATACGTTCGGGCATTCGATTATATGGAACGAAACTTTTTAAATCATCCTGCTATCCTACTGTACATACCGCACTATTCTTAATGAAGTTCAGCGAGAGAGCATCGCTGCTGCTGCCTCTCTCAAAACTCCTCTTTTCTTCTCAACGCGCCCTCACTCGCGTTAAATTAACGTCTCTAAATACGCGAATCGTCTCTCACCTAAGGACACATAAACGAAGATGGAACGTACGTCGCTCTCGTTTCGCCTATTTTCACTTCAATTTAAAAAACCGAATTTTTTGTTTCGAGCCTTTGTGAGGCTCGAGGTGAGACAGACGTCTCTGTTAAATTTTAACGTTTCATGTGGTCGAGCTCGTCGGAAACGAACGCAGTAATACTTCATCTTTGTATACATTTTTGGAGATTGAGGCTTATTTTGCATTAGTTTTTGACGAGATCAAATTTTTGTTTCACGTTAAAATAACCGATTCCTCGAAGCAAAGTTTCGCCTACGCGTTCGCACTCCCCTTCAGCGTGATCTACTCAAAGCTTGTATAACCCAGAGATCGACAATATGCAACGAGATTCTCAATATCTCAAGGTGACAGTAGCAAGCTCAATGTTATCTCAGATCTTCGCAGGAAGCGAGATGCTTTGCTGCATTTAGGGAAATGGACGTCATTTGAATACCCTCCGAACTCGGTCTCTCGTCCTCCATACGCGTATATACGTAAAGGAGGATCCACTCGGAGAATGCAACATACACTGCTCCTGATAGCGCGGCTAACAAAGCTGTGGCCACTTCACCGAGATCTGCGTGCTCTAACGATTTTCGGGAACACGTAAAACAAACGCTTTTAGTCGGAATTAAATCCCGGCGACTAAATCTTTGTGTATGCTTTCGTTGGCTCCACAAATCTGTCTTTTATGCATGTTTACATACAGGATGTCCTCAAATTGCTACCCAAATAGAAGAGGGATTGAGACATCTCGAAATTCTGCTAAAGAAAAATACCCTCCGGGCTTTTAACGTTTGAAGAAAATTCAAGAAATCCTTCGAGACGATTACCCCAAAATGATTGAACCACGGACACTGTGGGCCCGAGATAGTTCCTAGGAGAAATCTCTACTCGATTACTTCCCTGTCGATGATCCACTGCGGATGAAACTGCCCAAAAACCATTTCTCGATATGACCAGCCTCTGAATTGGATCCGCAACTTCGTCCCACTCTCTATATCCGCGCGATTCATTTATAAGTATGTAAACATATACGTATCTAACTCTTTCTCACTATCGTGGTCCGTTGGACTACTCCCGCAAGTTTCCAAATCCGTGCAACTTGCATTAATATTCATGGAGGCTGTCGCATTCAGAGTAGTGCACTGCAGGCGTCCGGGAGCACTGTACGTACGATAAAAGTGTGTGTGTGTGTGTGTAGAGAGGCGAATGCATACAGTGATCGTACTTGGGTACTACGGTGAAGTACTTGAGCGAGCGTTCGCGGTGCACGCGGAGATATAGAAGCAAGGTAAATGGGAAGTCAGGAGCACAGCGTGCACAGTTGGAGATGCAGAAGCATCAGAAGCAGGACTGGCAAAGCCTCCGGGAAGCTGATGTGCCTCTCCCTGGCGTACTATGTACGGGAGCGAGCGAAGCGAATAAGAGACGTCGAGTTGTCCTTGAGACGCTTAAGCAAGAGCGGGGAGAGAGCAGGCCCGCGATCTCTTGTCCTGGACGCGTTAACGATCTACCATTTTTCTTTTGTTTTCCATCCACCTCGTATCTCTTGGTCCGCCAGGCACTTTCTTCTGTTACCATTACGGTGAGCCAGTCCCCCAGCTCGTGCAATTGGAGAGGGTGTTACATGCGATAAAGCCCCGTGGGCAAAGTGCGAAGATATCGAAAGTTGATGGATTACTAGAAAAGATAAAACGAGCCAGCGGCGAGTAGCTGATCATGTTCGCGTTTGTGTCACGCACTTTTTTTACAGGCTCGGATGGATGAGCTCGTAAAAGTATATTGCAATGCGAGTGGACCGTGAGAAACTTCAATTATAATGTCAAAAGTGTACTGAAGTTTAAACAATTTTTGTGAGCTATTTCTTTGGACGAATTTCCGGAAGTTTCGAATTCGAGAATGCGAGGACACGATTCTTTCGAAGCACACTCAGAGACACAAATACCGGAGATAGTCATATGCCCGCTGGTATTATATATCGTTGTGGCGAGATGTTAGATGTGATTGTCGCAAGCAGCATGGTCGCAGATGGTTGCCTTCGTTGTCCTCACGGTTTGATTTCTTTTCAGACTCTTTTTTTTGTTCAGATATCGTCGTGGTCGTTTTATCTCGGAGAAGGATGCGGTGAGAAGGAGGAGAAGACGAAGGGAGGTAAGCAAGCAACCCTCTTCCACTCTTGGCTTTCCTACTGCTGCTTGCTGCGTGTTCCAATCTTTCATTCTTTCTCTTTTGCTCTCAATCCATCCTGCTCACTCTCAATCTCTCCCTCTTTTTCCGTCTCTCCGCATAGGACAGTCAGTTGGCGGAGAGCTCGCGAGCGCGCTCGCGAGCAAGCAGTTGAGATAAGTGTACAATGGCGAAGAGGGCCTGGCCTCTTTCTCCGTCTTTTTCTTTGGCTCGACTTGATAAGATCGGGCCGCGGTCATTACGAGTGTCTCGCAGCGGGGGACATTGCCTGGACATGTCGGGTTTCGACTCTCATCCCGGGAGCACCCTTCCCTGCTCCTTCTCCTCTTTTTTTTATTCTTCTTTTCTTCTCTTCCTCCTCATTCTTTTTTCTTCCTCCACCTTCTTCTTCTTCTTCTGTTTCTTTTCCAACTCGCGCTCATCCTGCTTTCTCATCTCATTCTTCCAGAGCGACTTACTCGCAGACGACCCCCGGACCGAGAGAAGAAGCTCAATCGCTCGGCCAAGCTCGCGTCCAAGTTCCGAGCAATCGGAGTCAACGCGGCGTTCCTCGCAATGGAAAATCTTTCTACCGTGCCCAAGCATAACAACGTCTTCATACGAAGTCTCTCGAATCCTAGCATTTTTAGGTCATCCTGAGACCTCGAGTCTTTCAGAAAATATGTTCAGTCAGCTTCAACCGGTCTCTCTGTCAAACTCTGTGCTCCTCTAACTGTTGGAGTGCTGGCCGATTTTTTCTCGACTCCCACCATCCACCGAGTGCTTTCTAAAGATGGTGCAACGACTGCTGTTCTACTGATTCTTCCAAAGACCCCTTAATTCAATTTTCACGACTAATTGTTGCTTTTGTGGAAAACGATTATCCTGTACGCCATCAAAGTGGCATCGAAGGCACTTTATATAATCCAATGCTAACGGTGGATCGTATGACGAGACTCTGTGAAGAGAGAGCTAAGTCTCTCTCTCTCTCTTTCGCTCTCTCTCTGCGTCAAACTTTCTGCAGGGTTTGATAGAAGATATTGATTTAGGAAATGATTTTTTGGTTTTTCATGGAATTTTCAGACGGAAAATGATGCAGCTCATCGAAATATGTAAAGAAAAAAGCGTTCAGGGAAGTTCAATATTGCTCGTGTGTACACAAAGAAGATACTTGATACGATGTTCGAAACTCCATCATAACCGATACACTTCGGTGTACGGTTATACGTGCCAGAAGCGTTTTCAGCAAAACTTGACGTCATGCTCGTTCGAGTTTTGGTCACGTTATGAGCCTGAGGCATCAGTGGATCGAAATGTTTCGTAACAGAGGATGATGTGTAATGAACACCACGCGAACTGGACCTCGTTGTTGGCTGTTGGATGCAGGGATGAGTTGAAAAATTCCCACGTTTCGTTCATTCCGGAATGGGAGACGGACGGAATTAGGAAAAGCTGATTCCCTACAAAAAAAAAAACGAAAAAAAAAATCAAAATAGCCATCCTATAAAATAGCGACTTCTTGATTCCCCGCTTTGCTCCTTTTTCCAAAGTTGTGAGCGACAAAAAAACGATACAAAAGACAATGATATACGAGTGAAAAGTCAGTTTGCGTCGCACGCTGTCCTACAATAATCCGTTGTGGCGGAGGCAAAACCGAGGCGTTGCAGATAGATAGAAAGAGAGGAAAAGGGAGCGAGCGAGAGAAAGAGGGCGCGTTCATCCACCTGACTCATTTATCTTCTTTCCGACATTTCCCACCGAACTCCACACACGTTTTATCCACGAACAGGGAGTGAAATATAACGCCAAGGTAGGGCGAGAGGCTCGTGTATGTGAGCGAATGTGTGTTGCCGCCGCCGCTGCTGGTGCTGGTGCTGCTGCTGCGACGAAATAAAGGAAGAGAGCAAGGCGAAGTAAAAAAATGAAGAGAAGAAGAGGATCTAAGCCACTGCAGGATATAAAGAAACGCTCCCTTCCGGCTGTCTCCTTGAGAGTTCAGGTGTGAAGCTTGCACGAGTGTTCAGGACATGTAATCAGCCTTGGAAATCGAGAAGGCAGGGAATAAAAAGAGATCTGAAGAAAATAATATGAAAAAAGTTTAAAATACGAGAAGCCATACGTCCGTATTAGTGTGGACATTTTCATTCATTTTTTTCTCTAATTTAAAGCAATAATCGGAATTAGTGCTCCGAGGATACGTATCCGCTCGAGTCATTCGGGCTCTACCCTGAATCTTGCATTGTTCGAGATATAAAAATCGCACGAATTCTCCCACGGATCTATAAGCATATATCGCCCACGAGGGTGATATTTTTATGAAGCCTGAATGGAAGAAAAGGCCTTTATAAAAACTCTTCGTGGCCAGATCGTTCACCCTCGGAGATACTTTTATAGAAACGCATTTGTCTATGAATTATTGTGAAGAGGTAATAACGAAAGCAGCCCATCTACAAAACGCTCCCCTTTCTCATTGTTTTTCACGATCTATAAAACGTTCTCTGATGCATACGACATAATGATAGTCTCGTACTCGCGGAGATGGAATTACTGTAAGTGTAAAATTACTTTGGTACTAAAGCGTTAGTGCTTTGTATCGTTTCTGCTCGAGGCTTTCATTGAAAACGTCATTTCTGCGCCAGTTCCAAACGAAGAACCTACAGTTGTGAACTTTGTTCTGGATGAAGATCTAAATTTGACGAATGGGGCTGTTCGGAGACCGCCGCGGATACTGCAGTAACGCAATTATTTTTCCAGTCAATTTCCGTGGTATTTTATTCACTTGATGCAGTTTGGAGAACATTCCAACGAGGTGACGTGGCACTGAGTCAGAAGAAGTGAAACAAAATCGAATTCGGTAAGCGCATCCGAGCGTGTATATTACAAATATGCATGAATTTACGTTTTACAATTGATGTGTGTGAGTAGATGTAGGTGAAAACGTTTTTGGAGCGCCCCGGACTGAAAAAGCATTTGGGAATCCGATCACGAGAAGATCAGGCCTGTCTACACCCACCTGCTAATTTTTGCGGCCATTAGCCACCAGTCTGAATATAAATCGGCCTATTATCGCCCGGGAGAAGAAACCTCCGAGCTAGAAGGCATTCCGACCTCGTTCGCTGATAAATAAAACGAAAAAAGCGTAATCTCCCGTAGCGAAGACGTGCATAAGAAATTGAAAGAAAATAAGAAAAAAAATACTTTAATGAAAATAAAATGAAAGTATGCACGCATTTTGGGTCTTTGGCAGCAGCTTTTGTAAGAGTTTCTTCTTCCAACTCTACAAAATTTTGCACCGCATACGATCGATGTATTTTGTTATAATTTCTCTTCCACTTTGACAAAAAAAGAAACATTCAAACCCTCAGAGTGGCATAGGGATGATCGTATGTCAACTCCCCCAAAACTGATTGCGTTCCGTCGAGAAATCGGTTCACCTCTGTGTGCAATACGCTTCTGTAATGTGGCCGAAATGCTCACGATCAATAGTCTGGGTAAGCTTTTCATGATTATTTACAGATTCAAGAGCGACAGGGTGTATAAAGAAAAATTTATTGTGACGAAGCTTTCTGCGCTTGCAGACAGAGTTGCTTGTATAATCAATGACTATTCGAGCCGAATTACTATCGATCGGTCTACGAATAACACTGGTCCATTGTTTATCAAAATATCCGACCAAGTCATGGTTTCCCTGGCACTTTTAAATACACCCGGAGACGTCGCAGCAAGCAGCAACAATAATTTCGAATATATTTGTTTCAATATAATTCAATGTATGCGCCTGGTTCAAACGCTATTTCAATGAAAAGTCAGAGAAAGATGACTATCTTTAGATTTTCCATGCTCCTCGTGGAATTCTCGTGGGATGTTCGAAGTCTGATCTCTTTCGGTGACTCGCGACATATTTGAGGGAGGATGACGTTCCTGAGCTCGCGGGAGAGATATTAGGTCCCTACATGACGTCGCACCACAGAGAGACGACAGACACCAGAAAGTCACGTTCTTATTGCTCTCTGCTTTTGACGTTTACCCACGAGCAGCACACCCGTATGCGGGGAGACACAGACTCGCGTGTCTCCCCGTAGCTCGGAGACCTTTCTTATTAGTGCGAACGATTTTTCCGTGATGGTCTGCAATTTGTCTTCTTTCTTGTCCAACCGTCCCGAGCGAGTAAACAAGCTTTAATCTAACGTCAAAAAATGTATTTCAAAATGAAGCGATCTTGATGGGAGGAGGACGATAAAACAGGACAATTCGGATGAGCGAGGTGAAGATGAAATATCCGATTATTGAAACAACACGGACCGCTCTGACCGAACGAGGGAGGAAAATCTTCCACGTCGAAGCCTCTCTGGGAGCTCTGTATACACCGATACTCCATGAAATCCTGAGCAAAAGACTTTTTGCGAGGCCGTTTATCAATTTGAGGCGATGACGTATTAATCGAATCGATAAATAGTTGATAACCACCGCCGTAAACAGACACTCGTGACGAGAGGACAACCTGCGCAAAATAGTCCCAGATACAGGACGTATCCCGGGTTATCTTCAGGTGTTTCGACGCCAAGTCCACAAGGCTCTGCTCCAACCATTTCTCTCTCGACTTTTCGATCCTCTACAACTCTCCTGCTGCTGGCTCTCAACGGTTTAATACCCGAGCGTCTGTTAGTCTCTCTCTCTCTCTCTCTCTCTCTCTCTCCTTCTTGGCTCATCGAGTTTGAGAGCGTTGTCTAAATCTCCCAGGTTCGTGCTTCAGACTAGGACAGCTCGTTCTAAGCCTCTTCCTACCCATCCATATACACGTGTACACGTACAAACGCACACACTTACATCAGTACAAATATATATAAACACATAGACGGAATAGAGCACTTGTCTAATCTGACGTGCGACATGACAGATTCCCGCTGTATTACCGGGTACACGGAGCACAAATTGATTTTAATTTCGTGCGGTAGAATGTACAGCGCGGTGGGCTCTTAGTGATTCCAACGTCACTGGCAAACATTCGTAATTGTGTGTATAAATATATACGTGGAAAAGCATCACCGGTGATTGTACGCTGCACGCCGTTATATAAATATCAACACACACGTACACAAACACAGTTACGTACGAACGAGAATGAGTTGTGTATACAACAGAAACATTCGTGTGTAAATGCAATAAAATATATACGTGTACCGTTGTATCGCATGTTAGAGAGTGTTAAGGGGATGAATCTTCGCCGACAATCTAGTACGTCTACCTGAAGATCGCCTACAACGCTATCAAATCCGTCACATACGGTATTTATTGAAACTGAATTGCTTCGTAGTCAATCCCTGTATGGATTTGATACGTTATCTCGAAACATTTTGGAAGATGGTTCGTGATCGTGAAGCGAAGAATGGCTCTCCACTATCCGGCAAGTGTCGCTTTCGTTTTGCTGCGTTTGTAATCCCGAAGACTTTTGTTGCTCGAGTCCTAAATCTCGTATTTCATTTATCTCTATCCCGATATTCTTTTTATCGACGTTTGACGGGACGATGATCCTTTGGACTTGAGTAGAGTGTGTCAAAGTCAGCTCGTGCCCATTGGTACCGATTCGAAGAGAAAAAACGACTCGTCGGAAACGCATGGGCGAAAAATATTCGAGGCTCTCGTTCGGCCTGTCGATTCCACGCTCAGGAAACTCCTGACATTCCGAAGTTGAGAATATAGTGAGCGATGGGATTAACCGCGACAAGATGGGACGCTTGTATATTGATGATTCTGCTTATGGATGAAAAAGATTCATCGATCAATGACAAAACAGATTATGCTTTTTGTATTTCATCGTATAAGAAGAAATAAGTCGATTCTCGCGCAACGAAATTACACGGTGTATTGATGGCCGAATAGAATTTATTTGTGTCGAAAAAATGACAAAACAAAATGAAAAACCCTCGCATACGTTATTGTCCGGCATGAGATTTTACAGACTCCAAATACTCCCAGCGTGCTGAAACTTACCGAGAAAGGAGATGTGTAACCGAGGAGAAAACGACGATGACGATTAGAGCGCGCAAGAGAAAGAGAGAAAGAGAGAAAAGTGAGGAAGGTAAGAACCCCTAGAAAGTCAAAGAATATACAATATAGAGAATACGGGAACAAGATACAGAAAGAGTACGGAACACTGTTCATGTGCAGACGTCTATGTTTATACATACCGTCTGAATCTTCTCGTACTATGCTGAAGCCTTTGGCCCCATGTCCTTGTGTCCACTCGCCGTTGGCTCCGGTGTGTTCCGTACCCTCGCCCAGATTATTGCGATATCTCGCCAGGCACAATGCCAGGCAATTATTAACCTGCAGCGCGAGGCTCTTGATGGGTCAGGGGATTTCATGCTGCACTATCCGGAGCTTATTTTGTAGCTCACATGCAATGCTATATCTGTATATGGTCGTTTATATATTGTATATATATTTTATACGTATATAAACGTCGGCATTATATAGAAGGAAGAATAGTACGGGTCCGAATAGTCAGCGATAGGAGACACACAGTGAGAAGGGAGCAGTGTGGGTGCAGGTTCTAGGATAAATCTGACTACTTGGCCCTCATGGCCAAGGATGATGGTCGCGGCGGTGGTCGTATCTATCTTTCCACCGGTTCGGTTAATGGCGTGGGGCCACAGATGTCATTTGAATGTGAGCGTGGACGAAACAGCGGGGAGTCCTTCCTACTCGTCGTTCACTCGAGCCAGCAGAGATGACCCGGGCTCATTCCGAGGTGCACACAGCGTCATTACTCCTCGCTGCGGTGGGGACTGTTTTAAGCACGCGGGACCCGATGTTTATCGAATCATCTCCCACCCTGAGCCGTTGCTTCGAAAGAGATTTCGGCAGGAAGGCTCGGCGCTCAACCAATCACTGGGAGATGAACTTTTAAGGACGTTACATGTCATCCACTTAGTACGTATCCAATTAACGATTTTCAGTGGCACATGACAGCCGGGGTTGCTTCGCCGGTGTGTCGACGATCTTCACGTGCGTCTGAATCATCCTTGGGACGGATCACTGAATTTGAGAAACTCCGTAGAATCATTTTTGTCAGAATAAGAACTCCCTTCATTTTTCCAAAGATTTTCAAATCGATTCTCGAATAATTGTAGCTCAGAATCTCCTCAAATTTTAACACTCCGTTTCCTTTGGGTTCTTCCTTTAATTCGGACTTCTCGACGTGGAAGTCGTCGGAGGCTTGGCGACCCGGGGCAACGAAGTCTCCAACACTATTGGCACGCGGAAGCTTACTTTCCAGGCTTTCTCTCACCCTTCTTGACACTAATAAAGACTCGATCGGTGGTTATGCCATCCAGACTCCGGGAGCTCTCTCAGTGACGCGAGTACAACGCATAGTTTAGCGCCACCACCTTCTACGTCGTTTAGTCTCCCCTTCTTACCCGTCTGCAATCACCAACCACCCTCGTCGAGCACTCTCCTTCAATTGTTATATCTCCGGACAGCCTAGACTCGAGTACGTGCATCCGCACGTGGCTACGTTTCTATGTGCGAAGCGTTGATAAACCAAAAGGCGTATCTTCTGTGAGGCAGGATTTCATGTTCTCCTTGCAGAAGCCATTTTGTTTGGTAGACTCCGCGTGCTTCGTACACGGACACATGTGCATCACCCGTCTTGCTTTTACCTCGCCTGTTTCGCCCTCGTAACTATCCCGCTGTTGCTGCTGCTGCTTTTTAAAAGGCACCACCCTGTGTCACCGACCTACTAAACGCTGGAGTCCCGGGAGCCAATTTAACCCCCATATTTTTTCATGTCACAGGCCAAGGAGCGAGTTAAGGGGAAGGAGCGACAAGAAACCGAGTGAGTTGTGAGATCAGCCTTCCTTGCGTCCATTACGGAAATTCGTTCACAGACCACACACACTATCCAGCAAATGTTATCGTCGATACGGCGAGCTGTGAGACGTTCGAATTCTTTCAGGAACCACGCGTTTTATTAAGACGGGAATGGTCACGTGGGGACATGCTCGAAATACTTTGTGCCTCGTCTCTCTCGCTCTCTCTCTCTTCCTGCTAACAACTCCGTCTATCTTCTAATTGGTCTGTACAAAAACTCTCGCAATCCTTTTACCTCCTAACAAAAAAAAAACGTACGAGCCACGTGACCGGGAAAAAACATGCTTTCCGTCCTCCGACTTGATGGACAGTTGGGAGTTAAAAATGGTGGAATGGAAACACGAAACAGGACACCGCGATGACGCAGCTCAATATCCGTTCGCCAGCCACTTCTACTCGCATTCTTTCCTACCAATAAATTTATTTACGAACCACGTTCAAGCTGCTCCTCTCCAAACCCCACCTTTCCTTTACCCAGACTCGCCTGGTATTAATATCTTCTGGATGAGACTTTCTAATTACTGAAAATAGTTTTAATTACTCCGGACTTGAGAGACCAGACACTTTCTTTGCCGGCGATGCCTACAGCCGGAGAATTGGAATTGACCGCTTCAGAGATTCTACTTGATTAAACCACCGGATTTTTTCCTTCAAATAAATCGCAAACCAGTCACTTGGCACTTTCCAGTATCAAATGGCGATGTTACAGTAGGAAAATACCACGCCTCAAGCTCGAGACGATCATCAAGACTCTTTCTTTTACACACTCACTTTCTTGCTCTCTTTCTCCCTCTCTCTATCCTCCTCTTTCACCAAGTACGTGCGACAGCATTGAGATAGAGCGGAGTGGCTCTTCAGGAAAGAGAGAAGAGAGTGATAAGCACGAGAGGGAGAGAGCCTTTTACCCTATCACATGCAAAAGATAAACGTCCGCGGGCGGTCGTTTCGCGATGAATTATCATGACTCTTTGTATCTCACCCTTGAATCAAGACACCAGCAGTCCGAAAAGGAATACGCTGACTAGTAGTAGACCCATAAGATTATTTCACTCTCTCTCGGATTCGTGACTGCACGTGCCCCACGCTTCACGATTTACTGTTCAGATATATGAATATTTACACATTTATAAATATACTCTCAGCAGAGGATAAAAATCCTTGAGAAGAAGAACACGATAAGTACCAGAATTTATAATTTCGCTGCTATCATCCCTGAGGATTTCTAACACGTAAAATATCTAATTATAATCTTGGAATTCTGGGTACAGGCGTCATTTTTTTGTCAAACCAAACGTTTTGCAGCACGAAATTAATCTCAGGAATTTGTGCAACGAGAAAATCGCTGTTTCAAGCGTTTCCAGTAATTCCAATTTTTTTTCTTTATCATCACAATCTTCACATACCGTAGACGAACGTTATGGAAAATTACTTTTGAATGGGAGATACGAAAAAAGTTTTTTTCGTACGACAATTTTGAAAAAAATTCAACGATAATGTGTTTCGATCACAGGCAATGATCTGCCTGGCTAAAGGCACGTTTGACCTCGATGCATATGAGCGCAGGTCGTTGATAGTGGTACCATTACTACAATTATTGACACCTCGCGTTCCAACGTCAATGAAACGTCGATCACGTTGAATTCGTATTGAAAAACGCGTCCATACGTTGACGGCGTTCCACCAAAATGTGTCACCCGCAACATACTTGGTAATATACAAAAATAGCAAATTACGGGCCGGCAATGATATTTTTCGTTGGCACTCCGGAAACAAGGGATAACGAAAAGCCTGGCAGTTTGAACGAAGCGTCCGCGGGCTTCGGCTGCTTGATTATTCACGCTGAGATCCAAGTGAAAATATTCGCACCGCAAAATCCAGCTCGTTCAAATAGTCAGTGACGTCATAAATTACAATTTATATGATGAGGCCGTCTCCCAGTTGAACATCTCTATCGTTTCAACTTGGTCAAGCCGTTTGAAATTCCTGGTGTGTATAATGATTCATGAATATTGAATGATTAGCGAGGGTCCCGTAAAAATGATGCGTCAATCTTTCATTCCATTTTAATGATAATATTTTGAGCGTCACACCGCGCCTTCAAAATTGTTGATTATGGTTGCGAGCACATACGATTGCGTGTCTTCGATGCCGCACACGAACACTTTCGTATTCGCGTTTTCCCCGCTGTATTTCTCGATAGATAAATTCGCCATTGACTGTTCGCGGAATTTTAACGACGCTGCGGAGCTCTCGCGAGTTATCACGAATAATTATTTATCGGCGTGTAAATTTTACTCGACACCACGTTAATTTTTTTTATCGCTAATTTATACATTCGTCTCGGGAATAGAAACGAATAATTTTCAGTCGTTCAGAGTTGACGCAGGTTTTTTTTAGCTTAAATTTGAGCGATTTTTCTATCGATATTCCGAATACTCCTCAATCTCGTGACGAGTCCTGCAATTTTTCTTTGCTCTTTATTAATGCTGCTGCAGTTCGTGGCGAATATCGTCATCGTAATAATCCGCTTTTACTGTATTTTCAATTGAGATTGAAGAAAAATCTCGTGTTTTTTCTACGGGCCACAAACATGCGAGACTTCGCGACCACCCGAGTGCGGTTGCGAAACGCTTAATTCCCATGTGGCATTCCATCTCGACCAGACTTGAATTTTTTCTGCATTGCTCTCTCGCTCCACGCGTTCGTACCAACCGCGGTGTTAAATTTTGCTACAAAATAATCACGAGCGTCCGCGAGATAAATAGTTGAAAGCAACAAATGCGCGAACAGCTCCATGACTAATTACCATTTTTTATTTGTCCCTGTTCCTGCTTTTTTGGTTTCTTAGTATTGGTCTCACCCCGGGCCTATTAAATTTTGGAAATCGACGAAGGCGTACATCGAGCCCACACCCGGCGCTCCAGCGATGAGCGATCATCGAACAGGAATAAAATAATGACACGTGACGTTTCGATACAAAAATATTAGACATCGGTTCTTCGAGAATTTTGTTTTTCTTTGAATAGAGAGAAGCTTTTTTCATAAATGATTCGAGAGGACGGGAATACTAGTACGGAACGGTCCATAGGACGAATATGCACCCAGCTCTATGTGTATACATTTATCTCGTTTAATTTGGAAAATACCAACGAGTCGTCCGGCTGGTTGGAGCTATGATCTCTCACGGAGGCAGCAAAACGATGACTATACACGGCTTTTTCCGTGCTTCTGCGGAAGCCCCTACATTCAATTACGTTTTGAGCATTTTTCACTGGTTTTCCACGGTGTGCCCGAGACACCGAGATAGAAGAGGAGGGAAAACGAGGAGCTGAAAAGAACACAAACAAAAAAGGCAGGGGGGGGGGGGCGGGGGGAGAAACAGTCCGAGAGAGATAACTGTGACACCGAGGATTGCGTTTGCGGCATTTTTCACTTTACCACATTTCCAATATACCGAACTCACGGATACGCGAAAGCAGCGTAAACACACAGGAGAGCACAGTTTTCGGAAGCAAAGACAGACGCGAACAAACGTTAACTATGCTCAATGTTATCGCGGGCGATCGCTTTTCAAAGGCAAATTCCAAACTATCATTAATTTCTGTAGAGCTTCTAAAATTGCTTTCCAAACGAAACGAAAACCAACACGATTCTTCCTTTTTCGTTTCAATCGCGACCAATAGCCGGATGAAAAATCGTACATTTACTGAGCCACAGCACTAGATTATTCCGGGAGGACTGTGTGTGTGTGTGTGTGCGCTTGTGTGTCGGAAATATTTGTTGTCCGAAATTGTAAAACGTCGAGAGCAGAATAGCTTTTTTGTTTGTATATACTCAAAACTGTTACATTTGCCCGAATTTAACTTTTAATTAAAAAAGATACGAATCATTTTGTTTTGAGGAATTCGAGCCGAGCGGAGTACGTCGGTCGTAACAACGCGAAATTTATGCGCGTCATATTTTTGGCTGATTGCGGAAGCAACGTGTGCAGTGGCGATTTTTATTCAGCTTTTAATCCGACGCGTCCGAAACGTGCGGTGATAGCGAGAATTTATTGTCGCTAAAGTCCGTTCGAATCGAAAGGAAAGTATCGAAGGATACCGCTGCTGAACGGGAGCCTAGAATAATTTTGAGGAAAAAACGTCGTTCGATCCACGACTTTGCAGAGCCATCGCGAGGACCATTCCGCGTGAAATTCATCAGAATTCAGTCGCTTCACGATCTTCAACCACTTTTTTTACATTCACTTATGACGAAATGTCTCATACGCAGTTTGTTATTAAAATACTTGAGCCCTCGGGCCAATGCGATAAAATTCTCCCGTTTTATTGGTCGACGATCTCATCCTTTCAACCTCTCTTAATAACTATATATTTTTCCAAGCGTGCATGACAAAGTACGAGAAGTATTTCAAAGGAATTTCAATCTTGAAGATATTTGCTTTATGAAAATTACGGTTATTCAGTCTCCCTCGTACTTTGCTCTTGATAATGCGTGTCATATTCGCCAGTGACTCATCATTTCACAATGTAGACGTGGACGCAATCTCAAGTCGTGCTCCCGCGGTCATTCCTTCTCGAATTTAGCATGCGCTCTTAGATATAAAAGTATTTATATACAGATATAGAATACGTGAGTTGCGTAATGACGCTCAGTGTCAGGTTCAAGATTGCAGAGTGGAGGAGAGAGAAAGAGAGCGAAGAATGAAGGTACGGCGGCGATCGCATCTCGGGGATCGTCGCACAGGCGAACCGGTCGCGCGCCATGAATCCTTTTATTTTCTTCTCACTCTTACATACGAAAGGCGCGGTTAACTCGATCGTGAGAGAGTCTTTTGGCTTCTCCAGAGTATAATTCCCTCCGCTTCGAAAGACTCGCGCTCGATTATGAAATCATTATAATGCAAGGATCTCTATTAACGAGCGGTGGGGGAGAGGAAACCCAGGAGGTTTTCAATCATCTACCTGAAATCTTGATGACCACGATGACGATTGTAATTACTTTTATTGTTGAGAAGACTATGCTCCGCCGTTATTCCAAAAAAACAGGAGTCGTTTGCCGTGAAAATAAAGTAGTCAATTCATCGAGTTGACTGGAAGAAATCTCAGCCTCGTGATCTCCGAGTCCTCGACGATATTTTTGAAATTTGAGGATTTCAACTCGTAGACACTTATTCCTTTGAGATAAGACGCACTCACCACACTTGTGCAAATTTGCACTTTGACTTTTAAAAACTTTTTATTTCATCCATGAATCTATGGAATTAACCTTACAGCGAGACTTTTTAAGGGTAACAATTCTCTAGTAATCGATTACAATAATTAAAAACATTGAAAAATAATTTTTTATCACCAGAAAGATGCGGCCAAATTGAAGAAAGGAATTTCGAAGTTCTAGACACTTGAAATTTTCGTGGGTGCAAATTTGCACCAGTTTCGTGTTTACGTTGAACTTTGTTTCTAACGATTTTGTTCTTTCAATTTGAAAATTTGAGCAAAATTTTACTCAACGTAGTAATCTTCCAGCTTTTTTCTAATTTCTAAGTACCAAAAACCGTCGCGAGTTTCCCTGCCCTCGGAGCGGCAACTGATACACAAAAATGTTGAATGATATTTTCATTTTTCTCCAACGTGATATTTAAGCGATTCGAACAATCCCTAAATGGAAGCTTGGAGCAGCAGCGAAGCATCGAAGATTGCATGCAGAAGGAAGCGGCAGGAATCTCGGTTATTTATTTCTAATGCAAGTTAGTCGGTTCGAAAAAAATGTCAGTGGCTGTAGGGTGGCTAATGATTGCCCTTGTCACCATTTCTTCATCGCCTGTGATTCTGCACGGGCGTGCGCGCGCGCGAGCACGGAGAAAAGTTCTCGTTCTTCAAGTCCATCCTATACTTAGAGCGCAATGAACTTGGATGGACTTATTGGCCCGACGCGTGCGCAGAAATCTCCGGGAGAGGAAATGTGTGCGAGAGAGAAAGGAAGAGGAGAAATGTACTCGAACTCACGCCCAGCCTGGTCGATGCTCTTGACGCCGCACTTTCTGCGAGCTCGCATGGTTCATCATGACTCTCGCAACGTGCTCAACCCGTTCCTTTTACGCTACTCGTCTACATCCTCGAGCATGTATTTTTATACAGTCTCGCGTGCTCGCTCCAGTCCCAAGGTTTTATAGGGACGAGCAAACGTGCTCCAACTCCGAAGCTGCGTGGACGAGAAATTTTGAAAAAACCATCGAGACCTCCCACTCGAAATCCATTTTTTTCGTACTTTCCATTTATTGCTTGATCCAAACGAGGAAAACTGACGAAAGCATCGGAAATTTATGAACGTCTCGTTCCGCCGTATTAACTTCTACTTCTGGCAATGACTTATTGCGATTCTTCAGATCCTTGGTAAGTGGCTCCCACAGAATTATTCTTATTTGTCGATCGGTTCAATGGCTCTTCCTTCGAGGTTTATCTGCTAAGTGCACGTGTGCTCGAGTGTACGAATGTGATATGTATCTCCGTCCTATGTAAGATACCGATAGTTTGATGGCAAGATCTGCTCGTTCAGGAACTATGTGGCTCGCTCAGCCGAATCGGTTCTGCTCGACTTGCCCCGCGATCTTGACTCACACTTATTCATTCGCGTATACGTTACATCGAGGCGTGTCATATTTAATTATCAAGTTCTTTCATTTTCCACTCACTTCGCTCTCCTTCGGCGAAATTTTTGCTGATAAACAACGCGAATGCAACATGCGACAAAACGAAGTAGAAAATAATGGGAGTCTTCTGAGCCTGAAGCCTTGTGAGGATAAATTATTTGAGATAAAAATATTTGCAGCGGTGGACGAGAGTAAACGAGATTTTTGGGCCCAGGCCCAATGGAACTTTTCGGTTCGTACAATTAATCAGTATTCCCTGTCAATAATTTGCTGCCTCAAAGAACTTTCGTTTCAATATTATTTTATTTTTATTCGTTTTAATATTTACGAAGCCGGTTTTCGGAGCGAAGAATTTGCATCAGGTTGTTCATTTGACGTCTTACCATACTTTATTATTGCTGAGTCTTGCTTTTTGGGTACCCTTTATGTGGCCTCTTATGGCCTGAAAAGACTCGTTATTGGTATGCATGTATATTTGCCGCGCGCGGTCTCCTTTCTTCGTTGTCTTTCGGTACGACTGAACGATGTACGACAAGTGGACACGGTCAGTTGTTCAGTTGGCTGTCTCTCGTGTATATATTTCTGACACGGTACACGCATGATTTATCTACTTTGTTCCCAGCACTACATAAATGCATTTATACATACGTACGCATATCATTATGTTCTTTGAAATGAAATGAGAAAAAGAAGGAGCAAAAAAACGTGCGTTTACAACTTTCGGAACATCTTTGTTCCTCTTCAGTGCTGGAGAAAATAAATCAACTCCATTTTCATATTAATTGGCGTGCTGGTAACGTGAATTTTTATGGAACATTTTAAAAATCGATGTTTTTCGGAGTTCTTTCATCTTCTGGTCCGTCACATTGTTCGATTGTTCGATGAGATTGCTACGAATTTCGATAATTACTGCGTCGCCGATAATAACTGAAATGAAGTTCGTGAAAAATGGCCGCGCTGGTGAAACTCGATTCAAATTTATTCGCGTCCCCTTAATACGTTTTTCGATCCATGCACTTCTCTCTGCTTCGATTCGCATACTCGTTGGATCGGGGGATAAATTAATGTTGCCCTCCATTGTCAAGGTGCGTTCATTCGTGTTGTAACACTGAATTTCAAGATGACGTGCATTTTCACACAAGCTAGATTCGAGAGGGTGGTAAGCGAGAGACTCTGTTGGAAATTTGCGGTTTCGTGTAAATGGTCGAGGGCTGGTATTTGACTGCATCTCCCGGAGAATCCGACACGCTCTATATCTCGTGAACCCTTTGCCCCTAGCAGCATCCCTATGCACAGGGAATTTCGTGTCAACACATAAACCGAATTGTCTGAATTTTGATTCCACGCATCTCTCTACGTGTTCGAAGGCTGATTGAATTTGGAGATTTTTTTCGGCGACAGTGGGAGCATAAAAAAAATATTCATCCATTGAAATGCGTCGGATTTTTCGCCCACTCGTTTCGTTTCAGTCAAAATAGAATCTCGTTGAGTTCGCTTCATTCATTCTGTTTCAAAACGTCAATACATTTTCATGAATATCACGCTCGATTCGTAGCGAACAGTTTTTCCGATCCTTTTTATATTTTACCTGCATTCACCGGCGCTAAAAATTGAACAAACTTCGTCGAATTATTCTCACCCACCAGGTCGCAATCGGTACTTTTTTCGTTGCAACTGTTCGAGTTCTTCAAATAACTGGAAGATCGACATTGTTCGTAGCAAATATGAGGGTTGCTGTGTAGGGCGGATGAGAAGGCAACGAGGGGAAATGTTATTCCGGATTTAGAACGACGAAGGTTCAACTTGGGAGTTGAACAAGAATGCCTTGTATATACGAACCGTTTGGCCGAGGTGCGCGTGGGAGTGATGAAGATCATAGTGGTTTTCATTACGCGTATACACGCTGCAGAGGGTGGTCTACTAAGGTACATCCCTCTGTCTTGTCTCCGGGCGTTTGTTCGTAGTTGTTCGTACCAGGTTCTCAACCCCCGTTCATTATCGCTCGCCCCCCCCCCCCCCCCGCCCCCCTTCGCCGCCCTGGAACGAAATGAAAAATGAAAACTCAGCTTGTACACGATTCGCTTATTAGAAGTATCTCTTGGCTAAATTCAACAAAAACTCGTTGTTTGCGGTGTGCTTCAGCCATTCCGCGGAACGTTCGAAAGAGCTGACACGAATTTCTCGAACCTTGGAGAATACGATAAATCAATTGGGGCAATTGCTAATTAATATTCATTCCGTCCAGGTCTATATTTTACAGAAATAAAAAATTCTGGCAGCGCTTGACAATGATTCTCTGCAGAGCATGAAAAATGTGTAATTTTTGTATTGAAAAGTTTCTACAAATGGATCGGTCATGTCGCTCGTTTCGTGTACACTTTTAAAAGCGAAATTGATCCAGCCCGTTTGTTCGATATGAGAAGAAAAAGTTCTATATTCAGCTGGTACCTTTATAGCGCCGTACAACTGATCGTCTGCATTTATTTCTGTATTGTAAAAATAAAAAAATTTATAAATAAAATAAAAATTGAGTGGTTTTAACGTTTCCACATTATTCATTTTGACGTGGTTTCCTGGTGTATAATCAATAATCGAATAATTATTAATGAATCACCAAGGTTCTGGAAATATCTCGGGCTCTCAACGTTCCACTTGCATCAACTGAAAAAGATTTAACGAACTCCACAATTTGACTTCGAGCTCCTGCAGTAGTTCATAAGGAATTAACTCAGCGACCTTGAATCCACATATACCGTAGGCATGGTTATTTCCATTGATCAGAAATAGGAGAAAAGGCATTAGTTATTTAGGAGTCGCACGTATAGGTGTGACGGAATCAAAGAAGAGGCTCTCATGTTTCCATTATTTTTAGCCGAATCAAGCGGGGCTTCGGAGGTCATTCGCTATTAGATTTGTGCTCTTGGCAGAACATGAGTGATATTTTCGTAGGTTCGAGATCATTGATTTTCTCCATGATGTCAAGTCCGTCAGCGACAAAGCAGTGCGAAGGATTCTATGTTTGGAGGAGTATCACAATTTCGGTTGATTTCCAACTGTCAAAAACGACACATCACAATTAGCATTATTCGAATATTCCATGAGAAGTGAAGCCTCGAAATTTCGACATCAATTTAAAAAACTGAATATAAAAATAACGTAACAAAGTTCAACGATTTGGTTACAGTGGAATTCGCTGAAATTTGTGTTTCAACCACCCAAAGTACGAGTTGCCCCATCAAAACTAATCCTCATGAAGTTGGACGAGTAAAAGAAGCAGGGAGCTCTCGATCCTCGGAAATTCTTCACTATTTTTTTTTCACCAAACGTTAAACTTTCCATTATAAGAAGTGGCGTTATATAAAAACTTTATTATCATTATCTCGAGTTCTTTTTCCTCCGTAGGAGCGACACTCTCTTTCAGCCCTTTTGTTTCTCGTGTTTCGCTGACCCTCGAACGAATCGGTCTTGGTTTAAAGTCCCATGAAACAATGTCTGCGAGGTTATCATGACCTCCAACACCGCCTTCTCTTTCGTCCATTGCCCCATTGTCTTACAGACTATTACACACGGTACGTCGACATGTATAATGTACAGGGATATACACACGTACGTCAGTACACAGTCTCGTCGCAAAGTCTCGGTTATTTGCAATGTCAGGCTTGCTTTTTGCTTGCCCCCACCGCGCGCGCCTTCTCGAGAACGCGCGCGCCTCGCCCGACTTCTTTATTCATGATTTTCTCAAACCCGCGCGCACTTCCTCGTTACATCCCGCCCTCCGGCGCGTCCTTTCTTCTTCTCTTTCTTTCTCCGTATACGATGCAATTAGTTTTTATCTCCGGAACGGCTTAATGGAACCCCCGCCGACTTGCAATGTCTCGGATCACGTATCCACCAGTAAACGCTATTTCCTATTAAAATGTTAAAATATACGTCTCATATATATATGCCCATACACATTTGCAAAAGCATCTATATGCGCGAGTACGAGTACATATTTATTTTATATGTAAGCAGAAATGGGGGCCACGCTTGGATTATCAAACCCAAACGAGTTCGGAGACAACTCCCATCTAAGAGGCAAACGCGGCGGCGGTGCGGATATGCCTGTAAACGTACCAAATGGCCATCGGAGCAGCTCCTTCAACCATAAAAAAAAACGCTCTGCCAGACCTCTCGACTGTAGTAAACATATAATACCACCGTATTTTTATGTTCCATCAACGTTTCAGTGCGGTTTTCAAATATTTGTAAACGACTTGGGCTACATAAGAGATTTATCATGAGCGCCGAATGCTAATACACCTCATCATATCTCTCATCCAAACGATCATTCGAGCTCTTTAATTACATTTCTTTCAGGTGTGTTAGTATACTTTTGCACGAATATCGAGGCAAAATTAGCGAATAGCCTTTTGACGGATGCTCGTAAAATATGGAAGCTCTAAATATTATTGCGCACACTTCAGCATTCGTAATTGCATGATTGGATGGTAATTGAATGGCTGACTAATTATAGCATTCTAAGGATTTTATTATGTGGGCAGAGCCAGAACGTTCGTAAACATAATTGTAATGAATTATTTAAAAACTGCTGGTCAATATTCGCACGGGATAAATTATTCGTTTTGTCACAAGCCTTGGTAATAGAAAAAAAATATGTGAAATCGTTGATTTTTTGTTGTTGTCAATATTCAATGATCTTGTAGGTATCCTTGAGGCAGGAATGGAGAAAATAGAATGAAGACGAGAAAGAGGATATTGCTCAGGACCATTCCATTCGTTTCTTTAAAAGCTGAGTGGTTTTTTTTCAACATCGAAATCGCTCGAATGTTGCCGGAAGGGAGGTGAATATAACAGTAAAAATCGTCCACCTGTGGTCACGTAACCCAGGATTAAAGACAATAGGAATGAGGCACCTGTTGACTCTTGAAAATTGACACTGGAGACACAGCTGGTGAGCATTCGGATAGAGAACGAGAGCGAGAAGAAGAAATAGCGAATTAATAGAAACTCGTCGTTATATCAATCGCTCCGATTCTCTTTTTTTCCATTCTCTTCCCTCTGTTCTACACTCGCAGAGGGACCGGAGAACTGGAGAGTGTTGGATAAGTAGGGGCTGTATTCGGGTTCGTTCATCAGGAGGCAAATCGCAGGGTGGAAGCAAGGATTTCTCTTCCTTTTTCCATTTTCTTTTCCGTCGTTATTCTTCGTTTTTTATCTTCGTCTTCTACTTTGTAATGAATACCGAGCAGAACTGTCGGAGATTATCGAACGAGCGAAAGCGAACTTTAATTTCGGGCACTCGGCCCGCTTATTCTTTTTTCTTTCGTTTCATCTTTTTTTCAGTTTTCGTATGTGCGCGTGCGTCGGGCCGTCCTCCGCAAGAATTTTTCTACACGAATGGCGATCGGTCCGCGCCGTCAGAAATTGCAGTGCCATATCTTTTCCAACAGCCATTATTTTCAAATCTACCAAATTACAGACATCCTTTCCAGGATATTGCGATTCGACTAAAAACGTCCCTACTTATTTCCTCGCTCCCGAACCTTCATTCGATACGTGTGTGCATGCGTGTGTTTATACGTCTAGTCGACTTCCCCCGACTTCCCTTAACGATACGTTTGCACCGGCATTACCACCACCGGTTCCGGGCCAAAAAACCCTCTTTTAATTTGGGTACGACGGTCCCGGACGTCCCATTCTTTTCAGATTCTGTCCTCTTCGCATACATTCTCACGTTTGAAGCTTGCCGCATGTCAAACCTTTCGCCCCTGCCGCCGCCGCTACCGCATTCTAAAGTCGAAAATCACGCGTCACAAAAGTCTTCCGAACATCGCTCGAAAAAAGCACTTCAAAAAACATAAAAAAAACCAAAAATTGTATCTCGGTGCACGCAGTTGTCTTACCAAGAAGAAAAATCCCCGGACGAACGGAATATTCATCAGTTCATCATTCCCTTTGGGTATAAAAGTATAAAACTTCGTAAATAAATGAAGTTAAACGAGCGGTCTTGCCGCCGAAAAAAGAAACGAAAAAAAGTCGATTTCGAGAGCTCCACTTTTCTTATTATCGGTAATTCTCGCTTACTCGGGAATTAGTGACGAATGGACTGGAATTTCCGATAAACGAAGCAACTAAGGAATTCGCCATTTCGAGCGCGTGTCCGTAAAAATATGAAAAAATGTGGAATCGTCGAGAGAGAAAGAGAGAGAGAGAAGAAGAAGGAAAGAGGAATTAGGCAAGCACTTAAATTTAAAATTTTCGTGTTTCTATGCACGGCGTGCGCGTTGGCAAGATCCACCAAATGACCACCTACGGTAGTTTATTATAGTTTCTCAAAGGGAGGGCACAGCGTTCTCGAAGAAGCGAAAAATACATACGTGGGTTATCGGAGAAGCGATTCGAAAACCCAAAATTACTTGAACGTTTCCATAATAACGTTGTCCAAGGTCCTATTTCGTTGGCGAATTTGATCCCGCTGTTTTTAATTCACCCCGTAATCTTGTCATTACACTTTCGTTGAACGTGTGCAGCTTTATTTATTCAAAAACTTTCATTATCGTGAAATTCACCGATACATAAAATGCGTGCGTACAGCACGCGGGCGTATATAGACCGAGCAGAGTGCAGGTTAGACCCAGTTATTTTGGGCGAATTTAAATGACTTTTTAATTTAGTGTGACGCCAGATATTTGCTTTAACGAGCATGCGAATCTGTGAGAGCGACGACGGGCCCAGCGCGTATATACGAGCCCGCGCACCGGGCTATGAATAATATTAAACGAAACAAAATCCGTGAACGCGACCGCGAACGACGACGGACCTCAAGAGCGAATAAATATGCGTTCGCACCGCCCGTTGCAAAGTGTGTAGGCATACGAGATTCTTTTAAGCGTGTCGTTCAACTCTCCGACAAAAATCTCCCATGTGCCCGCCAGCTAAAATCAATTTCAAGCTCCATCGAAGTTTTTAGCCCTCTTTCGTACCATCGATTATTTTCGGTACACCGGCACATTTGCCCATTTATGAAAACTCCATCGACGCGAACCTCGATCAAACCTCATTATTAATTAAACTTCGTATTCTCGAATAGTCCCTATATGCTCGCGCATCAAATCATTAGAAAAATTCATTATTCATGAGCCATTGTATCATCCCAATGACTCTGATTTGCTGCAATTATTAAGGAAGATCATGCGTTACTTGTGATTCAAAAAAGCAACCGAACTTTTTTGCTCTTTTCACGATCGAAGAAACGAATTAAATTTATTCTTGCAATTATTAAAATTATGTCCAACTTATTTGTTCAGATTGATAAATTTTTAATATAATGATAGCGGTGGGATCGTTAACCTCAAATAAGTGTTTTTCTTTTTCCATTCCCGACTGATTTTTACCCTGGTAACGAGGCCCTCTCAAGACATCATTGACGTCTAAAAACATTATATTTTCTTATTCTCGTTTTTGGTTCTCTAAAGTTTCATTAAATCGAAATCGTCGCACAGGAAGTCTGCCTGTCGCAGGGGCCTATGCATAACCCCTCAAAAAGTGAGATTTTTGTTAATTGTTTTCTCGACAACTAGACGCTAGATCCTATAATAATTCCGCGGGAATCGATGCACGCTGTATATTTCTAGCATATTTCCAAATTTCAACTCTCAAAGTTAGAATTTTCAATTTCCATTAGATTCGCGTGACCTTCCTTAAAAAATCAACGACCAAACTCCTGCTTTGATTTCAACACTAATATCAGCAGTCAAAAACGAATGAATAATTCTTCGGGTCTTTGTCAAAAAAGCTCTTAAACTCTCTCAAATTCTATTGAAAACAAGATACAAAATGGACCTCCACAAATGAATCCAGACTCCAAAACCGAGACATCATTCTCACGTACTTTTTCGAAACAGACACCTCTCACGTGGGAAATGGACAGACGTAAGTAAATCGGTGAGCAAGAGAGGAGTGATATCTATTTTCGCATTGGGGCTGTGCCACACACGCGAAGCGTGTAGAAAATAGGATGAGAGAGAGAGAGAGAGCAAAAGAGTAAGGGTGTCTTAGATCGGCCCAATATTGCTGTGTGATTCGATTTCGAAACACTGATCCAGTTTCTTATATTGTGTGTATATTACTGCTCCCTTTGTAGGTGTCTTTATACATGTATATGCAATTTTCTGTCAGATGCTCGTTAAGGAGATGATTTTATTTGTTTCGGCAATAACGAGCTTAAGGAAAATCGATTTATTAGTACCTCTATATTTCCCCAGCGGCCCTGGGGCTTCGCTTCCGGCGCAACTCCTCCCCCGCCTGCCTCGCCAACCCTTATCTCGTCTACATTCACCCTCTATGTACGTAAGGTCCAATTCAATTGTGTATATATACCTATATAAATATACGTGCGTATATTTTGCTGATGGAGTTTGGAATTTCTTTGGAGCCGGCATATTGCACGAATTTTTCTACATCGCACAAACGTATAACCTCTCGCTTAACAATGTATATCAAGGGAGTAAACTTAACGCGGGTATTTCGCATTTGTTATACACGCGAAGATGCGGATATCGTTGAAGGAGAAAATTTCACTGGGATTACCATAGGAAATAATGTAGTTGGTATCGATATGAGAAATCTGGGAAAAGGGAACTGAATTGTTATTAAGAAAATGTGTATTTCAGTGCGACGCATCCTTCAGCATAATTGACGTTTGATAATACATAAATTTAGTTTACTTTAAGGTCGTTTGGGAGAGATTTCGCGATGATAGGGGGCTGCGAAAAGGGTGAAATTCCAGAAAACCTCAGTCGCGTTTGCATAATTTCATTATTGCAATTCCCATAGATTTGAAAAAGGATTGAAACTGAGAGGACAATAGAGGGTTGAGCGTGGGTAGTATTTATGGTGAATATAATATAGTTGAATGAGAAAGATTCGATGGAATAGAAAGAGAGAGTGAGAAGGCCTCATCATAGAGTCACGAATAAACATACACACACACACACACACACACAGGCAGCTAAAGAGGAGAAAAAATTTCAAGTCAGAGAATTCAAAGAAGGGAGAGTCGAAACGAAAGCCGCAGAAAAAGAGAGGAGGAAAGAAAGGAGCTCGGCACATTGGATTCGGTCCTGAAAGTGCGCTGCGGTCGTGGACCACGCGGCATTGCCACGAAGACGCTTGATTTTTGCACGACGCCAGTAAACGCTAATCCCACAACTCGTAATCCAAAGGGGAGACGTTGGGTAATGGGAATCCCAGACTCCAACTGTAATTATAGGGATCATTTAATGGAACCCCGTCTCAACCTTCTTCGCCTACCGTGCCGCATTTCTCTTTCTTTCTCTGCCCTCTTTCGCTCTCACTCTCTCTTGCTCGCTCCCACTCCTTTATTTCAATCTCCTTCTCCCTCGAGCGCACACTGACACATTTCATGTCTCTTTCCTTTCCCTATTCCACAGACTCTTATTCTCGGCTACTTTACCGCCCCCTCGCAAAATCCCATCTAACCTCGCTGATCCTTCGACCCCGCGTATGGGCAATTCCGCATAAACTTTGACAATGTTTTTCTCGCTCGTTTCACCCGCCGCGATTTATCTCCTCCTACGCACTTGCCGTTTTCACGATCCAGCCATGAAGAAAAAAGTATTTAGGAAGTCATTCTCTTTACGATTATGTCACTCGGCCGCAAATGGGCCCTCAGACTAATGACACTTTACAGTAACAATAAGTTTTTTAAGCATCTTTCATCCATAAGTACTCGCCTTCGACTACGAGAAAGCTTGAGCGAATCGTTCGAGCTATAACTTTGTTATCCTGCACGCGAAATGGCCCATACACACAAATATAATTCGCATCGTTTCTCATAGAGAACTCCGAGGCTCGACCTTATTTCGCTCGTCCTCCTCAAGGTTGACTCTCTGCGAAAGGGCTCGGGCCATTCGCGTGGAAGAAATGGAACCGTAAATGGTGAAAGCATCGCGCCCGGAGACCGCCTAAACAAGCCTGAGCCTTGCTATTACGTATGCAGAGGTCGAACGATAACCATGTACATACATATGCTCGCTAATACCCAAGCAGGAGAGTATTAGCAAGAGGAATTGTGGCCAGAGCTCTTTAAAGAGCTCCAACCTTCACGTGACTATTAATACATAAATACCCTATATTTTGCTCTCACTTAAATTACTCTCCTGCGCCATCGTCAAAACCGTTTACGAATCAGAAGCGTTCTTTACCACGCAACGATACGAAATATTTTTATTTCATTTTACACAAATTCGACGTCGTTGAATGCCCGCCGCGGTGGAACAAAAAAAAGTAACGCGCATTGCTTCCGGACACGTTCGTTGCAAATGTGCGTCTCCTAACGATCCAATTGCCCATTTTCTTTCAAGTTGTTACACCAACTTCGTTGGATATTAGAGCAACAAATTTTTTTCTTGTCCCCTCGGAGTTCTCGAATACGTTAGTTTTCGTACCGAGGACTTTCATGAAACGGCGTCTATTACAGATTTTCTCCGAACAGCACTTCGTTGCAGAGTTCGTTTTTTCACAATAGAATGATTTGCCGCACGTGAAAGTATCCAGAGGGAGAAAGTATTTCGGAGTAAAAGGTGCGAAAAATCGTGAAGCGTTGCAGAGAGTTTTTATAAAAAAGCAATTACGTAACCATTGAGTTCTCACGGGATATTCACAGGACGACTTTCGTCGAGAGGTCATCGATCAAGGATCGGATCCGAGCATTAAAACAACCGCGTCATATCACGAGGCTGCTCGGAATTCCATTCCGGGGGACTTTCGTCATTAAGACGTATCGGTGTACAACGTACACGATAATGCGCACCTTTTACCTTCAACCGTAATGATTCTTATATCGTGATACGTAGTCGAATCAACGCGTCATTATCACAATTACGTTACGCACACAGACACTGACACGGGCATGCAAAGCTAATATGAATCCACGGAGCTTATTTCCTCCCATGAAAATTGGACGGATGTTGATAAAACTTCGTGCATCCAACAATTCCCGACGTGTGCATCAAGATTCCACGGTTTTATATTGGAATCGGAACGACTCTCACCCGGCTTAATTTTAATTCGAACGTGAGAGATCGGGACACGGACTCCTTCGGTGCTGAGTCTCATTCTTGAATTGTAATAAAACATACCTCTGGCTCACTATGGATACACATGTTCTATCCCGTCCGTATACCAGCGAGATACTTTTTGTTTCTTTTCTTTTCTTTTTTCATCATACCTTACAGACCGTGATGAATCCTAGACGGACGCTACAAAAGAGACACGGGTTAATGATTTCTCGCGGGTCTCTCTCGAGAGCAGACCAGTCAAGGTCTCGAAACTAATCTTGCACTTCTATAGCATAACACACATTTTTCATTAATTTCATTCCTCAATGTGATTGTTATTTTGAAAAAGATCTTTAATTTTTTTCAATTATTTCGTAATTTCTTAATTAGTTCTCTAATCGAGTAGGGCTCGATATGCCAAATAACTGAATTGTAAAACGGTCGATATTTCGATATTTAAAAAGTTGTAATATCGGATTGGAGATAAATAAGTATTTCGAAATTCTTATCTCCGATCGACTATTCAGCAGATTACATGTTTAATTGAATATTCCATCTTGGAATCCATATTTACTTGAAAATATAAATTTCGATAGTTTTCATCTCGAATGCAATTTTTACAGACGATACGACAGTCAAAAGCTCATATTTTCAAATTCAAAATGGAGAGTAGTTGCTGTATAAACAGACGAAAATATAGAATAGGAAAAAATCGAAAGTGAATTTTTCGAGAGTATAAAACTTAGATTTGCAGAACAGCGATGGCTCGAAAAGGCGAAAGTCAAAATGGCGATGTTTGAAATTGGAGATCACCAGTCTGAGTGAGTGTGAGTTAGTGAGTGAGAAGCGTTTATTTTGAGCTCCGCTGCATTTCTTTATTTCGATCGGTTGACTTTTTAACGTTTCGCTATTTTCGGCTATTTTGACCTTTCGACTTTCGGGTGTTTCAGTATTTCAACCTCGCAATAATATTTAGTCTTTCGTCATTATATTTTCGAAAAAATAATACTCGAATTTTCGGAGAATCGAAAGTCGTCGTTTTATAGGGGATTGTTACATTTTATTTTCGATATAAACGTGCTTCGAACCTTGAAGTTTCTGCTTTATTTATTTTCGACATTCAAAGCTCTGGTCGAATTCGTCTGTCATCTCAACATTATCATTCGAAGTTTATAAACTCGAGATTTTAGCTGTTCGAAATTTTACTCATTCTAACGTTTTATCCCCACCCCTCTAATTATGATTGTTATCAATAAAATTGAAGCTTTTTCGCGACGCTTCCGCGAAGATCATACGAGCTCGCGTAATCCCGAACTTTGTTCGAAATCGTCACGGGCAGGGGGCGCGATCGAATAATGGAAATAATCTCAATGATGATAACGAATAACAATAACAATTCGTGTCGCGAGGAATATTTCGAAATAATATCCCACGCGTGACACGAATATCGGTTATTGCGTAGGAGGAAGGATTTTCGAAATGAGATTTATTTGAGGATACATCGCCGCCCGGCCGGGCCCCCCGCCCGTTTAATCGTGCATTATTGATGCATCAGAATGCAAAATGCAATTCTCCCCGACACCTGGCCGCGTCCCTGGAGAATATGCTACTGTACAAATGCAGTGCACAGGTGGCGGTAATGCACTATCGGAGGAAATCGAAATATCATCGACCCATCTTGGTTATCGAGGCAATAACAACCTAACTAGAGTATGCACATGCGCACGAAAGAAAAAAAAACAGAAATTACGCTGGGATTTCGCTTGTGTTATATTTTAAAGAAAAAGAAGAACTTTATTGTTGCGAGCGTATCGATTTGGAATAGCGAGCTCGGTTGGCTAAGAGCTACAAAACCGAATGGCAGCGCTCTCTGCTAATGATATTTTATGAAAACAAAGCTGAGAGCATTTGCGTATTACAGGAATATTAAAATTGCTGGTTTTCTGTACACCGCGGTAGGAACGTGATCAAAATGTGCATTTATTATTTATGTTAAATAAAATACCGACGAGTGACATCCGATGGCTTGCATTATTAACGAATTGGGTTCTCTGTGTGATTCATTCTCATATTTTCATTTCATGCTCTACGCAAATGCGCGCCTTTGTTCTCGGTTCTCTCGTTACGATAAAAACGAAAATTCATCTCGACGAATGTAATTGTTGCGAAAACAAATGACGGCCCGCATTTTAATTCGCTAATTGATTGATCGCTCGGAGTACATATTTTAATGAAAATTGTGTTCTCCCACGAGCGCATATGGTAGATGAACTGTACTTTATACTCTGTCAATTTTCGAGTTCATGGGTATTCACGAGCTCGATATATTACAAACTGGAAAAACTTCTACGTTTATAATTTCACGGACGCGGAAACTTTGACTGGAAAATGAAAAAGCACTTCTCACACAAATTTTCTTTCCTTTCGCTCCACTTTCATCTGATTCTAAAAAAATGATGTCAAAGTATTGGCTCTGCTATTCGAATGAAACGGAAATTTTCTTTCACTCTTGTATAGAAAATCAACAGATTCCATCTCGTTGAATTCGCCATTGATTGAGTAGAAACCTTCGGAAGGATAGAAAATTGCAGTCATGCAAATTGAAAAATTATTCTTTGATCTGTACTTCCGTACTTCAATATGCTCGTACGCTTGTCGCTCGCAAGAACCATCCAGTTATTTCTCGTCTCTCCTGCCTCGCTATCTTGCTCCCCCGATGAAATCGCCCGAACAAACAAATGAAAGAAATCTCCTAGCAAAAAGTGTCATTTTCCCATTATCCGAGCTTCATAGAATATTCATTCAGAGACGTAGCAGCCTCTTGGCATTAAGCATTCAAAAGGAAGAGTTCAAACGTCAAAGACGACTGCTCGATCATTTCCAGGATGTCACTCTTTTCTGATGGAAATTCTAATGCGATTCCGCACCGATATGGAATGAAACCGAGTTGTTTTCGAGGGTATCGACTGAGCACGCATCATCCTTCATCAGCATCAATTCTCGGCAGAAAAAATGACGCCTCGGTCGACAAAATCCGTCGGATCTTCGGCCGCACGTTTGCTCTTCCACGCATGCAAATTCGATGTTTCGGCGAGCGTGCTCGGATCGACGGAGTTTGTCTTAATCCTTATAAGATTAATTCGCTGAGGCGTTCACAGTTGGATATTGATCGAGCAGCAGAAGCTCAAGTTTGCCAGCTCGCTCCGCGTGCTCAACGTCGCGCAGAGCTGGGTGCGTATACGCGAGTGCAATGGATGTCAAAATTCTGCTTGTGTTCCGCCGTTTTTTCTCTCTTTTTTTTTTCTTTCATTTCCGGAATGCAATTCAAGTTCGTCCCGGGGTTGCTTGCTTTTCGGGCGAATGAAATATTCAGTGCATACAGTTTCGTGATGGAACGTGTAGAGTGGGAGGCAGAGAGAAGCGCGGACGGGCAAGACAGACAGAGAGCCGCGTGCTGGAGAGTGCGAGCACGGTCGCTTGTCTCGCGCGCGCGAAAGCTTGACTGCTCTCGCACACACAGCCTGGAACTCTGTTCGCTTTGAAAGTATACACAGCGGAATAGGATGGCATAGAACAACAAGTACGGGGGTCAACCTTACGAACTCTTTCTCTTTGGGCATGGGATAGGAAAGAGGAAGTGGATGTTGTACGGGTCGGGGGAGGGATGCCTTAGGCGCAAAACTAATTTTACAGGTCGATAGGCGGTTGCTCCTAAAGCTTATTTCACTGTAGTACTTATATGTGTACCCAAAAGTAACACGCGTGCATGTATATTTGTATATAGTGTGTATATCGTGAGCTCCAATATACACAGCAAAGTCCTGACCGCGGGAAGCATCGTCGAGAAGTTCTAAACGCTATGAAATGACCCTAGAGCTGGCTTGTGCATTCCCTCAAGGCGGTTCGTGCATAACACACATGCGCTTTATATGAAGAGAGTGAGAGAGAGGAGAAGAGAGGAAGAGGAAAAGGAAAGGAGAAATGGCGGAAGTGCAGAAGCCGGCAGAGAGGAGAAACGCACAGGGGAAAGGAAGAGACGGAGAGAGGAAGAGAAAGAGTGAGAGAGAGTAGCTTCTTCTTCAGCAAACTGCTTGCGAAGCTCCTGGTATGCGTTCAACACAGGCTTTTACACCGGTGAGAAACCACTAATGTGTTTGTACTGCGGCAATGAGGATACGTTAGGAAAACGGACTTTAAGGAGTGAACGGGCTTCAGAGAGAAATGGCGAGAGGGGAGAGCGAGAGAGTAGCGAGGGATAAATAGTGACGCGTTGTATAAGAGAAGTGAAGACGGAGGAGTCGGTGAGATGAGTTGCGAGAAACACGATAGACAGACGAGACCAAAGACAACATACAGACCCATATGAAAATGAATATATATATATAGTTTATAGTGTAAGGTGATTCCCGCTGTTTATTTTGACAAGCCGCAGAGCTTGTTCGTCCCTTAACGTGTGTGTAGCGCCACGTTTTGTCGATCCACAAAGGCACCGCAATGCAATTAATCAATGAACTATCGTAGCAAGTAATTAGCGATCTTTGCCCGACGGGCTTTTGTGGGACTCCGGCTGCTAGGCTACATGGAAAACCCATTCGTTTATTATGCGCGACATTACCAACGACCGCCACCAGCCAACCAGCTTTAGAATTAACGGCAAAACCTACCTCGAAAATCTAACACCCACTCGTCGTGTCTCTCCAACCGTCTCAGCATGCATGTTACCGTTTGCGTACACATACTCGCCTATGTTTGTATACATTCGGCTTACCTGGCCCATCTTACCTCGCCTCAGGCAAACTCTGCTCCCTCTCTCTCTCTCTCTCTTTCTTGCTACCTGCTTTTTCTTCGTTTTACACATTTATTATACGCGCATATGTATACGGTTACATCTCCGTGTTTGCGGCTCTTTATTCGTACAGTCTTGTGCACCCCGCTACGTATATGCCTTCATATATTCGGCTGTAAATACTGCTGACGTTACAATAAACAAGCCCTGTCTATCCACGGCAGCAAACCTCTCCGAGGAACTACAATTTTATAATTCATTAGCAGGATACGTGTGGAACACGCGAGAAACCTTTACACATTTGCCTCTCGAATCCCTTTTACCTCGCAGCATCCGAACCACTCTTCGTCTATTTGAGAGCGTGTGCGGAGCCTCCAGCCGCTTTTTCGCCTCCGTTCATCCTCCCCATCTGCATGATTCACTTTTTCGTTGAGCTTAAGTGTCGCTTAAATCCTCAAACACTGGACAGTGCTTGCAAAATAAAAACGAAAATCCGGTAACTTCTCAACGTTCTTTTCACGGTTTTCGCTGTGTCAAAAGAGTGTTTTTAATCAGTTGAAATCCAATTTTCTAAGCCGCTTCAAGTCCGATAGTTCAAGTTCACGATTTCAGTGCTCCCTAAACTGCAGTGGCGCCGCTGTCCCATGAGTTACGCTTGATCAGGCTTCCACGGTGTTTGTATGAGGCTGAGTCTGTGTATCACAAATTCTCAGAGCAAAATTCATATTTATGTATTTAGATGTGTTTCAATACGTGTGAGTATATGCGTCGGTCCAGAGAGACGAAGAGACGATAGTCACGTTTGAAGACGAGCTAATTTATGCACAAGTTTGTGGGCAAACGTGAACCCGATATGAGCCACGAACACGTGAGCTTAATGTTCATCGACGAAGATA